>NC_092100.1:45415536-46015536 GCF_045679555.1 Salvelinus alpinus
CAGGGTAAACCACCAAGACCCGAAGAGACCCCACACTAGTCCTGTTAGTCCTCATCTCTCTATGTCTTATCGTGCTACCTATGTGGTCCCGTCTCCACTCTACAAAGTCGTCTTCTAATGGAAAACACTCAGAGGGTGGAAGGGAGAAGGTAGAAGGGAGTGAAGTTGGAGAGGGGGTTGGAGCGGAGAGGGTAGGCCCAGACCAGAATGCCTACTATTGGGTTTCCCAATAGGGTCCGTGCAAGACCCCTGCCATAGTCCTCCTCTGCATGTTCCCAGAGGCACTTTACTAGCATCCTGAATATTAAACAACACACTTGGGCTGCCACTATTCCATTTCATCCCCATTATTACGGAAGATAGTCGCCATTACTGCTGACATTCTGTTTTCCACTAGACAGAGAGACAGAGAGAGGCGAGAGAGAGACAGAGAGAGAGAGAGAGAGAGAGAGACAGAGAGAGACAGAGAGAGAGACAGAGAGAGACAGAGAGAGACATAGACTGACACGACAGAGAGAGAGCGAGAAGCCAGAGTAAGTGATATGGAGGAAGACAGAGATCCTGTGTTTTGGAAAATCAGTTTGCAAAACGTCATTTTCTCTTGTGAAGTTGAGAGCATGCGTTTTGTTACACATTAGTGTACATTAGTGTACATCTCCCTCCTTAGATATTCATTCAACATAATAGACTATTATTCCTCGCGCACTGCTGATCTGCTGACTTGGAAGTCCCAAAAACATTCAGCTTGAAGTCGTTAGATGTGAACTTAACTTACTGCAGGCTGCTCTGTGATTACCCTATACTATTCCATCACTTTGCCTTGATCACTTTTTCTCCCCCTTTACACGTCACATCCTCTCTCTTTCTTCCTTTACAAACACTCTCGCTGTCTCCTTTCAATTTTCTCTCCGCTTTTTTCTTCATGGCGCGTGTCTTGAAAGTCAATGGATAAAAGACCCAAAGATCCTTTTGAACAGTCACTCAGAGACCACGGAACTTTCAATCAAAGATGTCAATCAGATCAGACACTCACCAGTCTACAACATCTCCTCTGAATTCTTCTATAGACTCCTGCTGGGCCTGTATTCATAAAGCGGCTCAGAGAAGAACTGCTGATCTAGGATCAGTTTTTCCTTTCAGATCACAATAAAGAAGACCAATACGAACAACAGGGGCATCTGATCCTAGATTAACCCTACTCTAAGACGCTTTATGAATACAGGCCATGCTGGTTTTCAGCTCAGTCCCCAGCGCTGAGGGCATAGAACAGTGATGGATGGAGTGTTCCTACTCCAAATTATGATTGCTCAGTAATCTTGAAATATCAGTATCTGTCTCCATACCCTTCAGTCATGTAGGGACCCAATTATTTTTGACTAAATATTTCCTGCCTCTCTACCCTGCCAGCCTTGCTAACATTTCTAAGGGTGAGAGAACGTCCCATGAAACGTGTCTAGGACATAAATATTGGATATTCTGAGAACATGGGAAGTTCTGTTTGACATTAATAAAAATAACTTCCTACATTACTCAAGGGTATAGAGACAGATACTGATAAAAGGAGATCCTTTCAAGATGGATTGACTGTGTGTGATACTGAGCAACTATCGTATGTTGTAGGAATACTCTGTCCATCACTGTTTTATGCCCTCTGTCCCGGGGACTTAGCTGAAAACCAGCAAAGTATTGCAGCTTTCCCATGAAACGTGTCTAGAACATTCATATCTTGTGTTCTGAGAACATGGCAACCATGTTCTGTGTGTGTTTGGTGTGACATTGATGGAATATTATCCTAACCCTCAGAAAACTGCACACATTCATGTTCTTGCAACGTCCCATGAAATGTGTCTATAACATTAAAGATGCATTATGCAGAAATCGCTCTGCCATTTCCAGGTTGCTAAAATGCTAATAGTTTGCCTAATGTCAATGTATGTGACAAAACAAGCAAGCATGGTGCAGAAAATCATTGTACCATCTAAACCGCTGTGAAATATATTTTCCATAACTCAAAATATTGTGTTTTCAGCTGTTTGAAGCTGGTCTACAAAACCGAAAGTACAAGACACAAAAAACAAACCTTAAGAACGGGAAGCATAGAAATAGCGCACATAGAACAGATCTCCCGCTTGTTAGACTTACTGTCAATGAGAATGACAGATCTATTTTATGTAACTAGGCAAGTCAATTAAGAACAAATTCTTATTTACTATGACGCCCTACCGAAGAACAGTGGGTTAATTGCCTTGTTCAGGGGCAGAACGACAGATTTTTACCTTGTCAGCTCGGGGATTCGATCCAACAACATTTCGGTTACTGGCCCAACGCTCTAAGCACTAGGCTACCTGCCGCCCCATCTAACACACATTTCAAATCAAATCAAATCAAATGGTATTTGTCACATGCGCCGAATACAACAGGTGTAGACCTTACAGTGAAATGCTTATTTACAAGCCCTTTACCAATAATGCAGTTTTAAGAAAATACAAAAAAAATAAGAGATAAGAAAAACAAATAATTAAGGAGCAGCAGTAAATAACAATAGCGGGGCTATATACAGGGGGTACCGGTTCAGAGTCAATGTGCCGGGGCCCCGGGGTCGAGGTAATTGAGGTAATTATGTACATTCAGGTAGGATTATTAAAGTAGATATGCATAGCAGCAGCGTAGCGGAGGAGGGGTACAAATAGGCTGGGTAACCATTTGATTAGCTGTTCAGGAGTCTTATGGCTTGGGGGTAGAAGCTGTTTAGAAGCCTCTTGGCAGGATGCTTGGCCCCGGTGATGTATTGGGCCGTACGCACTACCCTCTGTAGTGCCTTGCGGTCGAAGGCAGAGCAGTTGCCATACCAGGCAGTGATGCAACCCGTCAGGATGCTCTCATTGGTGCAGCTGTAAAAACATTTGAGGATCTGAGGACCCATGCCAAATCTTTTCAGTCTCCCGAGGGGGAGTAGGTTTTGTCGTGCCCTCTTCACTGTCTTGATGTGCTTGGACCATGTTAGATGGTTTGTGATGTGGACGCCAAGGAACTTGAAGCTCTCAACCAGCTCCACTACAGCCCCATTGACGAGAATGAGGGCGAGCTTGGTCCTCCTTTTTCTGTAGTCCACAATCATCTCCTTTGTCTTGATCACATTGAGGGAGAGGTTGTTGTCCTTGCACCACACGGTCAGGTCTCTGACCTCCTCCTTAAAGGCTGTGTCATCATTGTCAGTGATCAGGCCAACCACTGTTGTGTCATCAGCAAACTTAATGATGGTGTTGGAGTTGTGCCTGGCTGTGCAGTCATGAGTGAACAGGAAGTACAGGAGGGGACTGAGCACGCACCCCTGAGGGGCCCCCGTGTTGAGGATCAGCGTGGCGGATGTGTTGTTACCTACCCTTACCACCTGGGGGAGGCCTGTCAGAAAGTCTAGGATCCAGTTGCAGAGGGAGGTGTTTAGTCCCAGGGTCCTTAGCTTCGTGATGAGCTTTGAGGGCACTATGGTGTTGAACGTTGAGCTGTAGTTAATGAATAGCATTCTCACATAGGTGTTCCTTTTGTCCAGGTGGGAAAGCGCAGTGTGGAGTGCAATAGAGATTGCATCATCTGTGGATCTGTTGGTGCAGTATGCAAACTTGAGTGGGTCTAGGGGTTCTGGGATACATCCTGGTAATCCGTCTGGCCCAGAGGCCTTGTGAATGTTGACCTGTTTAAAGGTCTTACTCACATCAGCTGTGGAGAGTGTGATCACACAGTCATCCGGACCAGCTGATGCTCTCATGCATGTTTCAGTATTACTTGCCTTGAAGTGAGCATAGAAGTTATTTAGTTCGTCTGGTAGGCTCATGTCACTGGGCAGCTCTCGGTTGTGCTTCCCTTTGTAGTCTGTAATAGTTTGCAAGCCCTGCCACATCCAATGAGCGTCGGAGCCGGTGTAGCACAACTCGACCTTAGTCCTGTATTGACGTTTTGCCTGTTTGATGGTTCGTCAGAAGGCATAGCGGCATTTCTTATAAGCTTCTGGGTTAGAGTCCCGCTCCTTGAAAGCGGCAGCTCTGCCCTTTAACTCGGTGCGAATGTTGCCTGTAATCCATGGCTTCTGGTTGGGGTATGTATGTACAGTCACTGTGGGGAAGACGTCCTTGATGCACTTATTGATAAAGCCAGTGACTGATGTGGTGTACTCTTCAATGCCTTCAGAATAATCCCGGAACATATTCCAGTCTGTGCTACCAAAACAGTCCTGTAGTTTAGCATCTGCTTCATCTGACCTTTTTTTCATAGACTGAGTCACTGGTGCTTCCTGCTTTAATTGTTGCTTGTAAGCAGGAATCAGGAGGATAGAGTTATGGTCAGATTTGCCAAATGGAGGGCGAGGGAGAGCTTTGTACGCGTCTCAGTGTATGTTCCCTCTTTTTGCACATTTAACATGCTTATAGAAATTTGGTAAAACTGATTTAAGTTTCACGGCATTAAAGTCACCGGCCACCAGGAGCACCGCCTCTGGGTGAGCGTTTTTCTGTTTGCTTATGGCGGAATACAGCTCATTGATTGCAGTTTTGTGCCAACTTTGCTCTGTGGTGGTATGTAGACAGCTACGAAAAATACAGATGAAAACTCTCTAGGTAGATAGTGTGGTCTACAGCTTATCATGAGATACTCTACCTCCGGAGAGCAAAATTTTGAGGCTTCCTTAGATATCGTGCACCAGCTGTTGTTTACATATATGCATAGGCCCCCGCCCCGTGTCTTACCAGAGGCTTCTGTTCTGTCCTGCCGATAGAGTGTATATCCCACCAGCTGTATGTTCTTAATGTCGTTGTTCAGCCACGACTTGGTGAAACATAAGATATTACCGTTTTTAATGACCCGTTGGTAGGATAAACGTGCTTTCATTTCGTCTCATTTATTTTCCAGCGATTGAACGCTAGCTAGCAGAATGCAAGGCAAGGGCAGATTAGCCACTCGCGGCCTGATCCTCGCAAGGCACCCGGATCTTTTGCCTCGAAATCTCTGTTTCCTTCTCCAGCGAATCACAGGGGTCGGGGCCTGGTCGGGTGTCTGCAGTATATCCCTCGCGACCGACTCATTGAAGAAGAACTCCTTATATTTTGAGAACATGGTAACCACGTTCTAGGTAAATTCTGTTTGACAGGGAATGGTCCCTTGGAAACAGTCCTTGCACAACACTAGAACCTTCCTATGAAAACGTTAGGTAATGACCTAATGAGATTCTTAAGGGAACATTTTCTAAAGTTGTGGGAATGTTTGTTGTTAGCTGGGAGCCAGTCTCCCATGAAGCTACTTCAGGAACTCTTCAGGCTTGAGGTCCTCGGTTTAAATCAAGGGGGATAGAGAGAGATGGTGGCCATGTTGAAAGCTAAAAAACAGCACACAAAAAAAACAGCTAGTGTCTCTGGTCCTGGAGAGATTGCCTGAACCCCCCTCTGTCAGTGACAATAAGTTGACAAGACAGGACACGCAGATCTAGGATTAGGCTAGTGGAGAGACACAGTAACAGCAACCAGGTTGCATCCCACTATATATGGAATAGGGTGCCATTTGGAGTGCATCCCAGGAAACAGGGAGTGTAACAGTAGTAACCTCCTGCACTTAGACTTAGTAGTCACAGACATGGTTCAGGGAGATGCAGCCTAGTAAAACCCACAGGGCCGTGTCTCCCCTCTCTCACTCCATGGCCCCAGGCCAGGGATGATGTGATCCACACTATGGGAGGAAGGTAGAGTGGTGGGGCGCTGGATGGGGATACTGCAGAAGTAGTGGAAAAAAGGAAAAAAGAGTTGAGAGCCTGGACTGAGAAAGTGCAAGAGGGGGAAAACGCTGAAGTACGCTCCGGCGGTGATAACGGCGTCATATCCCAGACTCCCTTACTGCTGGAGAGGCGCGGTACCCACTTACAAGATGAGCTGGCTGCTAAATTACAGCTGACGCATTACAGCGCCCTGATTTATTCCTGCTTTTCACACTTCTTCAGATGAGTGTGTGTGAGCATACACACCGCAGGTCTGCTGTGGTGTAGGGATGGGTGTGTGTGTGGCACTGGGAGAGGTCGTTTGGGGAAAGCTGCTGTGCTGCTGATGTTGTGGGGATGTACTGTAATGCATTAGGCTTGTTTTCCTGCAGCTCCAGCCGTGTGTTCTGACAACATGTTTTACTCTCTTCCCACCCCTGATGTGTGAGTGTAACAGGGGCACAGCCTCACTTGACTGGCTGGCCATGTACAGTATAGTTTAGCTCAGCCTAGCATTTCTGCTCCGCTTCGGCAGGGGTAAAGAATCTGTCTGTCTGACCAATGATCAGGGTTCTGGAGAGGAGGAGGAGTGTGGAAAAGAAGGGAGGGAGAGACAGAGGGAGAGGGAAAGAGTGTGACGAGTCTGAGGGCGGACACGGGGAGAGAGGGGGGAGGGACGGGGGGGTGAGGGGGGTAACCTGAGAACCCCTACTGAGAAGCTGATCTCCATCACAGACTGAGGGAGAGAAAGGGGAGGGAGAGAGAGAGAGAGAAGACTACGCGAGATGAGGAAATAGTTACACTTTTAATCTGTATGCACATCTAAAAATAGCCTCCCCCTCCTCTGTCTGCCGCTGCCCACTGGGGCACGCTTGTTAAAGTCTGGTCTGCTTGCTGAGAAAGAGAGAGAGAGAGCACTAGAAGCAGAGTTTTGGAAAGACTAACAAACAGAAGAGAGAAAGAAAGAAAGACAGAACCGAAGACAGAGCGCTGGGAAAAAGAAGCCGGGGAGAAAGAGAGGAAGCTTTCAGAGAGAGTGTGAGTGAGTTTATAAAGCTTTCCTCCCTCCCTCCCCAGTCTGTGTGTCTGCTTCGGGGATCCGACGTACAGCCATGCTGTCAATTGTTCCCTCTCATTCAGCCATCATCCTTCCATCTATCCAGACTACCAAGTAGCCAGTTGGGCTAGGCACATCACCATTCCTCACCTATTTGGCCCCCGGGGATTTTTTGTGAGCTTTACTGTAGCAATAAAAAGCACCTAGCGCTTAGAAACGTTCAATAACAGACAGGATTTTACAGGGCCCGGTGGCAAGGACCTTCTCTGAGAGGTTCACCACACACACAGGCCGTGAATCACATCATACACAGCCACAGAGTCACCCCATTCTTTAAATGCTGGTATGCCTGCCTCCTCCCTGCCTTCCAGTCCCAGAGCTGGAGTCACTACTAGCTACTGTATCAGTGTAACCAGCAGCCTGCATCTGATACGGCACCCTATTCCCTGTTTAGTACTGTTTAGTACCCTTGAACAGGGCCCTATGGGTCCTGGTCAAACATAGTGCACTAGATAGGGAATAGGGTGCCATTTCGGACGCACACCTCCCAGTCTCTGTCCCAGCCACGTGGCATGCCTGTAAAGGTTCAGTCTGATGTGAAATCTCTCTCTCTCTTTCTTGGTCTCTCTTTGTTTCTCTCCTTCTCTTTCTCGCTCTCTCTTTCTCCCCCCCTCCTCTCTCTCTCTTTCTCCCCCCCTCCTCTCTCTCTCTTTCTCCCCCCCTCCTCTCTCTCTCTTCCCCCCCTCTCTCTCTCTTTCTCCCCCCCTCCTCTCTCTCTCTTTCTCCCCCCCTCCTCGCTCTCTCTTTCTCCCCCCCTCATCTCTCTCTCTTCCCCCCCTCCTCTCTCTCTCTTTCTCCCCCACCTCCTCTCTCTCTATTTCTCCCCCCTCCTCTCTCTCTCTTTCTCCCCCCTCCTCTCTCTCTCTTTCTCCCCCCCTCCTCTCTCTCTCTCTGTTACTGCTATGTCTGTTGCGTCGCTCTTTTTCCGACTTCCAGGAATATGAGTGGAACAGGACAGTGTGCCGCTGTTTGTTTTGAGTGGGGATTTTTCCCAGCCTGCCAAAACCTTATGAAAGGCTTCTCTAACGCAGAGAGAGAGAGAGAGAGAGAGAGAGAGAGAGAGAGAGAGAGAGAGAGAGAGAGAGAGAGAGAGAGAGAGAGAGAGAGAGAGAGAGAGAGAGAGAGAGAGAGAGAGAGAGAGAGAGAGAGAGAGAGAGAGAGAGAGAGAGAGAGAGAGAGAGAGAGAGAGAGAGAGAGAGAGAGAGAGAATACTCTTAAAATAGCAGGATTCTGTCTAGGACTCCCTGAGTTATTGAGATCCTCCATCCCTGGAATCCAAAACAATCTGTCTGTCCTATTCAACCTCTCAACCTCTAATCTAGAGCTACCCTTGGAGTAGAGTAGAGCAGAGTACAAAAATATATAATATAATAGAGCACAATAGAATATAATACATGGAATTGCCCATCAATAATGGTAGGATTGGCAGTTTAGCACCACTCAGACATTGTTGATGGTATGAGATTTGAGAGCTCTCTAGGCTGAGTGCTGGGTATCGCACAGTGTCATACCTCTCTTTCACATGGACCAGACTGGAACACATCTGGTTTAGGGCCAGTAGTAGAGGTGATGAACCCTGTTGCTTCTGATGAGCACCTAAAACACTCTCTCACTCCCTCTGTACACGCCCAGGTCACTTCACTGTCTCACTCCCTCTATACACGCCCAGGTCACTTCACTGTCTCACTCCCTCTATACACGCCCAGGTCACTTCACTGTCTCACTCCCTCTATACACGCCCAGGTCACTTCACTGTCTCACTCCCTCTATACACGCCCAGGTCACTTCACTGTCTCACTCCCTCTATACATGCCCAGGTCACTTCACTGTCTCACTCCCTCTATACACGCCCAGGTCACTTCACTGTCTCACTCCCTCTATACATGCCCAGGTCACTTCACTCGCTCACTCCCTCTATACACGCTCAGGTCACTTCACTGTCTCACTCTCTCTATACACGCCCAGGTCACTTCACTGTCTCACTCCCTCTATACACGCCCAGGTTGCCAGCAATTACATTTGTTCAGACATTTGCTCAGACGACTTAAAGAGCAAGCGCATCGCCTGCCAAGGACAAAATTACAGGGGCACAATTACTCCCCGGCATAGCTGATAAATTACTTAGGGGCCCTTTAAACTTCAAACTTCACAATGGCAGCGAAATCACAAAACTATGCTGGCTCTGATCTGTCTCCGGCTGGTTGGCCCCGGCATCGCAGCAGTGATGATTCACATACTCTCCGGGTGCCTTTTAACTGCCCTGTTGCCGTGGATGACGTCATTCTTCCCATTCGCAACCATAACTATTTTTATTTTTTATAATGGAACATCAGCTGGGGAGGGATGGAGGGATTGTACCACTGATGAGAAGGAGAGGTTATGGAAGCCTGCAGTCGAGTAGGAGCAGAAGCAGCGGCAGCAAGAGGCGTAAGGCCAAGTGCAGCCCAGTGCTGACTGACTGAACCCCGACATTCTGACCAACCAGACCAGACACCATTCATAAATTCTCCCTTAGTCAAGAGATTTGCACGTACAGGGTTCACTGAAGTGTGGATTGTGTGGAGTGTAAATATGGACTTTATAGCTTGTATAGCTATATAGCTATCACACGCACACTGTCACACATGCATGCAGTCACGCACACACACCCACACACACACACCCACACACACACACACCCACACACGCACACACACACACACCCACACACGCACACACACACACACGACTCTGGCCCACTGCCTTCTCCTTTCCTTTCCTTGGGAAACATGGTCTCTTGCCTCGCCATACAAAGGAAGTAAGATATGCCTAAATCCTAATTCTGATTGGAATGTACCCGTACTGTGTCCTTAGGTAGATGTTTACGTCTCCATCCCTCTAGTTGGGATGTTATCTGGGGCGCTTTAAAGGGCAATTGAGAAGATGTGGATTTTACGTCCTCCAAGGTGGGTCAATCCTTTTAACGTTTCAGATCCTCTTAAAACTTTACGACCTTGTATTTCATTTGAATTATCCCCCCTTCTTCATCTCCTCTGTCTGGATGCCTGATAGAGAGATTAATAAGGAGAGATAGAGAGACTAAGAAAGACTTCCTCTGGAGATGAGTTGTTGCAAGGATGGGAATGTTTCAGGTCATTTTTTCCTGGAACTCTTGCAAAAATATTCCCTCCCCTCCACATACACTATTATTTACGGTAAGACCCTGCGAGACCCTCAGAAATGTAGGCTAACTAAGCTACTTTTAAACATACTGTACCAGGCAGCTTCCACGGCGGCTGTATGCCTGAATATTTTAAGCTGTTGAAAGAATCAGCAAAATGTTTAGTTTAAAGTACATTCAAGCTCTTTCTATCACACACAGCTGGTGTCTGTACTGTATTTGTGTGTTTGCGTGTGTGAGATCTGGGCTGGGCTGTACGTTTTTATCCCCCTGCATGTGTTACTAGAAAGTTCAGGCATACAGTATGTCATTTCAAGCAGGGTCACCGAGTGTGTGTGGCAGTTTGTCTCCTCTCTCTTGCTCTCTCTCTCTCCCTCTCTGTCCCTCTCTCACCCTTTGCCCCTAAACCCTCACTAGTCCTAGATTAATGGACTTCCTCTCTTCTCAGCCCAGGGATGCTGCGTGTGCCAACACAAATGCCCGGCCACGCGATGCTGGGCGGCATGACGAATGGCAGTCAGTGAGTGCGAGAGCGTGAGCGAAGGTAGGCAGGCAGGGTATTTCTATACTGTAGCTGAGGGGCGTGGGGCTATCCTGCGTTCCAGATCTGTTTGCGCTGTCTTGCTAGCTCCATTGTTGGCATTAATGACAGCGTCAATGACAGCAATGTATCTGGAAAGACAGCACAAACACATCTGGGACTCAGGCTAGCGTGGTGCTGGTCATGGTGGTGCAGTGCGCTCAAGTCAGGGACCACAGAGGCTCCACAGACCCTGGCTTGTCCCTGCATCTGGGCCCTGTAATGGACTGTGACCGGGCTTCCGATCTCAGGAGGCCCATCCGAATGCTTTATAAATGGTTTATTAATATGTTAGAGATGATGTTTATAAGGATTTACTGTGAGGAGTGAGGTGAGGAACACTTGCTACCTACTTTAAACCTAACCCGAAGGTGCATCATAATAGAGTAGTCTCCTCTCCTTCCATTTGGACTGACCGCAAATAGCTGAATGAATGTGATGAAAGAAGATCCTCTGATCCCCTGATCTATCCTGTTTTCATCATATCAGTGCCGGAAAGAAGATGAAGGTAGGAAGCCATTCTAGACTATGGAGATGTACCCCAGCAGTTTTTCTACTTCTTCCACTTTTCAGCTTTCATTCCTGGTTTGTGGAGCCGCTCCTTTCTCTGTGGTGACCCGTAAACTGTCCCCACCCCATCAATGAGCCCAATGACTCCTCAGCTCCAGGGGTATAATGTTTGTTTAAATGCTCTAAGTGTGTCCTATAAATGTACGGATTCATACCTTTAGCATAGTGACTGTCCTTTATGACAGTCTTATTTCCCCCCTGCTTCTCTGTCAACTCCCAGCCATAGGAAAGCATAGGGCATAAGACTGGAAAAGCAGTGCTACAAACTTCCTCCTCTAGACCATATAAGTGTGTGTGTGTGTGTGTGTGTGTGTGTGTGTGTGTGTGTGTGTGTGTGTGTGTGTGTGTGTGTGTGTGTGTGTGTGTGTGTGTGTGTGTGTGTGTGTGTGTGTGTGTGTGTGTGTTTGTGTGTGTACCTGTGTGTGCGTGTATGTATGTGTGTGTATGCGAGCGTACGTGCCCACATTTAGTGCGTGCGCACACATGTGCCCGCGTCAGTATGCAGCATGCATGTGTGTGTGCATAAGTCAGAGGGTAGACTGGGTTGTTGATGTGTGTGGAAGGAGAAAGACTGTGAGAAAGTGAGTGGAGAATGCTCAGGATTTTCTGGCTGTTCTCACTCAGCGAGGAGCAGCAAAGCGTTTGAGCAGATTTGGTTGTGAGCAGCTGTAAAAATAGGAAGGAGGAGAGAAGGAAAGTATGATTCATGTGATGGAGGACAGAATCACTCAGCTGTTTACAGCTTTATGTATCCCTCCAACATAAAGACGAGTTACCTGGTTTCACCACGGCAACCCCATATCTTTCAGCAGCACCAGGCAAGATGGTCGATGTCGGGATCGAAAGAGAAGGGGTAGATCTGAAATGAATGCGGTTTCTATCAAGGATTAGATATCGTAGCTGATGTAGTCGTAAGTACTAGGATAGGTGTAGTAGCATAGTTTATCTCTGAACCCAGAACCACATATTTGGCCTTTTCACACTGCATTGTTCTTAGCCCTGGACTAGTTTAGCCTGTGTTCACACAAGCATGTGTTAAGTCTGGGCTAAGATTAGCCCTAGGCTAAGTATTCACTCTTAGCCCAGGGCTAACGGACAAACAAAACACACAACCAATGTCACATTCTATCTCTCACACATGACCCATATTACATTCTATCTAGAGACCTAGTGGAGCATTACATTTAAGCCCAAACCCACGACCTCAGGCCCTGCTTTAACCCAAATCAGAAATACAGCAACTTCCTCTGTTTGTCTCTGTCTGTCTGTCCCTCGCTCCTCACTGTGTGTGTGAGTAACCATAGCATCGTCTACCCTGTAAAAAAAATAAAAAAATAAAACATAGCAACGGCTCCGCTTTGTACTGCTCCTCAAGTGAGAGCAGCTGTTAGTTGATATTAGCTAGCTACTTTTGGTCACCAGAAATTATTATTTTCTGTCAGATAATCTCTCCTGTTGACATGGACAATGTTTTGGTCATTGAGGTAGCCTAAACAAGAGTGGCAGGTGTCAGGAGCGTTTGCAAATTAAGTGAAAGTGCAGATTTTGTGATTTGACAGTGAAAATTCTATACGTAATTGTTCTTGACCCTGTTTGACACTGGCTATTTTGGCACTGTGTGTGTGTGTGTGTGTGTGTGTGTGTGTGTGTGTGTGTGTGTGTGTGTGTGTGTGTGTGTGTGTGTGTGTGTGTGTGTGTGTGTGTGTGTGTGTGTGTGTGTGTGTGTGTGTGTGTGTGTGTGTGTGTGTGTGTGTGTGTGTATACCTGTGTGTAGGAACCCAAAAAAAAACGACCCTAACCCTGCTCCGGAGCAGGGCCAGCTAGCCCTGGGCTAAGGTTGGTGCTTGCCTACTTTAGAATGTGCAAGTGTAAACACTCACTTAGCCCCAGGCTAAAGTCCCCCTTAGCCCATGGCTAAGGAGGCTCTTAGCTCTGGGCTAAGGTGCAGTGTGTACTCTAGCCAGTTTCTTTACACATATAAGACTGTCACCAGACTATATAGTAGTAGAAGGTGGTGTTTGAGAAATCAAGTGGTTTTCATAAGGCTGTCATGTGGCATAATGCATCCATAGACTTCATGTTGGAATTGACAGAAAGCAGTAGCAGAAAGTTAATCCACTACAAGCGCTACCCAGCGGGACTTGATAATGTTCTGCTTAAAGAACTTTCACACTCTTAGGGGTTTGGGTCCCTGGAGTGGTTTCTATCTCTACTACGGTCAAATTGTTGACATATCACAGAAAAGTTTTCTTTATCAAGGTTTACATAAATATTAAGTTCCTCTTGAAAGGCAACATAAGTCCCCAGTTATGCGAAAAACGTCATCAAAGTACACAGCCCTCTCCCTGGGTCGCTCTTTGGCTTGGCCTAGCTGCCCACCTCACACGCAGGCTCCGGGAGCCAGAGGGGCAGGGTTGGGCTCCGGCGGACAGGCGCACAGAGGACCATTTTCTCTGACTTGCTCAGTGTCTTTCCACCTTCAGGCCTCCAGCACTGATCTCTACTGTGACTCACTAGGACTGTCCACACAGAGGGGGAACAGAGTGGGAATAGAGGCAGCCTCTGCCAGGGGGTTATGACTTTGGTCTGGTCCAGCTGCCTCCAGCCAGTCACTGACCCATACTAAGATGCCCAGACCGTCATGGCACATAGGGAACATTCTGTCTGCCGGGCGAGCGGGTCTCACACTCTCAGAATACCTACATGATCTTTTAGCTTTCCCAGATTTCAGTCTGTTTCAAGAGGAGATTCACGTCAGTCGGTCATTCAGATATAATGTCCATACAATCCACTTCCTCCTCACCAGGAGGCATGTGTGTGTCTCGGTCTGTAAGCAGTTGTTTGATTTGCTAGACCCCTCCCTTTCGCTTCTCTTCATGTTCTACTCTCAATACAGCTCTGCCTTCAAACTCTGATATAGACAGCAAGTAAATATACATACAAATAATCAACAAATTTGAAATATGCCATACAGGAAGAAATAAACACTGTTGTATATAAAAATCATATTCTAAGCTCTGACCCACCCATTCATAATAAATCATCTCTGATATGGTAGCTAAATTATTCTGTCACTTTTCTACACAGTAAATGGTATCTTTGTACTGGCACAAGGGAGAAAGATGTTTGTTTTGATAGTTAGTTACTGTATACACTGAGTTAACAAAACATTAAGAACACCTTCCTAATATTGAGTTGCACCCACTTTGCCCTCAGAACTGCCTCAATTCGTCAGGGCATGGACTCTACAATGTGTCGAAAGCGTTCCACAGGGATGCTGGCCCATGTTGACTCCAATGCTTCCCACAGTGTCAAGTTGGCTGGATGTCCTTTGGGTGGTGGACCATTCTTGATACACACGGGAAACTGTTGAGCGTGAAAAACCCTGCAGCGGTGCAGTTCTTGAAACCGATGCGCCTGGCACCTACTACCATACCCCGTTCAAAGGCACTTAAATATTTTGTCTTGTCCATTCACCCTCTGAATGGCACACACACACACACAATCCATGTCTCAATTGTCTCAAGGCTTAAAAATCCTTGTTTATTCTGTCTCCTCCCCTTCATCTACACTGATTGAAGTGGATTTAACAGGTGACATCAATAAGGGATCATAGCTTTCACATAGATTCATCTGGTCAGTCAATGTCGTGGAAAGAGCATAGTGTTCATCATGTGTTGTACACTCAGTGTATATTGCAGGTAGGATACCGTTAGCTAGCTAATTTAGTTAGCTCTTAGCAAGTAGGATTTCATTAGCTAGCTAGCTCTGATTTGGTTAGTGGTTAGCTAGCGATAAGCTTGCTAAATCTATTAGCTCTTCATTGGCAATGCGTCATGTGGGGCAGGTGAGGCGGATAGCACCAACAATATCCAAGAGATTTGCATGCAATTCTGTTATTTAATGTCACAACAATATATCATATCAGTTAGCAAACAATTCACATGGTCGCTTTCCCATTGTATGGTTGTTTTAGTACATTTTCGTTAAGTAAGTCAGCTCCAAAATGCAGCTGTTTAAGCCTCGCTCAGTGCTTTCTGTGATGGGGGGCAGACAGAGAAATTACACTGTGTAGGTGTCGTTGATCGTCTCTGGTTGCACATGATTTGTTCAGGGTGCTGTCGCTCAGCCAGCAAAAGCCCATTTTAGGTGCTCCATTGGTTTACAGTAGAAGTGCCCGCCCAAGAAGGCTCATTGTCATTGGCCACAGCTAAATCAAGGTATTATGCCCAGTAACTTTGATTGGACTGATGTGTCAACTTCACAGCTAGTTGTTTACCACGCACTGTTACCACGTCTTCAAGCTAAGTAGCTTAGCTAGCTAAAACATGTCAACTAGCTTAGCTATCGCCAAGTAAATCATTTTCAAACTTAGTGTTATGAAGGAAATTATAGAGTTAAAACATCTCGGTGCTCATTAGCCACCTACACTTTAAAATAAGGCCATCCATTGAAATAAAGGATGCTGGAAAAGAAGACTCAAGTCAAGTGGTTTGTGGTGGATCATGGAGCAGAGGCTAACATCAGTTTTAAGGTAGGCTAGCTATAATATCCTATACGCTACATGTCTTATTGTTGATGTTTGATGGCAGACTGTGATACCCCTGGAACCACATGTACAAGAACGGTTAGTTAGATAGAACTGTTACTGCAGTAGAGGAAGCGTTATAAATGTTGCATATTGTTGACTGGGCCCCTTTGTAACAGGCAGGCAGACGCACACAGTGTCGCAATATTGCAGACCAATTACTAGCTAATTTACTCTATAAAAGGATGCTCGACTGCTGTGGTCTTCCGTGAAATAAGAGCTAAAGAAATGGATAGCCATCAACGGATCATAACCCAAATGTTATTACGTTTGTGTGTGTTTCCACTGGTCCTGCCGAGATCTAGGAAGGACCTGAAGGTGTGTGTCAGTGTGTCTGAATCAGTGCAGGTGTTGTCTTAGCCAAACGGTTTGAACTAAAGGTGCTATCTAGAACCTAAAAGGGTTCTTTGACTGTCCCCATAGGCAAACACTTTGAAGAACCCTTTTTGGTTCCAGGTAGAACCCTTTTGGGTTCCATGTAGAACCCTTTCTACATGGAACCCTAAAAGGTCCCACCTAAACCAAGAAGGGTTCTCCTATGGGGACAGCTAAAGAACCCTTTTGGAACCCTTTTTTCTAATCGTGTACCCATAACCGTTCCCCCAGTCTACGGCTGAATGACTGGTGGTGTTATGTCCCTGTCTGGTCTGATCCTACTGGTGATCTGACTGGATGGATCTCTGAATGATGTCTTAGTATTACTACTGACCCTAACTGTCCAGTGGAAGCGAAGGGACTGGATCAATACCTGTGTTGTGTGGCTATTAGGGGTTGCTAGGGGCTCGCAGGTCTGGGATCAGTGCTGGTTCTGTTCTAGCCACTGTGGGTCAGTGCTGTACGCTGCTCTACTGTGGCTGGGGCTGGGGCTGAGGCTGAGGCCTCGATGAATGGCTCCTTGCAGTGGCCGTACAGAGCGTCATTCTTCTCCAAGCCTCATCTGGGGCTGAAATCCGAAGGGGGGAAGCCCGGGGAGCAGGCAGGGGCCAATGTTTTTCTATCCCCGGTAAAGGAATGGTGGACATATCAGGTGCTGTTTTAATGCGTTTAACGAAGAAAAACAAGGCCATGTCCATTGACGGAGAGGGAACGGACGGAGGAACGAACGACAAGGACAGTAGTGAAACTATCAGGCTTTAGGGTCTCCACCTCTCTCTCCATCTCCCTCTCATTCTCACTTTCTCTCTCTCTCTTTCTCTCTCACTCTCGTTCTCTGTCTTTCAACCCCTAAGATGAGCCGGTGGTGGAGTGAAGGAAAAACATCCAGCCCAGAGAGTAACTCCAGCTCCATCATTAATGCCCCAGGGTTTGTTTGTGTTAAGAGTTATTTGGCCACTTTGCCATTTCCCCAGGAATCTTAAATACCCCCCCCCCCCCCCCCCCCCCCGTCTCCTCTGCTGTGGTCAGGACCAGATGGGACAAAGTGGAGCATTCTAGGAATAGCACCCCACAACGACCATCATCCCCTTTTCCTCCTGCTGCTCGCTCACCGGCACCTCCCCCCCCCCCCCCCCCCCCCCCACACACACACAAACACACACACCTCACTGTGGTGACTCTGGTGTGTGGGGGGGTTGATAGGAATCCCCACATAGCTACAGCTTTTCCACAGGAAGCTTCAAAACCCATGGAGCATCTCTAGAGCTCTTTTTATCTGTGACCCCTCCTTACATAACGAGGTAGAGGCCCGGTAGTGTTCCCTCCTCAAAGACAAACAGACAGACGGACAAACAGTCCATGGTCTCTTTCAGACGTATAGACAGACAGCTCATATCCCCAACGCTCGAATCAACACTGACACCCTTCACATTCTTCTGCCTGCCTGCTGCAACACTGACACAGGCCAGATGTCAAGCACCCACCATTGGAAAGCAGGAATGAGTGGTTGTTGATCCGCAGTGCCTCTAAAGAGAGGAATATTTGTGACTTTAAAAAAAATATAAAGTGGAGAGGGACCAGAGGGGGGCAGAGGGAAGGAGTGAGGGGGGATGAATAGGATCCTGTGCTCGGTCCTGGGGCGGACTGAACCCCTCTGTTTGGGCTTTTTTCAGCACGGGCACACAGGGTCGCCTGTGAGGAGTGGGTCGGAAGCAGGAAGTGGCCGTGTAAGGCGATCCACTAGCCGATTCAACAGAGCCCCTTTTCAGCCAGGGAGAGGAGTGAACGCATCCCTCGGTCCCATCCCCCGTCGTTCCCCATCTCGCACAGCAGCGACACATCGGGCAGTCCTCCGGAGGCTTGCACAGCCTGTCCCCAAGGCCCTAGAGCGAGAGGGGGGATCAGATAGGAAAGGGGGGAAAGCTATTCAACAGAAGACTGATACAGTCTTTGCCAGAATATGACATTCAGGCTACTGAGTTCTACTAAGATACCAATGGCACTATTTGACAGTGAGGAATCAGCATTTACTAATTGCGCTAGTGCATCACAGATGATAGTCAATGGTGAGAAAGGAGAACTAGGAAGATTATTCTGTTAGACGTTTATTTTCATGCAGCACCTGGCAGAAGAGAATAATAAATCAGTTAACATTTGCGAGGGGACATTGATCTTCACCTCATCACACCTTTATTACTCACACGAAAGCTTCTGCATGACCCTAGCCTCTCATGACCCTAGCTTGACCTGTATGGAGGGTCAGTGGGTCAGTACTCTGGCCCTCCTCAAGACCTAAGATCTCTCTCTTTCCTTCCATTTCTCCTTCCTATTCCTCCTACATCTCTTTCCGTCTGCCCTGACCCTCCGCTTCATCTCAGGCATCATAAATGTCCTGTATGTAGCCTATGCGGGATCGGTAGAAAGGTGTTTCTGTTACGCCTGCTACATTAGATTATCCTGATAGTGTAGCACCGACTCTCTCTTGATTGGACAGAGAGTCAGAGACCGCCCAAGGTCATGATTGCCCCCCCCGCTTGGTATTTATAGCCCGGCTTTTGCAGCTGCAAATAAAAAGGACTTCGCCTCCCAAAGGTGGCCCGACGGTAAGGCACTTAGTTTAAGCGCTGGGGAAAGGAATGCAAAGCACTCCAGCCCAGTCCATCGCCTACGTTTTACCCCTTCATTTTAGCTTTAATTGCGTTGGCTATTTTCAAACCATTATCATAAAGTGGTTTTGAACAGGACGCATACCACCTTGTCTCTCCCGCAGTACAAAATAAACAAACACAATAAAAGGATATAGTTCGAATAGCGGACGAAATGTCTACAAATGAGAGTTAAGCGATGGTTGGGATGAATGAGGCTTTTGTTTGAATATGATTCCATTGTTATTGTTTCCAGGCACTAGTTTAGGTGCAACTGAGCTAGTGAGGTGGACCAAAGTGTGAAGCCCCACGATAGAATGGTAATGTGATGGTAGTGTGTTTGAGCAGAGTGAGTGTGTGTGTCGAAGAATTGCTTATGTGTCTACATCCCTCAAACTGAACTCTGGACCTCGAAGCCAGTTCCACTGCGTGTTTTCATTGTTCCCCTCTAATCAGCGACTGATTTAGACCTGGGAAACCAGGTAGGGGAATTTAATTATCGTAGGGTAAGAGTTGAATACCCCTGGTCTACAGCTTCAGGGTGGTGGTGTCCGTGTGTGAGTGTGTGTGCACACATGTGAGTACATCCCACTGGGCACACCACGTCATTTCAACATGGAAATGTTGGTCATATTTGGTTGAGACGTTGATCAATGAGATTTCAACCTTTATTCACCCACTCAAAAAGACAGCCAGAGGTTTGTTGAATTCCCGATGTGTTATTGCTATGCCTTGAACCATCTAAAAGCACAACCAAATTCCAGTGGTGTTAAGTACTTAAGTAAAAATACTTTAAAGTACTACTTAAGTAGTTTTTTGGGGTATTTGTACTTTACTTTACTTTACTATTTATATTTCACTACATTCCTAAAGAAAATAATGTACTTTTTTCTCCATATATTTTCCCTGACATCCAAAGTACTCGTTACATTTTGACAGGAAAATGCCCTACTGCCTCTGATCTGGTGGACTCACTAAACACAAATGCTTCGTTTGTAAATGATGTCTGAGTGTTGGAGTGTGCCCCTGCTATCCATCAAATAAAATTGTGCCATCTTGTTTGCTTAATATAAGGAATTTGAAATAATTTATACTTTTACTTTCACATTCACTTTTGATACTTAAGTACATTTTAGCAATTCCATTTACTTTCGATACTTAAGTATATTTAAAATCAAGGGCCTCCCGGGTGGCGCAGTGGTCTAGGGCACTGCATTGCAGCGCTAGCTGTGCCACCAGACACTCTGGGTTCGCGCCCAGGCTCTGTCGCAGCCGGCCGCTACCGGGAGTTTTTTTTTTTTTGTCAGCATCTCAATTTGGTGTGGTGGGTGGGGGGGATGTTATCTATCTACTCATTTGATTAGCTATTTAAAGTGTCATAAACACCTGCTATAAGACAGCATATCGCTGAGACATGACTTGTTTATGCAGGTTTTACTTCTAAAGCTTTTGGCCTGCCAGGGTGGAGGATTAATGTTTTCGGGGGGATAGCCTGTAATAAAATGTGTTCACTCAAATATTTCACTGTAAAGTTTCTGTTATCAACCTACTAATTAAGCATATGGCCATACATTACATCAATGACTTGCTTTCTTGGCAATATTCTGGAGACAAACTTGGTAGATACACAACATAGTCAAGTCTTCAGAACCACATTGCGACAGTAGAGGTCTCTCAAGTGATATAAATTAAAGCAAAAACAGATGCTTTTGGAGAAATTGCACTAACATGGAAATCATAGGAGTATTGTTGCTAGTTGATTTGGCTTTACCACAAATTAACATTGCATGTATTTGCAGTGCTGCCATTTAGTTTCCACTCAAGGATTTCTCCAGCAGAGAGGCAACCATGTTAGTGTTGGCTTTGGGTAATGTGAGAGACAGTGGGTAATGTTATCAGATAGCTAGCTGATGAGAAATGTTATGAGCTAGCTAGTTGTGGACACAAGCTAGTAGTACTAGTAGCTATTGTATCATATGATACATGAAATGGCATATAGCTAGCGCAATACATTTGGTTATCAAAATGTCAATGGAGATGTGAAACAGTTGTTTATACTATGGCTATTTAGCTATACAAAAAGTAAATCAAATGCGAGGGAGTGTGTAAGAGAGAGACATCCACACGAGCTCAGCTATCCACATAAAGAGACACGCGTGTAATTATTGAACTAGGAACATTTTCATGCTGGGAGAAATTTTCCATGACATCACAATCAGAACACAATCAGAACGATTAGAAACTATTTCACACTGGGAAGATTTTGGAACAGTGGCTAGAATATGCGGATGCTGAGAGAGCGACCAGACCAAACTGTGTTGGAGGACAGAGAAAGACTGTACTACCAAGACAGAGGCTCGTGGTATTGTGGCATACAGGTAACTGCCAAAATAATGGAAACACTTGAGTAAATGAGGGATATAAAGTATATTGAAAGAATGTACTAAGCAATTAACATCCCATCATGCTTAGGGTCATGTATAAAAATGCCCAGTTGCCCATTATTTTGGCTACCATGACTAGAAGAAGAGATCTCGGTGACTTTGGAAGAGGGGTCTCAAAAGAGAATAGGGGTTTAAAGTGTGTGTGTGTGTGTGTGTGTGTGTGTGTGTGTGTGTGTGTGTGTGTGTGTGTGTGTGTGTGTGTGTGTGTGTGTGTGTGTGTGTGTGTGTGTGTGTGTGTCAGTCATCAAATCACAACCCAATTGAACGCTTATAGGAGATTCTGGAGTGGCTGAGACAGCGTTTTCCACCACCATCAACAAAACACCAAATTACGGAATTTCTCATGGAAGAATGGTGTCGCATCCCTCCAATAGAGTTCCAGACACTTGTAGAATCTATGCCAAGGCACATTGAAGCTGTTCTGGCGGCTTGTGGTGGCCCAACGGCGCTGGGCTCCATTTCTACCACAGCTAACATATTCAATTGTTTTAAGATGGTCATACCAAGGATAATTTAGCTATTTGATTTTGAATTTTAGGACCCCTGTAAGTATATATATAAAAACGTAATGAACTATTATTTGATGAAACATTGAATTTGGCCTTACTGCTTACTTACTTACTTACCCATAGAAACGCATTGAATAACATATTCATACATGGCACTAAAGTATTTTCATATATACTGTACTTCCATTAATTTCTTTAACTGGTACCGGGCTACCTTCAGGTGAGTCTTGTGAGGCTTGTGTGCATCCTAGAGCAAAATAATCAACATGTATGTCTTCGTGAGAGTCTCACCTTTCAATGGTAGGGTCATATTAGTGTGTCCACTGTTCGGACACTACAGAAAGAAGTTGGCAGATCGGCGGTTCCGACTTCAGACGAGTCCCGTGATGCTTGTGGGGTTTGTAGCAAAACGGTCAACACCATCGTGTTCGTGAGAGACGTTTTTGTGAGGAGAACGATTTTCAGGATGTCTCCCGGTCTGACAAACACTGCTGTAGCTCTACCACCTTCCACTGCAGATGCAGAAGGCCGATATCGGCATCGGCGGATGTGGTGGATGGAGACGCAGCCCATGTAAAAAACAGATATCTCTGGCTTAAACAGACGGATTGTGATGTTTTTTTTAATCATGCTAATTAGATGTCCGCGGGGGCGCAGACATTGACTCTAAGGGGTTAAGACACTTGGTGTTTTGTGTTGGTGTTTCCTTTATTTTGGCAGTTACCTGTAGATGAAAGTGTTATGATCTGATCTGGTCAAGTCTGGGACTCTGGCAAAGTCCTCAGCATTCAGCTAGGCTTTGAAGGTCTGCCCAGTCCAGGATACCTCTCAGGACCCAGACTCAACAGACAGAAACAGACAAAAACACAGATACAAAGACGAACCGCAGACTCATCGCTCACCATCCCACTATGAGAAAAACTACAAACCAAACAAAAGAAAAACACCTCTGAAGGGTTACCAGAGTTCTATTTCTTACAGGTACATTTTTGGAATGCCACATCATGCGTTGATATACTTAGAAAACGCTGAGTCGTAATGAGGTTGTTTGGACGCTTCCTCTGACTATTTCAAGGCAGGCAGGCAAGCATGGTGAATTAGGAAAATGCTGGTATAAAGTGACTCACACATTCAGTTCCTGGAATTCCCTCTCTTTGGCCAGGAGAACTACTGGTTTTGCCACTGGATGCAAATTGAAATAGAATGTGAAAAATAAATAGAATAATGATTACTGACTGCATTTCAACACTCAGCTTTGACTCTAATATGTGTGTCACCATTTAAAAGTTAGTATGCAGTGTTACTGTATGTTGTTGGACACCCCAGCCTGCCCTTAACAACACTGGATATGTGGGAGTTATATAACCTCTTTTGGAGAAAAAGTTTGTATTAAAACAACTTTATTGTTACTTTTAACCCTTTCAGATATTTATTCATGAACCTTAGTTATACTGCAAGGTAGCACAACCGGTAGCGACAGAAAATGGTTTCCTTTACCTTAAACAGCAGACCTGCCCCGCCCAGAGAACCTCCTTAACTACTTCTTAAACCTTAAACATACAACCCAAACTACCTGACGTCGTCCTATCCTTAAAGTTCCTTCAAGTTTTACATGGTTGCCCCCAGTGTTCAGCAGGCCCCATCTGTCAACCAAATCACTACAACTCCCAAAGTTCATCGTGACTCTTTTCCTTCCTCCCGACCCCCACCTGCCCTTCATCTCCTGTGACCTCATGCGGAATACTGTCTCTCTTTATCTTCTTCTTTAATAGAACCAAAGAAAAAGCCTTGGAAGTGTGTTGAGCCCGTAGAAATACGATGACTAGAACAGACTAACTCTATTTCTATTGTTGACCCAATAAACTGAGGAGAATTATTAGAGAGAAAAAACATTCTGCTAAAATAAGGTGTTCCATTTATACCCGGCGGCCTGGTTTATCCCAGAAAACAGTATGTGGCTAGCTGCAGGAGGGAAGAGAGATGGATTTGTATAATACTGTATGGACAAGAGAGGAAGCAAAGGATAAAGTAGGACAGGGCTTGAGAGAGAGAGAGGGCGAGAGAGAGCGTTAGAGGGGGAGAGAGAGATAATTTTTCTGTGCAACTATTCTTTGCTCCGCCTGCTCCACCTCACCCCATGACCTGGCCTATCTCCCAAATGTAAGTGCACTTTTAACCAGGGCCCTATTCCCTATATAGTTTGGGACAGAGGCCAGGTCATTTGGGACACAGCCACGGTCTCACACTAGTAGTTTCCCTCTGTATTGATAACAGTGCATGAGGTGCCAGGGCTATAAATGTAGGACTTCCTGTCCATCAATCAGCCAATGCACTTTCTACTGGGCTGTCTGTCTGTAAGCCAGCCTGTGCCATGCCCTTTAGCCATGTTTGTCTTCCACCTTTTAAAATTCATCTACAGAGGTCCGGAAACCCTCTTGTTATTCATGCATGTACAGTACACACACTGAAAGACAGCGACTCCGTTTGGGCTGATCTGTGACCCACTAGCACCTCCCGCGGTAAGGGAATAAGGCAACCTCAGAGTTACACACAAGGATACTTTATTGACAAACACAGAAAGGTACATGGAAAAGTAGTGGTTCTGTAACAGGAGAAAACAAGAGGCATTGAATATACATATACCGAATGAACACACCAAGGCAAGAATGCACCGATACAGAACCTTACAGAAGGACTGTATAGAAATATAAGCTGATATGCTGCTGAACAACTAGCAGTAATATACAAAAATACACAACTCACTTTATACATGCACACCATCCCACATGTGCAGGAGTCCAGTTGTTGTTGTGCAGGACAGAGCTTGCTGCCTTCTCTGGGACTGCTTGAAGGAGACTTAAAGGTGTGTGACCTGGAGAGTCAGAAGGATGGACAGATGTCCAGCCCTCTAGCAACCGCCCTAGCAACGGCCCTGTCAACCAATCAGTGACCAGGGCCCTAGGTGTGAAAGGACAGTTGATGACGTTATGACCCCTAGCCTGCTAGGCTCCAGTGGGGGAGGGGTGCCTACTGCGAAGATGAGAAAGTTAGTGAGGTTGTTTCTGAGAAAGGGCTGATAGATGGTGTGCTAATTGTCGCAAAGAAGGACATTTGTAATACACATGTGCACACGTACACTCACTCCTTCACAGCCAGAAACTCTCTCTCACACACACACAAACACATTCACGCTCCCGCTCTCACACTGCCAAACATTAATCCACATTAAAAACCCATTCAGTAATATGTGTGTACTTATGCATTCACATGCACAAGACTTTTAAACAATAAAATACGCACCTTTTAGCTTTGATGGAGTAGCCTGTTTTGAGAGAGCATGACATATACGTAAATGAACAAATGGAATTCTCATACATGCTTATAACAAGTAAATAAGCGTTCAACCTGCAGGCTTAGAGGGACTACGGTGTTACCCATCTAACCTAATGAAACTTCTCTGTAGAGAACACCCTGTCCAAAGTACATGTTGACACTCAATGTTCTACCTGTTTGGTGGATATGTGGACGGATTCCTCCCTCCCTCACAGCCAGTCAGTCATGAGCAAAGGGCCGACCCTAGGGGTCAAAGGTCATGAGTGTGTCCTGCAGGCAGGGCCCTTTAAGCTCTTACAAAACTCCCTGTACATTCCCTCCCTACTGGAATCCAAGGTCACCTCACTATGGTGTAACCGTTTCCAACCTGTCCCATCCCAACCTTCCACACCGGCGGATATTTTCCAGAGACTGGGAATACCGGAGGCATGGATCCAATCAGAGTGCCTCACAAAAGTCCCAGGCATGGGTGCTGCTACATCATTCTATCGTCCTCCCTAAGTGTCCGTGCCTCTGAGCTACTGCATACGAGTGCCACAAATCAAGACTTGATTACAAATTCCACCCGAACAGGATAAGACTTGATTATAGGACGTAAAAGCACAAAGACCCAAATCACTTACTCAATACATTTGAATGTATAGTCATTAGAGACTATATACTGCAGGAACGTGAAACCTATACGTGGCCTATTTATCATCTTTAGAAGTACCTATTCTAATAATGTGTCACTAAGGTAGGGGTCAGGAGGGCTCTGTCTACCCCGGGCGCTAACACTCTGATTTGTAGGTCGGCGGGTCGGGTCTCTGCTCCAGCAGGCCCTACCTCCTAGCTCCTAGCTCTGTCAATGGCCTCACTGGCCTTTCCCTCTGGCCCAAGGTGTCTGTGGGAATGGGCCCCACTGTGGAGCTCCGCACTGGCGACCTCCTGCAGCCCACTGGGCTTCCTCTGGGTTAGAGGATATGTAAATGTTAATGGAGCAGAGCACGAGTCCTTGTGTCAATAAGGTCACTTCCTTTGTAACACAGTCACAAATTAGTCTATGATCAATGGGAGACTGTTCACCCAACCCACCCAGTAGCCATCTCTCTACAATGGGTCAACTAACTAGGCTAGCAGAAGCAGGGATGTTGACATACAACTAAAGGCTGGACTAGTGTGTAGAGTAAGTGGAGGAAAGCAGTATGCGCATGTGTGTGCGCACGTGCATGCAAGTGTGTGCGCATGTTTGTGTGTGTGAGAGAGAGAGAAAGGGAGAGAGAGAGAATTTTAAAATAACATATGTCACATCTTCCCGAGAGAAAAATGCACTTTGTCCAGACTTTGTTTTCCTCAGGATTCCTCAGGGGGAAACACTTTCAATCAAACTTACTTGAAATGGCTAGGTGTTGCTTCAAACAAGACTTTCTGCTTCTCGTTACAGTCATAAGGTTGTATTGCATCGTACGGCTCCCATTAGAAGTGTTCAGTGTAAATACTTTTTCAGTGTAAATGCTATTTTATGATTTCCTAACAAACACTGAGGAGTCAGGATACGGTTCTCCTGTTTACGTGTGTATGTGGTGTGTCCATATATAGACCTAGACTTAGACGCAATATTATTCCAATCAATTGAGGGCAACTAAATGAAGTGTACTTTGAGAAGTCCACTTAACCATTGCTTTATTAAAGAAGGGTCAGGCGATATATAACGGTCTCTTGTGATGTGTGGTCAGGTGTACGGCCAGGTCAGGAAAATGTTGATGGAGTGTGTCCTTACCTTCCAAATATCTTCCACTTGAAGTAAGTCTGAGCTTCAATATAAACCGTCAGTTTATTCAGTTATATTTAGCCGTAGACGATTGTAGACATTGACATAAACACACTCGTGGTTAGACACACACAAACACACACATACACACACGCATAGACATAGTTGATGGACTGAGGTCTTTATGGCTAGGGTTACAGATGACTATCGTTAATAAATCCACTTCTCTCTCTCTTTCTCTCTCTCTTTCTGTCTGCTCAGCAAAGCTTATTTTACAGCTAATTAAACGTTGCTCCATTTGAGCAGCAACCAAATCCTCTGACCTACCTAGAAGTATGGACTAGCAAGTATTGATAAGCTGAAATTAGGAATGTTGGAGGGTGACCATTCATTTGGAAGGGATCTCTGAAATAGGACTTTGTTCATTAAGGGTTAGGTTGTCACGGCTATGGACCGGAGTCAGTAACCGTTGTCTACCTTGCCCTTAGTAATATCTTGTGTCTGCAGTCATCCAAGGTTTATATCGCACGCTTTTCCAATCCGTTTCTCTCTCCTACCAACCGCCACACATGACAGATATTCCACTGCCTTGAAGAAATGAGGGAAATTGTGTCAAAACGATGGAGGGGGGGAAATTATTTAAACTCACCGAAACAAAGATTCTATAATGTTTGTGGAATTTTGTGTTTAGCAATATAGAAACAGACAAAGTAAAAAAAATCCAGCGGTTAGAAAAAACAACACACTCACAGACATACACGCACACACCCTTCCGTCTTACCATCACCCCCCTTTGCAGCTAACCACGTTTGGGGTTTTGGTGGAGGGAATGGTGGGATGGGGGAGAGACTAGAGAAAAACAAGCCTCCAAAGTTGCTCCCTGTTTCATTTGAATCAGCCTTGCCTTGGTTTCTATGGCATCCTGAAAACGGACAAAAATGTCACCCATAACGAGGCAGAGCGACAAATTAAACACTGTATTGAAACATTTTTTAACTTTAATAAATAAGCAACAGCCGTGTTGACACGTCTAACATCCAAACCACTCACTAACAAAACAAACATGTCAAAGCTAGCCAGCTACATTGGTGTGTGTATAACTAATATGTGTCAGTATTAGAGCTTTTTCTCGCCTTGTCTAATCAGTGTTGCCTGGGCTGTCCTCACAACCCCAACTATACTGACATTTCTCTTTTCCCCACCCTTCGGTCCACACAATCCTCAAAATTATGACATATTATATATATATATGTCTTCTTCCCCAGTACTGCCTTCAAAGCAACACAAGCATGAAGGAGACCTTTAAGGCAAATTGCTTGGATAATGGATGTTTCCAAAAATATAGGAGAGTAGGCAGGCCCCCTGACCGAGGGTTTGGCCCAGCGCCTAGTCAGTTAGTGGCCTTGGGCCAGCTGTTCTCGTTAGCTGCTGAGCATTCCGTTCCCCGAGCCTAAGCCTGGCTGGGCTCGTCACACTGCCACTGGGAGAGGAGTGAGGAGAGCAGTCAGCCTGCCTTCTCTGCTGCTACCTGATCCCTCGCTCCGCATCCCTCAGCTCATAGCACCCAGCTAGCGCCCAGACACACACACACAAACTCCTTCTCTACCTCCTTTGCGACTTTGTTACTCTTTAAGATTCACTCTCCTTCTCATTCTTCTCTTCTTGTCTCATCTCCTCTCCTCATTCATCCCCTCCTTTTGTCCTCTTCACTCTTTCTTCTCTTTTCTTTGTCTTCCTTCTTGTCCCTTTACTTCTCTCCTCGTTTCTTCTTCTCTCCTCTCTTTTTCTCTCCACGCTCCTCTGACTCAGGTCTTGGAGGCTACTGTGAGGTGATATTTCACTACAGGCAGCGTCTGGAAAAAGGGACATTTTGGGAAAATGCTACCTAATTCTGCTTATTGATTTACATTGTCATAAAGGGAGCCTTTGTGTGTAGAAGTGGACTGCTCTTCTGGCGGCTGACCTTCCCTTGGCTCCGGCACTACTCACTGTCTCTGGGGGTCACTGGTTGTAGTATTGTATGTGCTAAGTCTACTGTTTGCATGTGCGTGTGTGTGTGTGTTTGTGAGTGTGTGTGTGTGTGTGTGTGTGTGTGCGTGCGTGTGTGCGTGTGTGCGTGCGTGCGCGTGTTTGTGTGTGGCTTGCATAATGGCCTGGTATACCACTCACCAAAGGCATAAAGTCCTATAGACGTCTCTAGGAAAATAGCATTTATCTCAGGTAGTCTCTTCCCATAGCTTGTGGCAGACGATAGTAATCACAGATGACATTGGACCGAATAAAATTGTCATTATAGAATGAATCTGAAATTGAATAGGGTTTAAATTAATCTATCATCTCTAGTATGATGCATTTAAAAAAAAAAGGTGGCAAATTTACTGTGGTGATACAATTTTATGAATAGAGCCTGTCTGTGCAAGAGCCCAATTTTACTGTACATTTCTATACATTACTCAGCGTTATGAACTCTTAGCTGAATGCTCATAGACAGACTTTACTGGGAAAGAAGCGTTCGGTGCACAGCGTTCACGGGGTTGAGGGCTCTTGGAAAATAGAAAATGCTAAAGCAATTATGGGCTGAAGCCATTGATGTGATGGATGGAGAAAAGTGCTAGCAGCGTATTTCACTTCATCCTGCACCAGAACGACAAGGGAAAGACTTTCAGGAAATGTTGTTTGCACTCGGCTGGAGTTATAACTTTTCCCCCACTCTGCTGTGAGAGGAAAACAGTATAGGCTGTAATAATATATACCATTTAGCAGATGCTTTTATCCAAAGCTTCTAACAGTCATGCCTGCATACATTTTTAAGTATGGGTGGTCCCAGGAATCAAACCCACTATACTGGTTTTGCGAGCTCCATGCTCTAGCTACTGAGCTAAAGAGTATCACTGTCTACCTAGTCTTGAGTCATACCCACATTAAATACCCTTGCTCACGTAAATACTGACACTATCTTACTCTCTCTGTAGATTCCTCTGTCTCTCTCTCTCACACACACACACAGAAGTACACTCTATAGTTACGACTGAATGACACACATACACAGATAGTCATGCATAAAAAAATATGCTAACAATGGGTTTTGAACGCACACACCAAACCTCATCTGAACTCCCACGCTCAGCACTACAGTGTCTGGGTGGTGTTATGAAACGGTGCTTCCATATGGGGAGCTACTGCTGCTGCTGATGCTGATGGTGGTGAGGCTTAATGATTTGACACCAGGCCTGCAGAACACACGCACACACTGCCTTAATTGACTTGTAAAACCCACTAAAATGCATTTTTATGGGACCAGTCACACGGGATTTGATATTTGCCCGGCTAACAATTCTGTCATAGCCACACTGCCTTTATTCCCAATTCAAGACCACTTTATACTTATATCGGATTTAAAAAAGAAAAGCGTATCAAAGATGCCCATCACATTGGCAGATTGATATGTGTAAACCTGGTGTGTGAAGTCATTCTGAGCCTGAAAGGAGACTGACTGACTGTGGACTGTGGAGGGAGTATGGCTGGTGTACTGGTCAGGCCCTACCCTGGAAGTCAACCAGGCAGTTGTAAAGATATAAATGAGTCCGTCCTCTTTGTGAACTGACAGCTTGGACGTGGGTGCTACTTCTGTGAGGCCCCTGCGATCCCCGCCACTGCTCTCTTTGTTGTCGGAGTCCCGTGTTGTCCGCACCCTCTTACCCCCACTGTGAAAACCCAGGGGCAAACACCAGACGAGGACATAATGTATGGGCTTGGCTGTTGACCGTCCAGACCCTCAGGGGGCAGATCAAGCACTGTGAGGCCAATTGGGGGGAGTTTTCAATTGGGCCAATTTGCACCCATCTGGCCGACCGCTGGCGGAGAACACGGCAGACACAGTAGACACTCCGGCTTTCAGAGCCCTGTCGAGCTAAAGAGGGGATGTGACTTTTCACAGCCAGGCCCCAACCCAGCCAGGACCACAGACCCCCAGCCTTCCCTCCCAACCTGCTAAATACCACTCAGAGGTTGGCTGGAGGCTGGACCAGGCTGGACGATAGGGAAACACACATAACAGTGACCTAACAGTAACACTCAGGGCCTGGCTACATAGAGGGGCTTCCACATTTAGTGGGGCCTTAACTCACCACTGCATTTGTCATACAGATAGAGGAATTTAGAGCAGGGTTAGGGGTCATATCCATTCCAGTACAGTCAATACAGGAAGGGAAATTATATTTCCATGAAACTGAAAATAAATGGAACTGAAAATAAATGGAAATCCAATGAATCTCCTCTATTGAATGGAAATGCAACCCTGGTGCGCACCTCTGGTCCTTGTTGTGGGTCTGTACCCTCCAGATTCACCTGGTCTCTCACCTGGTGTCGTTCCTCCTCTCTGTAGCAGAGACAGGGCCATGACCCCAGGCTGAATAACAGTCACCTATGGGACTTACAGTCCTGCTCCCACTGTAAAGCTGTCAACACACCACACAGTTTCTCCTAGTGACGCCACCAAGGGCATAAGCCAACTAGACATTATCCCTTGTGCTTTTCAAAAGTACTGAGACATAACTGCATTTCATCACAGCTATATTTCATCATGATCTTATTTTATTTCTTATCGATGTGCCCTTGTGCAAGGCACTTTAACCCTAATTTGCTTCAGGGGGTGACCCTGTAAAAAAACACATTTCATTGCACCTATCCAGTGTGAAAATAAAAAAATGTTGGTGCCTGCAGAGCTCATGGGGGCATCACTGTCAGGCATATCAGCACTAATGGTATGAGAGATGGCCTTTCTGAGATGATCTGATAGGATCTGAAGGGAAGGAATGTGGGTGTGTCTCCTGGCAGAAGTAAAGACTCATTTGTACACGTTACATACATATAGGCTTTAGGCTGTTTCCAATTCACACGCGAGCCAATTGTGTTACTCTATTCTTTCCCATACTGAACATATTTGAGTCTATTTGTAACTGTTGCATACTGTATGTACTGGCACAGGGAAAGGGATATTCATTACCCAACAAATTCAGTGGAATTGCACAGAAGAATTCAGAAGAATTTTCGAGGCACTTTGGAGTAATATTGTATAATCGGGCATCAGGTTAGTCTCCTCGTGCCCTGTTGTCCGTTTCAGCTTAGCACATTTCTGTGAGATCCATTTACATTTAGATTGTAATAATTTAGCAGACACTCTTATCCAGAGTGCATTCATCTTAATTAAGATAGGTCAGACAATCACATGTCAAAGTCGTAGCAGGTAAATTTTTTCTCAAATAAGTTATCAGCAAAGTCAGTGCTAGTAGGAAAAGACAAGTGCAAGGTTGTTTTTTGGGGGGGAGGGATAAGACTGAGACGGCTTAATTAAAACACTTGTTGAAGAGGTAGGTGGCAGGTAGCCTAGTGTTGGGCAAGTAACCGAAACGTTGCTGGTTCGAAACCCCAAGCTGGCACGGTGGAAAAAACCTGCCATTCTTCCCTTGAGCGAGGCAGTTAACCTACAACAAAAACTGCTCCGTGGACATCGATTAAGGCAGCCCCCCGTACCTCTCTGATTCAGAGGGGTTGGGTTAAATGCGGAAGACACATTTCAGTTGAATGCATTCAGTTGTGCAACTGACTACAGTAGGTGTCTCATTCTCAGTTGTTTTTGGAAGATGGACAGAGACTCTGCTGTCCTAGCATCATTGGACGCTGGTTACACCATTAGGGTGCCAGGACAGAGAAGAGCTTTGACTGTGCTGATCGGGAACTGCCCTCCCGTACGGGTGGGACGGCCAAGAGACCAGAGGTGGCAGAATGGAGTGCTCGGGTTGGGATGTGGGGTTTGATCAACTGCCCCTCCCTGAATGTAGGGAGGGGCAGTTGCCCTTGCTGCTCCATAGGCAAGAGCCATGGTCTTGTAGTGGATGTGAGCTTCGACTAGCATTGAGTGTACGAAAGAGCGGGGTGACATCGGAGATTGGGAAGGTTGAACACCAGGCGGGCTGCAGTGTTCTGGATAAGTTGCAGGGGTTTGATGGCACAAGCGAGGAGCCCAGCCAAGAGAGAGTTGCAGTAGTCCAGACAGGATATGACGAGTGCCTGGATTAGGACCTGCACCGCTTCCTGTGTGAGGAAAGGTCGTACTCTAAGATGTTGTGGAGCATTAACCTTCAGGAGTGAGTCATTGTTTTGATGTTTGGGGCAGGGTGTTGTCCAGGGTCATGCCAAAGTTCTTTGCACTCTGGGAGGGGGACACCATGGAGTAGTCAACCGTGATGGAGAGTTTTAGGAGCGGGCAGGCCTTCACCAGGAGGAAGAGCAGCTCCGTCTTGTCGAGGTTGAGCTTGAGGTGGTGGGCCGACATCAGAAGCTGTTGTATTTGTGCATTAAACAAAAGGAGAGGAGATATATCCTGACTGTTTAAAGTGCGAATAGGCTATTTAAACAAGATACCTTTTGTTTTTATCTTTGGATTTGGATAGCAGATTATTTATATGCTATATACAGGCGTCAAATAGACAAAACACAAACAAAATTGTGAAACCACTCAAAAGTGCAATAAAATAATGAATAAAAAGGAAAGTTGGATAGAACTTAGGTGCTGTTGTAATGAGATAAAACATATTACAGAGGAATTCCTCTCACTAGAGGTACAGCCTTCACTGGAAGAGCCATACTGCTACTGAAAGTGGTCTTTCCCTGTCCCTGCTCCTACTCTCTCCTTCTGTGTACGGCCACCACGCCCATCCCCAGCCATTGTCAGAGCTTTGTAATTACAGGGCAGGGCTGTGCAGTTAAAAATACAGGGACAGAGCCATCCGTGTCACAGGTCCATGTAGGTCAATAGGCCTGCTGGTTAGAGGGCAGGGAAAGCCAGGCATCCCTAATTGTGGGTTGCACTGTACTGTGTGTGCATGTGTGTTTGTTTTTGTTGGTGTGCGTATGTGTATATGAGACAGAGAGATAGGGTAATTAAATCAAGTCCTATATCAATTCAGTGAAATTACTGAATTGTCTTACACACACACACACACACACACACACAAACACAAACACCCTCAAGCACATGCACACATGTACACACTCACACACACGTGTAGACACACACGCACACACACACACACACACACACACACACACACACACACACACACACACACACACACACACACACACACACACACACACACACACACACACACACACACACACACACACACACACACACACACACACACACACACACACACACACACACACACACACACACACACACACACACACACACACACACACACAGAGAGAGGAAAGGAACTAAAGCAGGTGTAGGTGTTAATGTGGCCCCGGGCAGCTCCATAACAACATTATGTCTGAAGGCGAGGTCAAGCTTTTGCAAAACGCATCATATGATGACGTGGTTGGTGACACTTTGCTTCTTAATAGTCCAATGTCTTGAAAACTTGACTGCTAACATGCCCAAAAAATTGGGACTGTATCAACAGTAGAATAATTAAAGAAATATCAAAAGATAGTTTTTGAGTGGATTTTACAGTTTACATGATCTTATTAAACTTTCTTTAGCCTCCCTTTAACCAATCATGTGCAACTATTAATGTTACCTACTGGCTATTACAGCTGCTCTTACTTACTTATTTAGTGAAAGGGAAAGAAAGAATCTGTTAATGGCCAAAAATGTTTTATTGCCAGGCAAAATAACAGTTGGACTGTTCATCAAGAAGACCAGTGAACTACAGTATTTGAATGGGTAAATACCCACATTCATTGCCTTTTTCGTTGGTGTGTGATTATTTTCTCTCCCTGTCCCCAAATGATCCCTAAGTACAGAAAGTGCACGCGGTCAGTCACCATGGGTAGGTGTTTGACTTTTGCCAGCTGTCTATGGTACTCCGCTGGGGAGCAGGAGTCACAGACTTCCCCTAGGACGGGGTGGGGCACCCCTTCACAGTACACAAATGCAGCATTTTACTTACTCTCTCACTGAAATGTTGGTTTAGGTAGGGGGGAAGGAGGGGGAGGATGAGATGTGGGGGGCTTCTTGGCTAACAGGCCCAGAAATGACATTCTGCTGCTAACTTTGAGCTGCTTCTGGTCTAACCTCAAACGAAGGACTGGAGGGCCAAAGTAAACCAGGATATAAGCAGTGTCTGGGATGCCTGAGGGAAAGGCAACAAACGTCCCCTGCCCTCCTCACTGTCTAAAGGCCTGCTGACTAATCCCGATATTGCTCCATGAGCTAAACCTGCGTCCCTCCTCAACCCGGCCAAACAGTCTAGCATTGTGTCGCTGTTCTTTTGGGCTTTTACATGATTCACTCATTGGCAATGTGTGTCCAGCGTTGAATCCTCTTCTTTCTCCGAACCCACAGTGTTCCTCAGAACAAGAGCACAATGTTACAGTAACATGGCCAGATGCATTTCGGCTCTTGCGATATGTTTTGTGTGTGACATACCTTTTGTGATAGTATTCCAGTCAGATCCACTCAGTAGACACTATCTTATGGTATGCACAGAGGCAAGCCTTGTCGATAAAAGTATATTGATCTATTTCATAGCTATATGAGTTTTATATCTATTGACCATGACAGTGCACTGAGTGATTAGTTGAATTGCTGTTGTGGTTTTCAGATGTATCTGGACAACTTAAAAAGGCTTTATAATGTGCCTGTATACTGTACAATGTGTCTTTGTGCCTTGTGTGGCAGTACTGAGGCAAAACTGTGGCAATACTGCTCTCTCCTGGCAACAGCTGGAAAAGAGGTTTAGTAAAGCTAATATCCCTGCTGACTTATGTACCTGTATTGTTCTACAAATAGTTATGCAACTATACACATGAATAAATGAATGAATGAATGAATGAATGAATGAATGAATGAATGAATGAATGAATGAATGAATGCTGGTCAATGATTGATTATTATTATTTTATTTATTCTGGAGGTAGCATTTTATTATCCTTAAAACAACATACATTTATAGAAATGCATTTAGAATGGCAATTGTCATGCTTTTTTAATGGAATGCAACTTGAACGAAAGCAAAACGATGTAAAATATGTTTCAGAAATCTGACCCCTCTTTCTCCTCTCTGTCTCTGCAGGACTCCCAGACGGTAAACTGACAGATTGGTGGTCCACGATGAGAGCGGAGAGATAATCGCGCAGAGAGCCGCCCTCCCATCCCTGCCGTTTGTGCCAATGGAAGCAGCGTATTGATCCATACTCCCAGACTCATCATGCCTCTGCCTCCCAGATAGCATCTCTGAGGACCAGGCCTTCCCAGCAAGCCTCGCCTGCACCATGGCAGGAGAGACTCAGCACACGTACGCTGTCAAAAAGCTGGACGCTGAGTTCAAACTGCAGGATGAGGGTACTGCACTGGAGCAGTACAGTAGCAGTGAGAAAGCCACAAAAGAGTCTTCAGAGCACTTCTCAAGTTCGGACGTGGAGGAGCGGACAATCAGCAGAGGGGCCAAGTTTGTAGACAAGGACAGAGACTATACTCAGCAGCGCGAGGCTGTGATCCGACCTCAGCAGGCGGGGAAAATAGACTTCAAGTCACTGCAGAACAAGCCTAAGTTCGCCAGCAACAGGACGTGGCCCAGTGGCAAAGGCAGCCCCCAATCCCCCAGCGGAAAGAACCGGAGCCGAGACAAGGGCAAGCGGTCAGGGAAGTCGGAGCGCGGTAACCCACAGCAGCTATACAGACTCAGCATCATCAACCCACGCTCTAACCCTACAATCGGCATCGCCTACCCACAGCAGAAGGTCTCGCCACCCAAGAAGCTGGAGGCCAGTCGAGGCCCTGTGTCGGGCAGCTACAGGTTCCACGTGCCCAGTATACCAGAGCGAGAGGCCGAGCTGCAGCAGGAGGAGCTTAACTACAGCCGCTGCTTCCAGGAGACCTCCTCCAATCTCACCTCCCCAAGCTATACCTCACAGGCACTGGGAACCACAGGTGGGACATCCACCCACCAGCAACCACCTCAGCAGCAGCAGCAACCAGGCCCAATGGAGAACAATAATAACACACAGCCAAGCGGCCAGCTGCTCTTCCCAGACTTTCAGTTGAGTGGCTCCAATGACTGGTCTCCAGAGAGGACTTTTAATGGTTCTAACTATGGGATTTCCTCACAAAAATCCACAGTTCTCTCGGAGGTGAACAAGGCAAATGGCAGCTGTCTGCCATTTCAGTACGGATACCTCTTATTGGAAGATTCAAACCCAGACCCTTTTCCCTGTGATCAGAACCCCCAATCCCAGGACTATATAGACTCCTCTTTGACTGCTGCCCAGGTAACTCTTAACTCTTTTACCTTTCAGACATCTGGGGAGGGGCAGGAGGGGGTTCAGAATAACACTCAATTCAACAGTGACCAGCGACAGGACAGGTCTTCCTACCCCCATCCTCCACAGCCACCACAGTACCTGCAAGCACCACAAGGGGCCGCGTCCTCTATGCACTGCACCAGGGGCCTGAGTGAGGACTCAGCTAGTAGTGAGAGCTCTGGCTCTATCTCCCAGCAGTCAGATCAGGGTAAGAGTTCCCTGCCAGATAGCACGGACACTTTCATCCAGGCAGACAATCGGGATGTAGCCCTCACTTCAGGGAGCAAGAGGAGTTGCCACCCCAAAGACAGTGCTGCTGCCAGCCAGAGAACACACATTCAAGCCAGTGTACAACATGCCAGAAATATTGCACAAGGTCCAAACTCCCAAATGCACTTTTCAAACAAAGCCTACAACAGCAGCCCTCCCCTCAATAGCATCCACATGAGCTCAGTGCCTTTTGACAAAAGCGTCAACACCAAGTCCCATAGTAGGTTACCACACTCATGGGAGGGACCAAATAAGACCTTTTCACCAGCAGACCAAAACACTATGGCTTATCCTAATATGAATGATAAGTTTCAGAACCAACCAGCCGTCGATCAAAGGCCAAACACATCCAAAAGCAGTAGGATGCCATGGCAGCAGATACGCCTAACTTCTGTCATGCCAAACCAAAACAGGATCGAGTTGTCTAGGCAACAAAGCAACCAAAAGCTCACTTTTTTGGTAGCACCCTCTGACTGGCAGGATGACACTAAATCACATAAGAATGGCTCACTGAAAAGCCCCAGCTCCTTCCAAAACAATAGACCTAGTGAAGGTCTATCAAACCCAAGGCAAGAGAGTGTCAAACAGGGCTGCAGTACAATACCACATTTTAAAGTTGAGACAAGTCACGCACAGGTCTGTGAGTCCAAGAATAAGCCTATATATTTTGGAATGAACCAATCAGTACCTGGGGCATCATCAAGTACATATGGATATCCACCATTGCAGGTCCCACCAATGGGACTTATGATGGTGTCACCATATGACTCTCCCTCGCCCTCCCCAATTCATAACCCAGCCTCTAGCAGCACATGTTCCTCACTCTCCCCAGCCTCAACAAGCCCTGTCAACCTCTCTGAGGACAGTCAGATATCAAAGACTGGGCATCCCCCTCCATTTTATCACCAGCACCAACTGAAGGCACAAGGACCCACAGATCACCTCAGCACTAACTCTCACCATTTCCACTCAGACGCCTCCCGTAATCTGCCTTACGCCCCAGAGAGGGAAAAACATGACATGATGAGCTACCTGCAGAATAACGAACATCAAAAGCCTAGTATGGAAGGCAACAAGGGCTATATGGAGGGCTTTGGGGTGGAGCACCACCCACCTCCACCACCATACTCTGCACATCAACTGTTAGCCACGTCTTTAGCCACGGCAAACCTTGACCAACTGGATGTGCTTCTCACGTGCAAGCAGTGTGATCAGAACTTCACTAACCTGGCCTCATTCCTTGGCCATAAGCAGTACTGTGGACAGCATGCGTTTTCGCAGAAAGTGGACGACACCAGAACAACTCCAGGAAGTTCAACACAGTTTCACAATGACATGACAAAAGATCCATCCTCTGGGACCAATTTATGTCAACGTGTCTCCATGCCAAGGTGTCCAACTGACCTTCACCTGTCTCTGCTGGGGCTCAATAAGAATGGAGAGCTGATGTCTGACAGCGAAACAAAAGGAGATTCTAAGGATGACCCCATGAAACTTAACCTGTTCACTGGGGCAGGTAACCTTCCTGTCTCTCTTCCTGACTTGGAGATGGAGGATGCAAAATTAGATAGCCTAATCACTGAGGCTCTAAATGGACTGGGCTATCAGTCAGACAATGCAGAGATTGACAGCAGCTTCATTGATGCATTCGCAGATGATGATCCCACCACTGTCAAATTATCGTCAAACAGGCAGACTCTGAAAACCAAAGACTCAATGGTCTTTGAGGGCAAAAGCAAACAATCTACTGATGATAGGTCTCTGACACAAGGAAAATATCTTTATGACTCAGACAAAGCGAGCCTTCAGACAGACAACAACCACACAGGAAGCAAACTTGAGAAGACCACTCTGAATATTGAGCAGGGTGAGAAAATCAACATCAAAAAAGAACTCTCTCATATAAATTCAAGGATTGCCTCAGGGGAGAAACCAAGGGAGCAAGAAAATAAAGTGAAAGATATAAGAAAGCTGTGCAAGAGTGAAAAGGAAAACACTAACACTCCAAGGTTCCTCTTATCCAGCACATTTTCAGAACGTTGTGGAGTTCGAAGCCTCCGGGATAGTTCTTTGTTGAGTGGCTCAACCTCTTCCCAAGTCACCTCTGCAAACAGGAGTTCCCCAACCCCAAGGATTGCAGCAAGGGAGAATAAAAGGAAAAGGACCGGTGCCGGTACCTGGAGCAAAGAACTCATCCACAAAATAGTTCAACAGAAAAACAAGTTACACAAGCTCCATGTAAAAGGCACCAAAAACCTCCAGTTCTCACTGGTGATGGAGAGATTGACGCCCACAGTGCCAAACCCTACATTTGGGGAGTACGACTATGTCTCAGACTCAGATGACGAGTCTGAGCCTGTGAAGATAGCAAGCCAAGGTCGCCTGAGCCAAAGCAGCCGCTGCAAGTACACCTACACAAAGGAGTGCAAATGGAGGGCTAGGAGTGACAGGGACAGTGCAGCATGGAGGCACGAGTCAAAAGAGTGCTTTGAGGTAAAGAAAGCTGAAGATGTCTCCTTGTCTCTAGAGAAACCTGGCTCTCACCAGAGACTTCGGAGGAGAGGCAGCAGGTCATCCACTAGCAGTGAAGTCAGCACGTCTGTGAGTATCTCCAGCGATGGCATCAACAGCCCCAAAAGCACTGACCGCACAGACTCAGACTGTGAGAAAAGGGTGGAGATCAGGAGGAAAGACTCTTCAGAGCAGAGAACCTACGAGCGATCTCCACAAAAGTTATGCAAAGAGTCTAGCACACAACTAGCACTGACATTCACCAAATCTACTCAGAGGTATAGCGCTGATAAGACTTTCCTCTCTACTAATAAAGACACGTCAATGGCCTTAAGTATCACTAACTTGAACATTGAAGATGTTGATCCAGTATCAGGGCCACTAAAGGTGGGGAGTGCAGTGAAAACCCTTGAGAAATGCAGAAGCACAGATGTGTCCTCAAGGGAGAAGGACGACTCATTTAGCAGAGAAACTGAAACGAAAGCAAGTTCAGACAAAAACACACCACTGAGGACAGACGTCAAGATCTCCAAAGGGGAATCAATACATTTTCAGTCTATTAGTTCTGATCTCAAATCACATCAGCTTCAATCAGCACATCCTGCCACAAACAACATGGAAGCACATTCTTATAATACATTCAAAAAAGATGAAACCTTCTCAAAGGAAAAATCTGTACACAAAAGACGAGAAAGCGTGGGATGTCAATCTATACAGCCGCATACAAAGCTATCAGACATTTCTATGTTTGACAAACACAATGAGAGTGTCTATCCAATGAAAGATCCAATGACTTTCACTAATGACTTAGTCCCCAAGTCCACACCTCTTTGCAGTGCACTCATGGACAAAGTGTGCCTGTCTCCAACTGAACTTCAGGAGCCTCTGACACAGAAAGATTCATCAGATCTGATCCCATACCCCCTAGAGCAGGACCAGAGTCTTATGAAGTCTCCTCTCTCATTTGACACATCGTCAATGTTCGGGGACCTCTCAGTGGCAGGATTTGAAAATGGCCTCTACACTGACATTCCATTGCACAAAGAAGGTTTCAACTCCTTAAATACCACCAATGACAAAAAGGAGGTGTTTAGCTCATCATCCTTCCTTTCTCCTTTCTTGGATCAGAGAGACTGGGGCCTTATGGTCGATGTCAGCCCCATGTTACCGGATGAGATATCCCAATACAAAGACGGCTCTGATAAATTAAATGAAAAGAAATCAGATTACAATCATGTTCCTTTGTCTCTGCCAGACAAAATAATAGACTACAGTACAAATCTCAACAGCTGTGTGTCAGAAGATGAGCTAGAGATAAAGAGGATTGTGACCGAGTTGGAAAATCAGCTCCAGACAGCCAAGCTGAGTCCACCACTGCTTACTGAGGAGTCCCCAAAGCAGCTGAAGATGAGCAGATTCTCCCCTCTGCGTCTGGACGACGAATCTGAGAATGAAGACACTGGTCTAGATATGGGCTGCCCTGTGCAAAGCATGGCGCTGGCAGTGTCAATTATGCCATCTGACCCACATTCAGAGTCCTTTGCTGAGCATAGTCTACCATGGTCCAGTCCATTTGAGTTTGAGTTGATGGAGGGACAGCATACTCCAACCCATGATGAACCCATTGTCCTTGAACAATTTAGCAAGAAGGATGACCGTGAACACAGTATGACAACCACAACGTCAAATACAGAGAAAGAGAAAGAGCAACTGAAACAGGAGGACCACAAAGATGAAGACATGGATGTTGACAAGAGAACTGACATAGAGAAATCTGAGGAGATTCTAGAGAGTAAGACCTATGCCGAAAACCTGATGAAAAGCCTGGAAGTGATATCAGATTCCATTTTCAAAAATGATCCCATAACACCTGAAGAGGAGGAGCCAAACCTCACCTCACGTAAGAGCCCAGCACACTTACACAGGGAAAGCCAAACTCCATCTGCTGATGCTGCTGAAAGCAGAGATCATAATGAAATGGTGATTCCTGATGACGCGAATATTAAATCCACACACTTTAAGTCACAGCCTCCTCTCGCTGAAAAAACAGAGCTCCCATCTGATGTAAAAGAGATTGTTTCACTCCAGCCAACTGAGTCTCTACCTAACAACGACAGTGGGTCAGAATTCAAAGACATCCCAATCATGAGCAATGTCACTGAAGACAATAGTGTTATAGAAACGGATTATTGCTCAAACACTGAAATGGATAATCAACCAATGGCTGAGGAGACCTGTGAGAACCAGAAGCTAGAGGACTATGGGGATGAAATCCTTGAAGCCAAAAGTGCCCTCCCAGATCATACAGAGCGTCTAGATACTACCATTGATGAGCATACAGATCTTCTAGATACTACCATTGATGAGCATACAGATCTTCTAAATACTTCCATTGATGAGCATACAGAGCTTCTAGATACTACCATTGATGAGCACACAGAGCTTCTAGATACTACCATTGATGAGCACACAGAGCTTCTAGATACTACCATTGATGAGCACACAGAGCTTCTAGATACTACCATTGATGAGCATACAGAGCTTCTAGATACTACCATTGATGAGCACACAGAGCTTCTAGATAGCACCATTGTTGAGCATCAGGAGCCAGTGGAGGACATCAGTCTCAATGCTAAGTCTGTGAGCCAGCCCTCCAATGGGTCCAACCTAGCAGAGCAGGAAATGGATGTCAACTTGGATAATAAGCCTGAAGAGGTAGAAAATGCATCTGAGGAACAATCCATATACGTCCAAAGTAACTGTAAGAGTGTATGTCCCTCACCATCTGCAAATGAACAGACGGAGATCAGTTCAACATGTGTAATGAAGGAAGACAACATTGAATCCAAAAGTACAATACAGAACAAAGTGATAAGTCATACAGTTTCTCTGAGGTGTAGCCCCCCTGTGAATGATATTGCCAATCAATCAACCCATGTCTTCATGGAGACTGTCGCAGTTAAGCCTTGCAGTCCACTGTTGATGGAAACCAATACAGAACATGCTAGCCACACATCACCCTTTTCCAACATTGACTCAGATGATGAAAGCACCATGTTGGTCATTGCTGAGTGTGACAGTGACCTTGACAGCGATGCACACATGGAACATACACCTGAGGACAAAGAAACAGAAATGGACCCTGAATGTGAGGCTAACCATAGACAAAGAGAAACGATTCCAGAAGTTGAACACATCCAGGAACAAGTTCCCTTACATCTCATGGCATCTCCCCAGCACTCACCATGCAAAGAGGATTTGCAGATGGACGAAAGGCTGGATATTATTCCAGAGGATGCTCCTCCATCCAGTCCTGTTCTACCAGCTTCTCCACACACACCTGTGGACAACCCTAACACACAAGAACAAGAACATTCACAGCCAATCACATGCAATAATATAGATACTATCCCAGCCTCAACCCAATCTCCCAAGGAGGAAAATTGTGACGACACAAATGCCAAAGAAGCACTGCATATTGATGACTCATTGACCATAACAGCTGAGATGGAGTACTCTTTAGTAAGTCCTCCTCAACTGGACTTGGGAATCACAGACAGTAAAATATGTAGCACTGAAGCCTGCATTCCCTCTCCTCTACCCTTGACCATTGCAACAGAGGAATCTGAGGCAATGGAGGCCCTTACGAAGAGAGTCTCCGTATCACTGTATGATTTCAAACTAAGCCCACTGAACTACAATTACATTCCAGATGAGCCTCCACAACTGAGTCAGTTTGATTACACTCCTATCTCCCCAGCCAATGTGGATGAGGAGGAACCAGCCATCAAGCAGAGCCCGAAGGATGACTGTGAACCTTGTGATCGCAGTGATGACACGACATTGACATCAGACAAAAGACTGTGTGACATAGAGACAGAGGTACCTATGAGTCCAGACCATACAGCCAAGCTAAGTCCACCAGATGAATCTTTGAACAAGAGCAACATCCAAAATTACATAAAATGTCCATCCATTTTACTGGGTCTCCCTTCTCAGAGCACTGCTCCGCCCACTGGCGATTTGGACATTTGCCCGGCTCCCCTTCAAACGATTGATTATTTGGACTTACATGTTGACTTGCTGAAGAGAGTGGATCCAGAGGCCTTGGATATTTATACGGTCCCTAGTGAGCTGAACACCCTTGCTTTTATAAAGGACATCTCAGATAATCAGCACACGCCCAAACCACTGATCATCTGTGAGAATGAGCCAACCCCATTACCATCAGACCAAACACAATCACTAACAGTTGAGGAAGGTCAGTGCTCAGTAACCTACCAGCAAGAGGAAGAAACCACCCAGAAAAAGATACATCTGTGTGAGATATGCTCAATGTGTTTCCGGACGGTGCCAGGATTGAAGAGACACAAGGCCATGAAACATTTGATCAGGACTGAAAGAAGCCCACATTTGGAAAACGCAAATCATCAAGGAAGTCTACACAGTTACCAAACATCCCAGTCTATAGAAACAGAACATAAAGATGATCTAGAGCTCCTGGTTCCACAGACCTGTTTGCAAACAGAAAGCAATGAGGTTTCTGAGAATCACTGTCCTGAGACAAGTAATAGCTCCTTCGTAACCAAACAAGGAGAAACTAATTTTATCCTGGAGAACATCACAAGTGAAACAAATATGGCAGTGCCAGCTGATGACATAGTCCAGCAAATGCCTCCTCAGTTTACAAAAGCGAAGAAAATCTACAAACCACGGAAGAACAGAAACAAGGAAGTGAATGTGAAGCCTGACCCATTCTCTGACGAGCTTCTCAATATATTGAAAACAGACATATTACAGGCTATTACTCCTGAATTCCAAACCCAGGTAAAGCAAGGATGCGGCAAGTCACCTGAGAAACAAGACATAATCAATTATCTTGTAAACCACAAAGTTAAAGAGCAGGAGGAAGTCCCATTTACTGTAACAAGTAACAGTGGCATTGAACAGATTCCAATGTCTCCAATAGAGCTTACAGATCTGGCTATGGACTTGACTCAAAGCAACAATGATACAGAAGAGGTGAAAAGCACAAATCTGCCAGAGATCATCAATGGAGTAGCGGAAGTTAATATGGAAGTATCTGTAAGTAAGGATATTAGTAGAGGGTATGATATGTCTCGAGAGAATTTGCATGACACAAAAGAGGCATGTGAGCAACAAACTAAAGATGAGAGTAATGCCAAAGAGATACTGGGAGAGGTTGCAGTAAAGATTGAATGTGAGAAAAACAGTGGCCCGACAGATGAGGTGGATAATCTCTCCTGTTTTAAATCTTCTCTTGCAAGCCCTCCTAGACTAAGTGCTGATTTGAATGCTTTTCTTGATGACGAAAGCACATTCTCCCAGTTATTCCCCACTAGAAATGAGGAGCTGAAAAGGAAAAAATTTGCAAAGGTTTATGGTAAGAAGAACAAGAAGCAGAAACTATCAACCGATTCACCATTAGTTCAAGACTATCCTCCTCCTGACCTATATCTCGAAAAGAAAGATGACTATACCGAAAATCAGATAGACCAAACATTTGTCAACAATCAAAATGACCCTTGTGAATATGAAACAATATCCATTGACGATGCTATCATGTTGAACATGTGTCATAATAGCACATTAAAGAGTGATTCCAAAAAAGTATGTAGCATGAAAGGAGACACAACAGACCACAAAGACAATCATGAGAATGATGTGGACCATGGCAGTGATTTCCTATGCCAACCTGAGAGCACTATTGACAAAGCATCATTGGCATGGAGTGCCTCCAACGACTCTGTTACAGATACTGGGATCTCCTCTGACCCAACTTCCTGTAAAGCAGAAGCCCCAAACCCACCATGTCCACTTCCTATTATAGCCTCTTCTGCACCTTATCCTGGAGAGTCATGTGCTACAGACAACGTGTCTCCTTTCCACAGCATTGACATCCCAAACCTCAATACCACATTCCAGCTACCCGAAATGCAATTATTTGACTCCAACAAGGACATCTCATTAGTAAGACCCATTGGCACTGATTATGCGGAGACCGGAGACACTGCAAAGGCCAAGAAGCTCACAGAACGCAGGGGAAGGAAACGACAAGAGGGCAGCGTAAAGATCAAGGACAAACAGTACAAGTGCAAGGTGTGCTTCACCTGGTTCCTTACCCTGGGGGAGCTCAACTTCCACAAGTTATCCCACAACCCCTCTCCACCTCCCACCTGCTACATGTGCGTCCAGCGCAAGTTCAGCTCCCGGGAGCAGCTGAGGGACCACCTGAGGGAGAAACACGCCAAGAACAAGGCCGGCTTCTGGACCTGTGGCATGTGCCTGAAGGAGATATCAGACGTGTGGATGTACAATGAGCACTTACGGGAGCATGCCACGCAGTTTGCCCGCAAGGGCCAGTCACACAGCGCTATCCTGGGGAGTCTGCCGGGCTCTGGCATGCAGGAGTCAGCCGTGAAGAACTTCATCACCTCCATCATGCAACGCCGCCCCAGCAAGGCCAGCAGAGAGTCCAGTAAGGTCTCCAACAAGGAGAAACTAGCCGTAGTAGAAAACACAGAGCAGGAGGTGAAAACTACAGAGGTAGCTCAGCCCAAAGTTGTCAAGCCTAAAGGGAACAGTGAAAAAGTGGGGAAACCGAGCACGCTGACACCAGTTGAGGTTCTGCACAATACAGAGCCAGTGCCAAAGAATGTGGAGATGCACCCCAACTGTAAAGACCCCTCGAGAGACTGCCATCACTGTGGCAAGCAGTTCCCCAAACCCTTCAAGCTTCAGAGGCATCTGGTTGTGCACAACTTAAATAAGATTTTTCTGTGCCACAAATGCCCAGTGACCTACCAGGAGCCACAGGACCTAAAATATCATCTGAAGAATGAGCATGAGGAGGTGGATGAGCTTGACTCAAAGCATACCACCCTCTACACCTGTGAGCTGTGTGCAGATGTCATGCATGTGATCAAGAAATCTTTCATCTGCAGCACCTGTAACTATACCTTCTCTAAGAAAGAGCAGTTTGACCGACACATGGAAAAGCACTTGTCAGGAGGGAATAAGATCTTCAAGTTTAGAGGCGTTCTCAGACCTATCAAGACATCTCCCTCCAAAGAGAACGATGAGTGTGAATTGCCAGCTAACAAAAAGAGAAGAATCCTTACTGACAGTCTACAAGAGAACAGCTCTGACAGTGGCATCGCCAGCATATCCTCACTGCACTTAAATAAGAGTGCTGAGATGCCAGTTCTGAAACTCTCTGTACACACAACAGAGGACTCGACACAGACCAGTGCAGGTGAATATCACACTGAAAATTATGCCAGTGTGAAGACGGAGGACATGGCTGAGGACTACTCTGACATGCTGGTAGAGCTGGAGCATTGTACGTTTCACCTGGGCTCTGAAGGTCTCTCAACTGCTACACCCAAAACAGAGGACATTGATCCCAGTCCTTCACCTAAGCTGCCTGTTAGAGACATTAGTGAGGCCGATGGCAAATCATTCACAGAGCCATGTGATGTGAAGGAAGAGCATGATCCACTTGAGAGCAGTATAGCTGAAAATGAAAGGGAGTGCTTTGCCAATGATAAGCAGAGCACTCCTGAGAGCAGCATACAGACTACCACAGCAGAAGCTGAAAAGAAGAAGATACAGAGGAGAGATTCCACGGCATCGGATGAGGAGTTGTATGTTAGTTTCCGTGAAAACCTGATCAACAGCTCAATGACACCCGATACACATGATATCCACCGTCTTCCTACAAAGCATAAATCATCTACCATTGTGATGGACCAAATGAGGGAGGGTGAGCTGGGGCAACAGACAACCAGCCCTCACAGCCATGACAACAAGCAGAATGACAAAACCTCCACACCCAAGCCCAGTGAAAACACTAAACACAGCTCCAACAACAGCCCCAGGGCCATGGAGTCAACACCAGTCCACCACACTAAGATCACTTCCCAGGGCCCGCCATCCAATGAGGACAAAGACTCTGTGAGAAGAGAACAGAAGAAGAGGAAAGAGATGAGGACACCTCACAGTTTACAGAGGGTCTCCTCGTCTGCCACAAGGGAGAACCTTGCTGCCGACATCAAGACCAAAAATAGGTTCCGTCTCAGCAAGTGCGAGAGTCCGGCAGTTCACAGGAAAACGGACGGCTCCAGCGAATACCCGGTGCTCTCTTCAGTGAAAGAAGATGTGGTCAGCAACAAAATAGTCTCCAAGCACAAAACATCAGGGAGTCTAGGCCTTCAAGCAAAGAGAAGCTCCCTCGATAACTGCACGCCAAGGAAAGCAGAGATGGTGCATCATATTAATGGGGATTACAAAGCCAAAAAAGGGCCTCTTGGACGGCCTCTTCATTACCCAGTTTCTAAAGCGTCAGCGCTTCCTATGAACAATTCCTTGAATAAGTCTAGGCCAAAGACAGGGGTAAGGTCCATGGAGAGCCACTCCTATAGGACAGTAGAGTCACAGAACAACCTCCTGAGCCAGCTGTTTGGCCAAAAGCTCACCAGCTTTAAGATTCCTTTGAGGAAGGACACTTCAGAACCAATAAACTGATTGTGGGAAGGATCTGTGGGATAGAAAACAAAGAGACTGAATAGTTGTTCACGTTATTGATGATCAAGACAATTCATGACCATGAATGAGATTGCATGGCTCTCTGTGAAATGTTTGTCTAAATACTTATGTTGTCACTTTATGTCTTCTTCTCTTGTAAATGTGTTATTACACAAATGTGAGGAATAATGGCAGAGATTATTTTAATAATCTAGAATGAAAATGCTAGTAGGGCAAATCATTGACTAATTCCTGCTATTCTTAGGTTGAACATTATCTTTTTCAGAGACTATATTTCATTAAAAAAATACAAAAAGAATACTTGAAAATAAAACAGAATTTTTTTTTTTACAACTAATGCATGTCAGTTTCACAATCAAAAAGTGTTCATAGAGAATATAGCTTTTTTTAATGCAACAGGACCAAATGACATCCCAACGGACTTGGACTATGTCAGTGCACCTTTTGTATATGCTTCTGCAAAAATTACTCTTTTTGTATTTTTACCTTACTGTACTTCATTGGCATTCATTATATTAGCTTTGTATAAACATTAACTGGTGCTATGTTATTCTTTATTGTAATGTGAACGCCAATGTCCTCTAACTGAAGGGAACATGAGATCTGTAGCAGTTGATTTCATCCAACCGTTTGTGCTGGTTCTCTGTAGTTTCTTTTAAAAAATTGTAGAAAAAGACTGTAAAATCTCCTCCAACAAAGTATTCATCTGTACGTCCTTAGGAAAGAAAATTAGGAAAGCTTGCATCTGTACAAACTCAGGTGCATCCAAGGACTATTCACAGTCCTGAGACCTGTTTTAGGAGATTCTCCCATGCACTGATATTACCACACACAAAACACACACTCAGTCCTCCATGTCTGTCCTCCAACTGTTTAATTATGAATATTATTTACTAAGACAAAAAAGGTGCTTTATCTTGTTTATATGTATCTTATATTGTATTATATTGTAGGTAGATGATTTCCTGGTGCAATGCTCAATGTCAAAGTTTTATTTTAATAATGTGCAACAGAATCAGAGAGAGATAGAGAGAGAGAGCGAAATAGAGAGAGAGAAAATACATGGAAATGCAATGCCTCTTGTATTGTAAAGTGGTTCACTTAGTGCCTCTTTTAAAGTTGGTTATTAAAAATATGCATTGGTTTCTCCGTGCTTGTTTCTTCCTTTTGTTTATGGCATCTTTTGCAAATGTTCAAACATCCATCACTGCAGACCCCCGCTGTCACCACAGCATCATAAATTGAAGGCCGTTTGTGCCTGGAAGCAAAAAGAGGTGCACCGACAACCATAACAGCATCTGACTCACTCTTCTCTGAACACTTCAATGAGCTGCTAACTCATTATCTGAAGGAAGAGCACAAATGTAGCCTTACTACAGGGAACATGGAACCAGAAGCAGGAAACATTCATCAAACCATATGTACCAGGCATACGGGACATTGTAAAGCAGGCCAACTAGGACTGGAACACTTCCAGTTTTTTCTCTCCCCGTGCTGCCGTCATGAAGCTCTTTCACCGTGTGTTAAGTGGCTTCTATCCCTACATAAACCCAATCTGACATCATATAGGAATAAAAAGCCATAGGACACAGCGGCAGATAGAGACACAGGGGTGGGGCTGGGGTGGAGGTTCTCGGTCCTCCTCACGTCATCCACGGAATGACCCAGCAACCTGAGAGTGTCGAGGGAACGAGAAGAGAGACGGATGATAGATGGTGGGAGGGAAGGTAGACAGACAAGAAGAAAAGTGAGAGGTTATTTTCTCATTCAAGGACCTCAGAGCTCAAAGAGACAGCTTCTGGGGAATACAATAGACATGCTTCTGAGTGTTATAAAGAGGCTGTGGTTCTCTCACACACCATTGTTGTGTCCCGGAGGAGAATGTGATGACTTTACCGTGATAGAGTCAGGAAGGTCAGTGTGTTTAGATGGATTGCATTCCATTGTTTGCGTATGTGTCCCTGTTGTATGTGGACTGTGACAATCATCCAATGGGATTCTCAGTAGGTCCAGTGCTTCACTCAGCATTCCTCCTTGACTTTGCAAGTGGTCCATTCAAACCATAACAAGAAGCTTTAGCATATCCAATCTGCTCATTTGGACACATGTGGTTCATTGGTCAATCGCAAGTCTACATTTTATGTGGTGAATTTATATTGTAATACAATCCAATTATTTTGGCCATCATATCATCAAAAGCCTGCAAAGTCAGGATGCCAAGTAGTTCATTCTCTATGTGTAGGTGCATCCAAAGGTTAATAAGAAATCATCCACACCAAAACATGAATCAAATCCAGTGTCAAAATGATGCACGTGACTTCAGCAGAACATGTGTGCCATATGAATCACGTAATAAGACAGTTGAAAATGCAAGGAAATGTGTTTGTCAAATTAAGCTGTCAAAATTGTGACACTGACATGCATCATACTCGGCTGTTATTTTTGGTAGTCTGTATTTAGTTCAGTGACATTCTAATACAAAAGCAAAATACATATGCTGTGTACAAAACCATATGAACATCTGCTCTTTCCATGACAGACTGACCAGGTGAATACAGGTAAAAGCTATGATCCCTTATTGATGTCACTTGTTAAATCCACTTCAATCAGTGTAGATGAAGGGGAGGAGACAGGTTAAATAATGATTTTTAAGCCTTGAGACAATTGAGACATGGATTGTGTGTGTGTGTGTGTGTGTGCCATTCAGAGGGTGAATGGACAAGACAAAATATTTAAGTGCCATTGAACAGGGTATGGTAGTAGGTGCCAGGCGTACTGGTATGTGTGTCAAGAACTGCAAAGCTGCTGGGTTTTTCACGCTCAAAAGTTTCCCGTGTGTATCAAGAATGGTCCACCACCCAAAGGACATCCAGCCAACTTGATACAACTGTGGGAAGCATTGGCGTCAACATGGGCCAGCATCCCTGTGGAACGCTTTCGACACCTTGTAGAGTCCAGGCTGTTCTGAGGGCAAAAGGGGGTGCAACTCGATATTAGTAAGGTGTTCCTAATGTTTTGTACACTCAGTGTATAAATCAACTTCAAATGTGTTCCTAATGTTTTGTACACTCAGTGTACGTATTGACTATATTACCTTAATGATGTCTTTAGATTGATTGGACTCATTCGGCATCTACAGGTGTCCTCCGTTGCTTCTGGTCAGCAACTGTGGGACGATGAACACACGATTAACAAGGAAACCAAGTAGCCTACTTTTCATCACAATCTAGCCTAGAAACGTGTCAAATAGAATGTGCGAGCGCCGCACACTGCTGTCAGGCTTCCTCGTATCGTCTGGTCTAGGAGGGAATTCTCCAGAGGCGCAGTGATGCAGGAGCATGACAGGAGTGCTTTGCACTTTGAAGTAGAGTGACATTATCAGTAAGTTCTGGCCTTGAAATAGCATTGCATTTCTCTCTCTCTCTCTCTCTCGCTTGCTCGCTCAGTCTATCCTTTCTCATTTGATCTGCCACTTCTTCTCTCTCTCCCTACTGCTCATACCTTTCGCTCAGCCTCTCTTTTTCACTTTCTCATTTAATCTGCCACTCTCCCTATATTTCTCTCTCTCCCTTACTCTGTCAAATTTCTACCCTCTGTTCCTCTACCTCTCCCCCATTCTCTCGATCTCTCCATCACTAATTCTCCCCTTCCTCCTCTCTCTCGTTCCCTCTTCTTCTTTACTCTTGCTCACTTCCCATTTTCTCCCTTTACTCTCTCGTTCTCCTTCTTTCTCTTCCTCTCTCCCTCTGACCATGTCTACCTGTTGCTCTCACTCCCTTTTTTCTCTCTCCATCTTCTCTTCTCTTACTCTATTCCCTTCACTCCCTCTTCCGTTTTGTCTCTCCCTACCTCTTCCACCACCTCCTCCCTCCTTGACACACTCGACCCTCTCCAATTCGCCTACCGCCCTGACAGATTCACGGACAACGCAATGGCCGTGAAGGGTACGTCCTCAGTCCCCTCCTGTACTCCCTGTATACCCACGACTGAGTGGCCTCACACAGTTCCAACTCCATCATCAAGTTCGCTGACAACACAACAGTAGTAAGCCTGATTACCAACAACGACGAGACGGCCAACAGGGAAGAGGTAGGCACTCTGACTGTGTGGTGTTAGGTAATCAACCTCTCTCACAGCGTTAGCAAAACAAAGGAGCTGACTCTGGACTTCAGGAGGAACCAGGCTGGACACGCCCCCATCCTCATCAACGTGGACACGGTCAATAACTTTAAATTCCTCTGCGTACATATCTCAGAGAAGCTGAAATGGTCTAACCACACGGACACCGTGGTGAAGAAGACACGACAGCGACTCAACCTCAGGATGCTGAAGAAATCCATCCTGTCCCCGAGGACCCTCACAGTGTTCTACAGGAGCACCATCGAGAGCATACTGTCGGGCTGCATCACAGCCTGGTACGGCAACTCCACCGCCGCGGACCGCAAGGCGCTTCAGAGGGTGATACGTACAGCCGAAACACACCATTGGTTGCACACTGCCTGCCCTAGAGGACACCTACAACACCAGGTGTCGCAGGAAGGCCAAGAAGATCATCAGGGACCCCAGCCACCCGAGCCACGCCCTGTTCTCCCCGCTTCAATCACTCAGACGGAGGTAGTACAGGAGCATCATGGCTAAAACTGGAAGACTGGAAAATAGTTTTTACCCTCAGACTATCAGGCTGCTGAATTGCCACCACTAGTCAGTTGCCTGCTCCCCCCCGCTACTCCCCCTATGGTCATCCCCCCTCGCTACTCCCCCTATGGTCATCCCCCCCCTGCTACTCCCCCTATGGACATACCCCCCCTGCTACTCCCCCTATGGTCATTCCCCCCTGCTACTCCCCCTATGGACATACCCCCCCTGCTACTCCCCCTATGGACATTCCCCCCCTGCTACTCCCCCTATGGACATACCCCCCCTGCTACTCCCCCTATGGTCATCCCCCCCTACTACTCCCCCTATGGTCATTCCCCTCCCCTGCTACTCCCCCTATGGACATACCCCCCTGCTACTCCCCCTATGGACATACCCCCCCTGCTACTCCCCCTATGGACATTCCCCCCCTGCTACTCCCCCTATGGACATACCCCCCCTGCTACTCCCCCTATGGACATACCCCCCCATGCTACTCACCCTATGGTCATACCCCCCCGCTACTCCCCCTATGGTCATTTTCCCCCCTGCTACTCACCCTATGGTCATTTCCCCCCCTGCTACTCACCCTATGGTCATTTTCCCCCCTGCTACTCACCCTATGGTCATTTTCCCCCCTGCTACTCCCCCTATGGACATTCCCCCCCTGCTACTCCCCCTATGGTCATCCCCCCCTACTACTCCCCCTATGGTCATTCCCCTCCCCTGCTACTCCCCCTATGGTCATCCCCCCCTGCTACTCCCCCTATGGACATACCCCCCCTGCTACTCCCCCTATGGACATTCCCCCCCTGCTACTCCCCCTATGGACATACCCCCCCTGCTACTCCCCCTATGGACATACCCCCCCATGCTACTCACCCTATGGTCATACCCCCCCGCTACTCCCCCTATGGTCATTTTCCCCCCTGCTACTCACCCTATGGTCATTTCCCCCCCTGCTACTCACCCTATGGTCATTTTCCCCCCTGCTACTCCCCCTATGGACATTCCCCCCCTGCTACTCCCCCTATGGTCATCCCCCCCTACTACTCCCCCTATGGTCATTCCCCTCCCCTGCTACTCCCCCTATGGTCATCCCCCCTGCTACTCCCCCTATGGACATACCCCCCCTGCTACTCCCCCTATGGACATTCCCCCCCTGCTACTCCCCCTATGGACATACCCCCCCTGCTACTCCCCCTATGGACATTCCCCCCCTCGCTACTCCCCCTATGGACATTCCCCCCTGCTACTCCCCCTATGGACATACCCCCCCTGCTACTCCCCCTATGGACATTCCCCCCCTGCTACTCCCCCTATGGACATACCCCCCTGCTACTCCCCCTATGGTCATTCCCCCCCTCGCTACTCCCCCTATGGACATTACCCCCCTGCTACTCCCCCTATGGTCATTCCCCCCCTTCTACTCCCCCTATGGACATTCCCCCCCTGCTACTCCCCCTATGGACATTCCCCCCCTGCTACTCCCCCTATGGTCATACCCCCCTGCTACTCCCCCTATGGACATTCCCCCCCTGCTACTCCCCCTATGGTCATTCCCCCCCTGCTACTCCCCCTATGGACATTCCCCCCCTGCTACTCCCCCTATGGTCATTCCCCCCCTGCTACTCCCCCTATGGACATTCCCCCCCTGCTACTCCCCCTATGGACATTCCCCCCCTGCTACTCCCCCTATGGTCATCCCCCCCTACTACTCCCCCTATGGTCATTCCGCTCCCCTGCTACTCCCCCTATGGTCATCCCCCCCTGCTACTCCCCCTATGGACATTCCCCCCCTGCTACTCCCCCTATGGTCATACCCCCCTGCTACTCACCCTATGGTCATACCCCCCCTGCTACTCCCCCTATGGACATACCCCCCCCTGCTACTCACCCTATGGTCATACCCCCCCGCTACTCCCCCTATGGTCATTTTCCCCCCTGCTACTCACCCTATGGTCATTTCCCCCCCTGCTACTCACCCTATGGTCATTTTCCCCCCTGCTACTCACCCTATGGTCATTTTCCCCCCTGCTACTCACCCTATGGTCATTTTCCCCCCTGCTACTGACCCTATGGTCATTTTCCCCCCTGCTACTCACCCTATGGTCATCCCCCCCGCTACTCACCCTATGGTCATTCCCCCCTGCTACTCCCCCTATGGTCATTTTCCCCCCTGCTACTCACCCTATGGTCATTTCCCCCCCTGCTACTCCCCCTATGGTCATACCCCCCTGCTACTCACCCTATGGTCATTTTCCCCCCTGCTACTCACCCTATGGTCATTTTCCCCCCATGGTCATCCCCCCCCCCCCGCTACTCCCCCTATGGTAATTTTCCCCCCACACCCCCTCAATGGTCACTTACCTTACATGCTGCTCCCCCTATGGACATTTTCTCCCCACCCCACCCCAAAATACTTTTACTCTGCCCCCACCACAATGACATTCATCACTGTTGCAGTTGTTAATATCTATATTATAGATATCTTTATTATAATTTGTACCCCCTCAATGGTCATGATACTCACCCTATGGTCATTCCACCCAACCCCTAAACAGTCTTTCCTCTGCCTCCACCCCTATGGGCATGTATTTATTCATCACTGCTACAGTTATGATGTATACACTGCTATCTCTATTGTTCTAGTCCTGCATGTTGGAGCTCGGAGCCTAAGATTTTCACTGTACCCTGCAATCCCTGTACATGTGACTAACAAACACTCTGAATCTCTCATACTCCTCATCCTTTCCTCCCCCTTCTCCCCTCCCTCCTCTCCCTCCCTCCCCTCTTTTCTTCCCTCCTCTCCTGTCTTTCTGGCGGTATGGTATGTTTGGCTGCTGGCTGCTGTCTGGCTGCCGCTGAGGGAGGTTGGGAGATTGGGGCTAGATAAAGACGGGCTGCTGGTCAGCGGTAATGACATAAAGGCTGAGGGGCGAAGAGGTCGCCTCTATCGGGATTTTATGGCTCCAGCCTTAACAGATAAAGAGGGAGGGAGGGAGGGAGGGAGGGAGGGAGGGAGGGAGGGAGGGAGGGAGGGAGGGAGGGAGGGAGGGAGGGAGGGAGGGAGGGAGGGAGGGAGCGAGGGAGGGAGCGAGGGAGGGAGGGAGAGCCGTAGCGTGAAGGACAGAATGAACCAAACGATCCATCTGCATCATTCTCTGTATCGGGGAGAACCCTCCCTACATCACAAGCATAGAGGTGTATGATGTTTTTCTACCAGGATGATGTCTCTGAAATTACCACAGTGTTTTAAAAACACACAGAGAATAACGTATGAATAATGCAATACAAACAAGTTCCCCCGGCATGAACAAAGGAGACAAAGGAGTCTTTGAAAACTAACTCAGCCCGACAACCATCAAAACACTATCTGCCCCTTTAGAATTTGCATACAGGGGGAGTAGATGAGTAACTACACAGGAAAAGCTACCTTGGGACTCACACCTGAAAATAGGAGTTAAAGTAAGTAGGTCATTTACAGCAGTATAACATAAAAATGAACAAGGAGATACAGTCTATGAATAAACAGATGAAGGTAGTAACAAAAAGAAACGGAGCAACATCAAGTCAGCATAGTTTCTTGGAACACAGAACAATAAAAACATATTAGAGCCCAGCCAGATATCCATTAGATCTTGTATTTAACAGAATCTCAGTGGGGAGCCTGGTGTCCTGTAGTGCCTATGTGGCCTTTATCTACAAGAACATTTGTAATTTTCCCAGTTACTTACAGCACAGGAACAGACAGTGCACAATAGCTAATAGTGGTTGTTTGATGTTCCAGATTTAGCAGGAGAAATAAATGGGGTTGCGATGCAGGGGCTATGTACATAAAGCAATCGCCTCGTGCTTCGGCTGGCCTCTGTGTTTGTGTGCTTGTATGTGCCTGACTGAAACAGTTGGCGCTGAACAGCTTGTTTCCACAGAAGTGCTGCCCTAATACGTATGGTAATCTGACATTTTCTATAAAAGGTTCCAAGATAAATCATTTATTAACAGTTTAGTTGTCGAAAATAACAATGTTTGGATGACTCTTTGAATATTTATTTGAAGTTTCTCCTAGTGATATTTATTGCAATTCCAACAGTTTTCAGGCAGTGTGGAACCTCTATGGAAGACTCCAAATTTAAAACATCACCACTACAGACTTGGGTTGAAATACATGTGTACTTGAGTATCTGGTATATAAAATACTGGTCTTTTCAACGTTATTTGTCAACATATTGTGATGTGGAATCTATGTTGAAAATACAATGGATTTTCAAAAGGTCATCATTGACAAACTGTTGTTTTGGTGGTGAAATTTCAACCACGGAATTATGTCATCACGATAACCAATTGTAAACATAGACAAACCTTGTATAAAATATGTTGAATTTGTACCTTTGAAACAATATCAGATCTTCAACGTTATATCCTCTATCAGAAAAAAAGAATAGGCTGAGCAGCACCTCCTACTGGAGAGTTGATTTATCTACAGCAGTGGTCACCAACCTTTTCTGAGTCAAGATCACTTTCCAATCAAAAAGCAAGCCAAGATCTACTGCCCAGAATTCTTTTTTTATATTAACCTCACAAAAAAACAGTTTTGTAGGAATGAGGTTTGGGCAGTAGGCCTAATACATCCTCACGGCATATTGGCTAAATGATTGGCCTGCCAATATTGTTAAACAGACCATATTATATCTCAAAACTCAAGCTTTGATAACAAAATAGATCAGTTGGTTTAACACTAGTGAGGCACTGTGGAGCATACATTTTAATAGTTTGCTTATTTATTTTACTGGACTGATGGTACCTGCATCTGATGGTCAACGAGGTCAAATCACGACGTCAGTGATCTTCATGTCGAAAAGTCGGATCTCTAGAAAGATGCCCGAGTTTCTGACCTGGAATTCCGAGTTGGATGACCGTTCAAAACTATTTTTCCCAACCGCCTCTCACGGTCCCTGCTCTCTCCTTCCTTTCCTCCGGTGAGACTGACCAGAGAGGGGACACCGTCTTCCACCTGATGGCGAAACTCGAGTCGCACCGTATCTGCCTCATGCACAACTTCATGTTGTTCCTATGCCCAGAGAAAGTTAAATATTCCTTAATATTAAAATCGTCATGACGAGCTGCTAATAATAATTAAACGCAGGGCTATCGATACTTGGCCACTCATTCATTGCAGCTGCAGCCCGAGGGGAAGTACGGAGAAGCACGTTTTGTAATAGTGTTGAATAAAAAACAGTGACAGTGCTGAATATAAACTTAAACATGAACTCACTCATAAAAACAGCAGCTCTTTGCTGTATTCGTTGACAGTCTCTCTGTGGTCATGGTTTTGAAAGTTATTAAATCTGACATAGACTAGTAGCCTATTAAACTTGGCTGTGGCCAGGGTCATGGAAGCTCTGTAGCCACTGTGATTTGAGCTATCCGATTGGGCAGCGCAGTAGGTGCACTCAATTTAGTCACAGATTTTGTCTCATGGGAATACTTTGCTTACCCGGTGCGCAGGACTTTTGAATCAAGTGCACCTACCGGCAACAGCGCAACACGATTTTTAAAAATGAGCGCAAGCCTTTATCGTTCGTTGGCTTTTCTACAGAAATATTTGGTGATCGACTAGGAAGGAATGCCTTGAAGATCGACCGGTTGGCGACCACTGATCTACAGCTATCCATTTTTTCTCCCATCCAGGGTTTTAACCAAACCCAGCTATGATAGGTGTCACAGACTACTACCAATGTGCTATTGTGAAAATGATTATTGAGAGATCTCTTAATAACTAAATAGAGTCACTGCTCCTATCAAATTCATTGCAAAGGGTAGGTTTAACAGAGCAAATGAAATGTAACCATACTCTATTAGTCATATACTGTTTCATCAATTATATTATTTAGGCCTATATAGCATTTGCAAAGTCATCAACAGCTATTGTTTCAATTCAACCCAGGGTTCAACAAAAAATACATGTACTGTATCTGACATTGCATTCCCATTTTAACTTTGTTGTGCTTTTAAATGGTTGAAAGCAGAATAATAAGACATTTAGATGACATCTAAACCAAAAAGTCTGACATTCTTTTTTCCATTGGACTTCTATTGTGAAAGCATAGTGATAACACATTGGGAATTCAACGAACTTCCGGCTGTCTTTTTGAGTGGGTGAATAAAGGTTGAAATCTCATTGATCAATGTCTCAACCAAATATTACCCAAATTTCCATGTTGAAATGACGTGGTGTGCCCGTTGGGATTGGAGTGTATTTGAATCGGTGTACTTGAATTCTTCAAATTCCTCAACTATTTCCAAATACAATTTTCAACTACTTGTCTTTTCAAGTAAACCATTCTTATTTTGAAATGTACATGGAAGTAATTGAGATACTGTATTTGAAATAGTATCTGAAATCAGGTCTGCACCAATATGCTCTTTTAATATCTCAAGGGGGAAATAATCAAATACACCATGACTGGTGATGTTACAAAAAATGTGCGTGTGCGTATTTAGACTTTATTAACTGACACAGGACTGTCTTATGTCAATAGAATGACAACTGGGATGCACTCTGTCCTTTTCATGGCTAGCGCTAATGGTCAGTTTGCCCACATCTTTCACTGCATCATCCACCCTCTCACCATCCGCCTCCCTTCCCTTAACCCCACCCACCCCTCTCCACACCCCTTTCTCCACCTCTCTCCACACCCCTCCACCGGCGTAACACACCCACATCCAACTCGCCACCATCCACCCCACTTCCCTTACCCACACCCCTCCCTCCTCCACACACCCCTCTACCACCGCCATGCATTCTCTCAGCCTCTGTTCACGGTTTTTTTCATGGCTGTCACAGAGAATCTTAAAGGATCGGAAATGTGATGTGGCATGATAGGATTTTCAGGGTGATTCTCTCTCAGAGCCTCTCAAAAAGAGTGTAATCCATGCTGTGACTGAGTGATTTACCAACACACTGTGAATGGCTGGCTGGCTGTCTAGCTGACTATGAGTTTTATCTGTGACCTGCTCTATTGTCTGACTGTCTGGGAGATTTCTCAAGCCTACATTCAATACGTTCAGTTATGATAGGAATGGGAGCAAACGTTGGCCAACAGAAACTGTACTACCTGAACTTGTTCGGTAATACAGATGTTAGTGCTGAACGGTTGGTGCTTTTTGAGGTCGGTTTCGGTTAAATTATTTAAAAGAATATCACGGTTTTTCGATTTCAGTTCTGATAAATTTTTTACCCATTAAATGCATTATGAAATAATGACATTAAATTATTTTTGAGCTTTTTAATGGAAAATTACAAAGCCAAAAACAGTGAACATTCAATTGCCAAAACATTGAAAACATTCAATTGTCTCTGTCAGTTCCACATTGGGTATACATCAATAGGAAATAGGAAATGACTATGAAATAATAAAATATTACTTCGTTTTTATTTGATGACTTATTTTAATACCTTAAATTCATCATCAAAAAAAATGAATTCTTAATCTCATCTCTGCTCAGACAGTAGAAGCCTGCCAGCCGGACAACGTTATCTCTGTGCTCCCCACACTGTACTGTCTTTAGTCATCCTATCTAGCTAGGCTAGCCTGCCTACATGTAAGTATGCTGCCTGACAAAGTCATTTAGCTAGAGCTTCAAAGTGGATAAGGCATACTTTCACAAACTGTCTCTATCCCTCTCTTTCGTCATTGTGTTGTTTACATTCCTCTCTCATGCGGTCCATGCGGTCTGTGTGTATCTAACCTAACGTAGCAGGCGTAAAAGTGCATCTATCCATCTCTGTCTGAGACGGAAATGTAAAACTTGTAGTGTATTTCAGGTTTTAAAAAATGCTTCTGAAGATTATAATTTCCGCTTCGAAATGTCAGACTTGATATTCCCTTACGAAATAATATATCAACCCATACAAAAATGTTCATTAAATATAATCTACATAATAATTCACATTTCCTGTTGCTGCAGGATAATTTTTCCTGCTGTAGCAAATTGGTTCAAATTAAGATCCTACATCTGTAGCTCTCATTGAAATAAATTGTATCGTTAGACAACGGGTGATTTTAGAGTAAATTAAGATAACCCTGCGTCATGTTCAGTAGGCACAGAATGGAAGAAAAACAGTCCAAAATGGATGAAACAAGGATGTTCCAACTGAATCATGTCCAATAAGAAATGCTCGTTCTTGTTTTCTGTTGCAAAATGTTTTACTACAGTATGCCTTAATGAACATGACCCAAGTCTATAGTGGTCTTTCATTGGTTTAATAGAAGGCAGCAGGAGAGCGAGTGTTGGACGAAGTGCCATGTGCAACAGGATGACTCACCACAGCTGTGACACCTATCTGACCACCAGTATCACTCAACCCCGCATGGCCACGACCCGCTATGACACATACTCTGTGAGACAACACCTTTAAAAACCACTCTCTTCCACTGTTGCACTCAAAGTACTAACCAGAGCCTTATATTGAGAAATAAGGCTTAGGTACTAACCATCCACATGATAATTCACATTTCCTGTTGCTGCAGGATTATTTTCCTGCTGTAGCAAACTTAATCAAATTAAGTTCCTACATCTGTAGAGCACATGAGCAATCTGTTAATTGAAAACTTTCTCTCTCTCTCTCTCTCTCTCTCTCTCTCTCTCTCTCTCTCTCTCTCTCTCTCGCTCTCTCTCTCTCTCTCTCTCTCTCTCAGGTGGTACACTAAGCTTCTACACCTGCATTGCTTGCTGTTTGGGGTTTTAGGCTGGGTTTCTGTACAGCACTTTGAGATATCAGCTGATGTAAGAAGGGCTATATAAATACATTTGATTTGATTTGATTTAATGACAGTGCCCTTAAATCTAAGGTGAATACCCCCACACACACAAGTGCAAACACACACAAACACACACAGACACATACGCACACACGCATTTTCACAAGCACACACACACCAAAAAACGCACACAAACACACACACCAGTGCTTTGCTGTGACAGAAAAGGATTACATTAACGATCACGTTAAGACAGATGAAGCAGATTCCAGATTCCAGACTCCCACCTTGTCGATCTATACTAGCATCTGAGAACTTAAACCCAACATACAAAAGGCATTCATGTCAATGAATGAACCCAAAATAGAACACTGGTAGGTAAGTGACTCGGTATACTCACCTACTTGATTCCATTCATTCAGTCTATCCCGTTCTCTCCTCCCCTTCTCTCTCCATTTCTCCTTCTCTCTCTGTCTGTGTTTCAGACTGGGGCAGGAGTGTTCAGCTCGGTGTCGGGGACTGTGGGCTCAGCTGCAGACTGACATCATCTTTACTGGTGAGGTTTTCTACCTCCTGTTATCTGCACCCTCCTCTCTCTCTCTCTCTCTCGCTCTCTCTCTCTCTCTCTCTCTCTCGCTCGCTCTCGCTCTCGCTCGCTCTCGCTCGCTCTCTCTCTCTCTCTCTCTCTCTCTCTCGCTCTCTCTCTCTCTCCGTCTCTGTCTTTCGCTCTGTGTCTATTTTCTTTCTCCCTCTGTCTCTCTCCCTCTCTCACAAACTCACTCACTCTGTACAATACGTCTGCCCATCCTCCTTCCCTTGTCTTTCGCATTCTATTTCTCTCTCTTTCTCTTTCACTCTCTTTTCTAAGAGTGTCATCGGTTTTAGCGTAGGCCAAGTCTGTGAGACACAACAGCGCTAAAACTAAGACTGAATCTTCCGAGGCAGGTGGTACTGCCTGCCAGACTTTCAGTATTTTAAATTAGTCCTCAGAATGGCTGAGGTTGGCTGTGCTCATGAGTGGCGCATTGGTCCAAGGCACTGCACCTCAGTGCAAGAAGCGTCACTACAGACAACATGGGTCAAATCCAGGCTGTATCACAGCCGTGATTGGGAGTCCCATAGGGCGGCACACAATTGGCCCAGTGTTGTCCGGGTTTGGCCAGTGTAGGCCGTCATTGTAAATAAGAATTTGTCCTTAACTGACTTGCCTAGTTAAATAAAAAAATATTTAACAATTTAAATAGCTTTCCTAAGGTAGTCTAATTCCTCAGATGTTTAAATCACAGAGGAGCAAGCCTGAGATATTACCTCAAATGTCTAAAATGGCTTCATCTCCTAAATCCTAACCTCCATCTGCACTGATCTGAACATTATTAGATGAAAACAATATGGTAGGTTAGTAAGTTGACTAGGGAACCTGCTTTCAAATCAGTGTGGATGAAGGACAAGAGAAGAGGAAGCCTCATAGACTATTGAGATTCAACTCTGCGAGAAAGCCTGTGTAGACATTTGAGATTCAGCCATGGTCCCTGCTGCGGGGGAGCTCTAGTGGTGCTGCTGTCCATGGTGCTGATTACAGCTGAAGGCGACATCAGGAAGGACAGCGGTGACCCTGCGTAGGCCTGCACCATATAGCCTTGAGAGAATGGGCAGATAAACCTGTTCTCGATGGTGCAGAGCCTTAAGGAACACGCAGACACACACACACACACACACACACACACACACACACACACACACACACACACACACACACACACACACACACACACACACACACACACACACACACACACACACACACACACACACACACACACACACACACACACACACACACAGAGATCCTCCCCTATCTCCCATGGGCATTTCTCTATGTCGCAACTCATTTAGGCTTACATTCTTCATGGTAAGGTAACAGTGGCAGGTGGGATTGAAATGGATTATCCCTATTAAAGGAATATGTGGTGCCTATTACACTAAAACCCACACATACACAGCTTCCTACAGAACCACACACACAGGATCTCTTTCATACTAACACTACCGAGTGGCGCAGCGGTCTAAGGCACTGCATCTCAGTGCTAGAGGTGTCATGACAGACCCTGGTTTGATCCTGGGCTATATCACAACCGGCTGTGATCGGGAGTCCCATAGGGCGGCGCACAATTGTCCGGGTTAGGGGAGGGTTTGGCTGGGGTAGGCTGTCATTGTAAATAAGAATTTATTCTTAGCTGACTTGCATAGTCAAAATGAAGGTTAAATATAAAGTTAATGAATAAAAGACACACACACACCGACCCATAAAAAAGGCAGTGAGGTCTGACAGGTCTGGTTTAAGGTAGTGACAGAGAGAGAGACTGAGATGACATTCTGAATATTACCGCTGCTCTGCCAGTCACACTGTGTACAGCTTTTTGTTGTCTTAACTCTCCTCTCAAGAGGTAGCTTTTAAATCTCTACTAGTTTCCATAGTGACACTTCTCCTTTGTGTGAGCGTGTGTGTGGCGGAGAGGGGGGGGTGGTACGTGTGTGTGTGTGTGTGTGTGTGTGTGTGTGTGTGTGTGTGTGTGTGTGTGTGTGTGTGTGTGTGTGTGTGTGTGTGTGTGTGTGTGTGTGTGTGTGTGTGTGTGTGTGTGTGTGTGTGTGTGTGTGTGTGTGTGTGTGTGTGTGTGTGTGTGATTTCAATGCCACATATTTCCCATTTTTTCCCTTGCTATGCCAAGGAGTCACTTTGTTTTGTACAATACATTGTTTTTCATTTTTTTCATTTTCACCGTAACTCATTATTGGAGATACATAGGAAATGGAAAATAACTTTTCCTCAAAGCCAGATGGTGTTTATTTTGTAGGTCATTTCTATCTAAAAGGACGCATGAGCGCCACCATGTGAAGTTCATATAAGCATGTCAAATGAAAGCTAAGAGTGTATAAAAAATATATTTCCGAATATATACATTTTTCGACCATTTTCAGGCTTTGATTTCTGGTCAAACAGAATGGAAAAGGGGTCTTAGAAGTAAAAAAAAATAAAAATACATCAAAACATAATAATGTTGAAGTAAAGACCCCTGCTAACTAATGTCAACATTTACAGTACCTTCAGAAATTATTCAATACCGCTTGACTTATTCCACATTTTGTTGTGTTACAGCCTGAATTCAAAATGGATTAATTAGTTTTTTTCCCTCACCCATCTGTACACAATACCCCATAATGACAAAGTGAAAACATGTTTTTAGAAATGTTAGCATATTTATTGAAAATGAAATACAGAAATATCTCATTTACCTAAGTATACACTATCTAGAACCTAAAAGGGTTCTTCAGCTGTCACCATAGGAGAAGACCTTGAAGAACCCTTTTTGGTTCCAGGTAGAACCTTTTTAGGTTCCATATATAGAAGAACCCTTTCCACAGAGGGTTTTACATGGAATCCAAAAGGGTTCAACCTGGAACCAAAAAGGGTTCTCCATGTAACCTAAAAGGGTTTCCCTATGATGACAACCAAAGAACCCTTTTGGAACCCTTTTTTATAAGAGTGCACCACTTAGTCAAAACATGTTAGAATCACCTTTGGCAGCGATTATGCCACTCAGGAGTGGCGATTAGGTCGCTCAGGAATATTCAATGTCGTCTAGGTAAGCAACTCTAGGGTATATCTGGCCGTGAGTTTTAGGTTAGTGACCTGCTGAAAGGTGAATTTGTCTCCCAGTTTCTGTTGAAAGCAGAAGGAATCATGTTTCCCTCTAGGATTTTGCCTGTGCTTAGCTCTATTCCATGTATTTTTATCCCAAAACACTGCCTAGTCCTTGCTGAAGACAAGCATACACCTAACATGATGCAGCCACCACCATGCTTGAAAATATGAAGAATGGTACTCAGTGATAAGTTGTGTTTGAAATTGCCCAAACATAACACTTTGTACTCGGGACATACAGTTCATTTCTTTGCCACATTTTTTCAGTTTTACTTTAGTGCCTTATTGCAAACAGGATGCAGGCTTCCTTATTTTCACTCTGTGATTTAGGTTTGTATTGTGGAGTAACTAGAATGTTGTTGATCCCTCCTCAGTTTTCACCTATCGCAGCCATTAAACACTGTAACTGTTTTAAAGTCACCATTGGCCTCATGGTAAAATCCCTGAGCGGTTTTCTTCCTCTCCATCAACTGAGTTAGGAAGGATGCCTGTATCTTTGTAGTGACTGGGTGTGTTGATACACCATCCAAAATGTAATCAATTACTTCACCGTACTCGAAGGAATATTCAATGACTGTACTTTTCTTTTACCCATCTACCAATAGGTGTCCTTCTTGGTTAGGCATTGGAAAACCTCCCTGGTCTTTGTAGTTGAATCTGGGTTTGAAATTCACTGCTCGACTGAGGGACCTTACAGATAGTTGAATGTGTGAGATACAGAGATTAGGTAGTCATTCAAAAATTATGTTAAACACTATTAGTCCATGCAATTTATGTGACTTGTTAAGCACATTTTTACTCCTTGACTCATTTAGGCTTGTCATAATTATGGGGTTGAAATGATTGTCTCAAGACATTTCAGATTTTCATTTGTTATTCATTTCTAAACATGTGTAGGCCAGTGATACAAAATCTCAATAAATAAACGTTTTATTCAGGCTGTTACACAACAAAATGTGGAAAAAGTCAAAGGGTGTGAATACTTTCTGAAAGCACTGTATGTTTAGTTTGGGATAAATGATTTGCCTTGTGTAAGTTTAAGAAACATTACCTTGCGCCTTGAAATGTCGTTACCAAAAACGCATATATCTTTAAGATATTATCAAATTTCTCTCCCTCATAAGGAGGGAGGATAATGAAAGTTCACAGAAGTAACAAGTAAAAGGTAAACCTTACCAATTAGTTATAGTGTTTTTGCTGATATCTATTTGGTTTATAAATTATTAAGTGATTAAAACTCGAAATTCTGTTACCACATTGGTAACGGCATTCCACAAATATCTGTAATTGAATTACTGCAATTGAATTGGCTACAATGGAAATCCAGCAAGGTCGCCCGTAATACAAGTCAGTATTCGACGTCCACCCATGTCTGAGGATGACGGAAAATGATGTGGAAACCAGCCACTAGGGGGCAACAGTGAGCCCTGTTTCCTTCAAGTAGGTTTCAATTTTGCTAGGGTGTTGTGGATAGGGATTGCAGATGGGCGTAAGCATCTTCCTCTGATACCAGAGTTTGTGAATTTGAATCCAACAATAGAAAGTTATTTTTGTTTTAAGCCTATCCCAAACCTTAACCTTACCTTAAACATTCTGAGTTAATGCTTAACCTTAAAAATGTGGAGTTAATGTCTAAACTTAACCTTAAACACTTCGGAATTTGACGTTTGGAACAACTTCGAAATATGACGTTTGAGAAACATGGCTGATCGTCTAATTCTGACTTGTGACTGTGAGAGCTGGTAGGGGAAAACATAGCAATCACAAACCATAGTTGGGTCAATTGCTACAGTCCTCCCTTCCACTGGCATACTGTTATATTCTACTGATAACTGTTTTCTTTCTGTCATCTGGTGTTCAATGCAAGATGTGTAAACAGTCTGGACAACTCCTCCCTCTCTCTCTCTCTCCCTCCCTCTGTCTCACTCTCTCGCTCTCCAGTTAATTCCACTTCTCCCGGCTCTTATTGACACCTACCCATGAGCCCTCTCTCTTTCTATTTACTGTAACCAGAATCCTTACATGCACCGACCGACACCGGACATCCATGGACGTTGAAATTTGATCAGTCCTCCCTAGACTTGAATTTTTGTTTTTTGATATAGTGCAGACCAGCTTTAATTTCAATGTCCACAGATGTTGATTTTTGGTCTGGTCCAGACTGGCCTTGATTTGGCCCAAACATAGACATCCATGATTGGTTCAGATTTTGTCCAGTCTGGACCATACCAAATCTGAACCAATCATGTTTCACAAGTGTGGAGAGCACAATACAGTACAGTAGAGCACAGTAAAGTACAGTACTTTACATTACAGTACAGTAGAGCACAGTAAAGTACAGTACTTTACAATTACAGTACAGTAGAGCGCAGTAAAGTACAGTACTTTACAGTACAGTAAAGTTTTTTAAAAGTTGACCAGAGTAGAGTAGAGTAGAGTTCAGTACAGTACAGTACAGTACAGTACAGTACAGTAAATAAAAACAAAGTTGAGGAGAGTATAGTTCAGTACCAGGGTTTCCATTAGCTTGTAATTAACAGCTTTTGGCCAATTTAGCTAATTGTTCTCCCCACGCTGCAGACGCTATTTTGGTCCACTCATACAGGAGTAGTAAAGGACCACTGCACTTCTTTTGTGGATAATTTTTAAAAATAAAACATTTGTATATATATATATATATATAGATATAGATATAGATATAGATATAGGTATATATATATACAGTACCAGTCAAAAGTTTGGACACACCTACTCACCTACTCAAGGGTTTTTCTATATTTGTATTATTTTATACATTGTAGAATAATAGTGAAGACATCAAAACTATGAAATAACACATACAGAATCATGTAGTAACCAAAAAAGTGTTAAACAAATCCAAATATATTTTAGATTTCAGATTCTTCAAAGTAGCCACCCTTTGCCTTGATGACAGCTTTGCAAACTCTTGGCATTCTCTCAACCAGCTTCACCTGGAATGCTTTTCCAACGGTCTTGAAGGAGTTCCCACATATGCTGAGCACTTCTTGGCTGCTTTTCCTTCACTCTGCGATCCAACTCATCCCAAACCATCTCAATTGGGTTGAGGTCGGGTGTTTGTGGAGGCCAGGTCATCTGATGCAGCATTGGGCGGTAGGCTAAAACTGCAACGTTTTTTGGACATTAAATGTATGTACTGTTAGATTAATACATGGTACTAGCAGTGGGTATTATCTTTAAAGTTAGTGATCTAGCTAATGTGTTTTGAGTTTCCCCTTACTCAGGGAATGTTGAGTGGGGGGGGTTGTCTGTGCATGCATGCGTGCGTGTGATAGCGTGCATGCGTAAATCTCATTATGTGTGTCTGTCATTGTGTCTGTGTGAGTGCGTGTGTGTGTAAATCTCTACTCGTGGCCCAGTAGGAATCAGCGCAGAGAAAAAGGCTTAGCCCCCCACCATCTCAGCCAGCCAGCCGGGTTCCACATCAGTGAGTCAAAATCAGGAGCAAGGACATCTTTAAGCAGCCATCACACAGTGTGTTGACAAATCTTGGCAGGATTGTCTAAACAGAGACGTCCACCATACTGGGGTGTCACAACATTGGGCTCTTGCTACACCTGACATCCTTAATTGAATGATTTATGAGCTAAATTATTCCAGTAAGCAGGGTAAAGCTTTTTCATTTATTGTCTAGCATGCGTGATATTACAGTGACCTTAACCCTTGTCAAGAGGTTCAGTTCTTTTGGCGGCTAAGATGTTAGCAAATATGTTTTGTAACTAAACCAAGAAAGACCACAGCCTGTTGTTTCCAATGGGAACAAATGAGTCATAGTGGGCAGAACAAGCAAGGGGGTGCGCAGAGCCAAACACGAGCTAGCGAGATCCTGTTGGCACGTTCTAGCATTAATCTGCATATTTCCGTTAGGGAATGCCTCCTCTGAAGTGCGCGTGTGCAATGATTCAATTCGCCTTGGCACTCCTTCGAAACAACGCGATTTTTAAAAACTTTCACAAAGGTTAAAGTCTACAAAACGTAGTCCACTCTGTTCATAACAGATTATAGTTTTGGGAACAGAAAACTGTATTGAGATCAAATGTTTCATTGATGAGAACATTTGCAGAATGTCGGCCAAAATCCATCTTCTTCCATCTTCTTCCACCGGCGGTGGACTTCCTCTCACTACCATATTTGGTAGGGAATGCCTACCATATTTGGTAGTGAGTGGAAACGCTAAGCGGAGGCTTCAAATTTATACATCAGGTGAAATATCTGTCTCAGTGTTCTATCTGTGCTGTTAGTACTCTGAACTGATTTTTTTTTTCTTCCTGTTGTGATCATCTTTGCTATTATTTATGTTTATGTTTTTTTTCGTAACATATTCTAAATTAACAAGACATCTCAAAGCATTACTACCCCAGCACTGTCCCAGCACTACCCCAGCACCTCCCCAGAACTACCCCAACACCTCCCCAGAACTACCCCAGCACCTCCCCAGAACTACCCCAACACCTCCCCAGAACTACCCCAACACTACCCTAGCACTTCCTAGGAAGTGTAGACTCTTCCCTACAGTTCGAGTTGTCGTAAAATAGTCTGCGCAGCAAACTGTCTAACATCTGAATGTGACGTTCAACTGTGCTATTGCATTACATTGGATATTTTCTCCATGTGGTAGCAGTAGGTAAGTGGAAGTTCCTGACATGAACTGGTTCAACTGTCAGTTCATCAGAGAGAGAGAGAGAGAGAGAGAGAGAGAGAGAGAGAGAGAGAGAGAGGAGAGAGAGAGACAAAGAGACAGAGAAGCAGTGGAAAGGGACAACTCGTGTCAGTCTTGCTGATTGATGTCTGTCTCAACTGCAGTCCAAACAGCAGGAGACTCAGACTTTCTATCTGAGATGCAGCATATCTCCACTGGTCCACATATAGGCATCTCTTTAAAAGAACCCTCAACAACCGTGTAAGGTGTCTAAGAAGTGTCTACAAAGTCTAATAAGACAATGTCTGGCTGTAAGTTTCAGCCTTTTGGCAATGCAGACAGGGTGTTAGTTATAGTATGTAACGCCTACAGCAGGCTTGTGAACTTAACCTCCATTTTGTAACAATACTCATATTATTATCTGCAATTCTGATTATGTAGTACTTTCTCTCAGTACTGGTTGAGGAAGTTTTTTGTAGGTGTGTGTGTGCGTGCAAATGTTGGTAAATATTTCGTAGCTTATAGTCCTTTCTTTACTTTTCTATTTTGTCTTGAATCCCCGGAGTATAACAATACCTATTTCTCTGTGTATAATTGGACTGGATGACAGGCACATCTGAACTCAACAGATGAAAGCCTCTCCTGACAATAGAGTGTCTGGCCTGTGTCATGACTTGAATGACTAGGAGATTGCAACGCTGATACACACACACACTCACTGGCTCACACGCACACTGACAGACACACTAATGGAAACACAAACACACACAAAGACACACACACACACCTGAACAATGATATGTTCAGAGACGCACACAAAAATCCTCAACCATGGCCATACAGTTCCTTCAGAAAGTATTCACACCCGTTGACTTTTCCCACATTTTGTTGTGTTGCATCCTGAATTTAAAAATCATTTAATTTACATTTTGTGCCACTGATCTACACACAATACCCCACAATGTCAAAGTGTAATTTAGTTTTTACAAATTAATTACAAATGTAAAGCTGAAATGTCTTTAGTCAATAAGTATTCAACCCCTTTGTTATGGCAAGACTAAATAAGTTCAGGAGTAAAAACGTGCTTAACAAGTCACATGGACTGTTGCATTAATAGTGGTTAACATGATTTGTGAATGATTAACCCATCTCTGTATCCCACACATACAATTATCTGTTAACAAAGACCAGGGAGGTTTTCCAATGTCTCGCAAAGACGGGCACTTATTGGTTGATGGGTAAAATAAATAAATAAATAAGTTGACACTGAATATCCTTTTAAGCATGGTGAAGTTATTCATTACAGGCTGACTACACCGCTCGCGTCGCGCTGCAAGTCCTGCCTCTCCCATCTCCTCATTGGTTTATAGAAGCAGGTACCAACCACGTGCCATCTCCTCATTGGTTATACCCAAGTGGGTGACTGAAAGACGAACGAGGTCGGTGGCGGTAATGCACCTATTTTATGAAAGTTGCCAATCGCAATATAAAGGCCAGAGAATAAAAAGCCTAGAAGGAGGAGAGATGACTAGAAACTATTTGTTTTATGTGTGGATTAATTGTCAGAGTAGAGGACCTTGTGCATTTCAGGTAAAATAACAACTCAATGTTTATATCCCAGGACAAATTAGCTAGCAACAGCAAGCTAGCTAAATAGGACAAATTAGCTAGCAAGTGCAAGCTAGAAAAAAATGCCATAAAGGTTTACTGCTTTTCGACGTGTCCCCAAATTAATGTAGTTGGTTCAGAGTTTGTTTAGATTTTTTTACCTGCGTGTCGTAATCGCGTTTGGTGTGGGGGGACAAAATCAATTTATGCACGGTGGCGCACGCGCACAGCCGGTTTAGGTTCGGCTTTGGATGGTGTATCATTAGACCCAATCACTACAAAGATACAGGCGTCCTTCCTAACTCAGTTAATGGAGAGTAAGGAAACCGCTCAGGGATTTCACCATGAGGCCAACGGTGATTTTAAAACAGTTAGAGTTTAATGGCTGTGATAGGAGAAAACTGAGGATGGATCAACAACATAGTAGTTACTCCACAATACTAACCTAAATGACAGAGTGAAAAGAAGGAAGTCTGTGTAGAATAAATCTATTCCAAAACATGCATCCTGTTTGCCATAAGGCACTAATGTAATACTGTCATACTGTCACGGCTGTTGAAGGATGTGCAGCGAGGTGAGCGTACATTTGACTTTATTTAAGAAGGACGCCGACAAAAAACAATAAACCATACAAAACAAACCGTGAAGCTGAAGGCAATAGTGCCAACAAACAAAGACAACTTCCCACAAAGAACAGTGGGCAAAAAGCTACCTAAGTATGGTTCCCAATCAGAGACACCGATAGACAGCTGTCCCTGATTGAGAACCATACCCGGCCAAAACATAGAAATAGAAAATCATAGAAACACAAAACATAGAATGCCCACCCCAACTCACGCCCTGACCAAACCAAAATAGAGACATAAAAAGGATCTCTAAGGTCAGGGCGTGACACATACCTTTTTGTCCTGAATACAAAGCGTTATGTTTGGAGCAAATCCAACACATCACTGAGTATCACTCTTCATATTTTCAAGCATGATGGTGGCTGCATCATGTTATGGATATGCTCATCATTGGCAAGGACTAGGGAGTTTTCTTTGGGATAAAAATAAATGGAATAGAGCTAAGCACAGGCAAAATGAGAATACATGGTTAAGTCTGCTTTCCAACAGACACTGGGAGACAAATTCACCTTTCAGCAGGACAATAACCTAAAACTCAAGGCCAAATATACACTAGAGTTGCTTACCAAGATGACATTAAATGTTCTTGAGGTGCCTAGTTACAGTTTTGACAAAAATCGTCTTCAAAATCTATGGCAAGACTTGATGGCTGTCTAGCAATGATCAACAACCAACTTGAAAGAGCTTGAAGTTTAAAAAAGAACAATGGGAAAATATTGCACAATCCAGGTGTGGAAAGCTTTTAGAGACTTACCCAGAAAGACTCACAGTTGTAATCACTGCCAAAGGTGATTCTAACATGTATTGACTCAGAGAGTTGAATACTTATCTAATCAAGATATATTACTGTTTTATTTTTCAATAAACTTTTTTTTAAAGTTAGAATTTCTCTTCCACTTTGACATGACACAGTACGTTGTGTAGATCATTAAAAAATACAATTAAATCCATTTTAATCCCAATTTGTAACATAATTAAGTATAAAATGTATCACTTGCAAAACCCCGGACATTTGTCATAAAATAATAGAATAATGCTTGCTCTGCAAATTATTATTCACTTTTTCAGCAATTCTCACCTCAATATTTATACATGGACACACACACAGGGACACACGCACGCACGCACGCACGCACGCACGCACGCACACACACACACACACACACACACACACACACACACACACTGTGAACCAAAAGACTGGGAATCCATTTTCAAACAGCACTCAAGGGGGCATTAGTAAACAAAGCAACTGCAATCCCAACTTTCCAAACAGAAAAACGTTCCAAAACCACAGTGTTTCTGCGTCATTGTATTTGCTGTTTACTTTGTTGCCAGGGAAACCACCATTACCCAAACATCTCCACTTTGACAGACATTTACATTAAAAGCGTTGTCTCCCTCCCTCCCCCTCACTCTATCTCTGTCTGTCTCTCTCTGTCTCCCATGTTGCTCTCTCTCCCTCTTTCAATCTCCCTCCCTCTCCCATCAGTCCAGTTCCTATCAAGCACCCTACCACTGAGTAAACATTTCAGGGAAATTGTGTAAACTTCCCAGACAAATGTTTTTATCTCCAGAGGAGAAGCCCATAAGAGGATAAATTCACTCTTTGAGTCAAATAAGATCAAAGTAAAAGCTCATTCTTATTCTCATTTAATTTGAACGTATATTAAAATGGCAATGACTACTATGTGGTACAGTACATGATTCAGTACTGCTTCTAGTTTGAAAATTGAATAATTCTCGAAATATAATATTGATTTACCACTCTCCAGTTGGCTCCAGTTAAGTTTTGCAATGATGTCCCATGTGTGTCTGTGTAGGCACATACTGTATACATGGGAAAGACCAGTTTACATGGACAAATAAAATACACATTGTAGACATATAAAAGCATCCATAGATCACATTGACACGATGTTCAACGGTGATTGGTTTTCTGTTTGTCCTTTATACCCCCTTCGCATAGATCTGAAACAGCCTCTAGTAGAAATATGTACATGTATTTCCATACCAAGAGGGAATAATACCTCCAAGCCAGACGGATTTAGAAATAAATTCATTCAAGTGGAATCTTTCTGTTGCACATGTAAAATTAAACCACCGTGCACCGCAAACATTCTCATAAATAGTAAAGAAAATCCTCCCGTCTTCCATAATACTGTACCTTGTCTATCCAAAAGCAAATCCTTACTTACAGTTAAATTATGAATAAAAATGCAACTTCCTATTGGTAACATTAGCTGGCCATAACAAAGAGGACAGTGGATCTGATGTAATGATCTCCATCACAGCTGAGTGTGTTCATCATAGAACTCTTCCCCGACACATTGGTCAGTAACAGTAGGGGGTAGCTATGAGTGTGTCTGGACTGTAAGTGGCTTTCACAATGCAGGATAGTCTGTCAGATAGAGGGCCTTAGGGGGCCATCACCACACCATGCCTGGCTGCAGAAGGGCCTCTGTGTCAGTGTGTGTGCGTCTGTGTGTATGTGCGTGTGCGTGCGTTTGTGTCTGTCTCTCAGTGTGTGTCTGTATGTGTATAAATCTCTCTCCATCGGCAGCGTGTGGAGATGGCTGTTAGGGGACTGGCTGGAGAGGAGAGCTGGCTCACAGGGCCCCAGATTGATGAAGTGATAGTGATGGATGGAGGCAATAAAGGCCTGGATGTCCTGTCTGTTGCCCGTGATGAGGCTGGTATGAATCACCCGTCTGGGGCTGCTACTCAACAGGAGGCTGCTCAATCCACAGCCTGGATCTTCCAGCCCAATAGTCTGTAAAGCCAAATGCACAGCACTTCTTAAGGGGATGCTTGGCCAAAGAAAATGTATAAAAATGAAGTATGACCAGCACACATGATTGCTCCACAACATACCTTTAATAAATACAATGTTTCGATCCAAGAGTGGTCTTCTTCAGGTCCGAGTGTCCTATTTCATTTCTACATGGATACTCCATCCCTCCATCCCTTTAGCCGTTTATCCATCCTTTCATCTATCCCTCCACCCCTTCATCATTCTATACCTCCGTCCCTCCACCCCTCCGTCCCACCACCACACGCAATCGTGACTTCCCATAACCATCCAGGCAGCATGCCAAAGTATATACATTCAACAAGATTACATTTAGTGTACATTTATTGCCTATATTACATACTTTCACTGGATCTAAAGCATACCATTATGCAGGCTATAATATGGTTGCCTGCATAATGGTAATTTAATTAGGCACTGTTACCCTTCTTAGATTTGTGTTCAAACATCCCTTGTTAAGTGATTGCAACTTTGAAGGCAAAAACAACCCAATCAACTCAATCAAGCCAGTCTTCCTTGAGAGGGTCATTTGAAAACACAAGGCCATTTAAAAAAGCAGTGTTTGTTTCAGCATAATCAGTTAAAGGGGAACAACGTCAAATTTCAGAAATTTGTATTGTATTTTGAAAACTACCGGTGACTGTGGTGTGTCGGTGACAGTGTTCCCTCGTGTGTTTGTGTTGTTGCATGCTGCTTCCCTCTAGTTTGGCAGAGATCTCAGAAAAGGTCCAATTGTAAACCTGTGACCCTTTTGTATCATATAAATGTATATGTCGTATCTCACAATTGATTGAGCTTTTAGCTGTGACAGAGCGTTTATTTATTTCCATAGGTTTGCTGTATTCCACAAAGTTCTATCTAGCACTGCATAACCATGTGACGTAGCTCTCACTCTAGCTCTACTTCGCTCTCCCTGAGTGAGAGGTGCGCACTTTGACAGACAGTCCAACACTAAGTCAGAGAGGTTTAGGCACTTTGTGGTAACTTAACAAGGAATGTCCACTCACGTTTCAATATTAATTTCCTTTACTTCCAAACTAAGAAATAAATGGTGTACAGCCATGTACAAATGGTACAATACAGGAGAGCGATATGCCAGCTCAACATGTGGTAGTATCACGTTGTACTACTCCGAATCTGGGTAATGACATCACAGGAGGGTAAAGGTCAGGGTCAATACAAATGTCCACAATAACAATGCTCACGTGAATAGTAATAATACTATACTGCAGTTAAGTACAACACAAAGTCAGTAGGAATTGTTTATAGTGTCCACACTATAACACACAGACACATTTCGGAAATGTTCTGTTTTTCCCCTTTAATGATCTAAGATGATAATTGGTAGTTTGGTAGTTCCGGATGCCGTGCTGTGGTGTGTGGTGCAGTCGCGAGGCCACCCTATGATAAAATAGACAGCATGAAGGGCTTTCAAAGTGCCACAATGCCTGGAGGCAAAGCAATTTATCACTGTTTGCATGAATATTCATCATCAAGCTTCTTTTTCTACCATCAGGGTTGTATGGAAACGTGGGTATATAATGTCTTCTTCTGTGGCGTGCTGTTGGAAGACACCGGAACCTAGTGACCCCTCATTACTGGCTGGTGTCTTCCCCACATAGTATAGCTGCCTCACGGGAGGAAAATTCACTTTTCCCTTCACTAACATGGCAGAGGTCAGACTGACACAGACGATTGTGGATTCACTCTTCGTTGTGGGGTTGTGTGATTTTGCTTGGGCAATGTGGTCATGCTCGAAAATGGGCAAAGGGCACAGACAGGCGACAAAGAATCAAGGTTATTATATTAAACTGAAACAAAAAAACAAATCATGAAAAATGTATTTAGTAAACTGAAATCTTTGACTCCAAAACGAATAAAAAATAAAATAAAAACCATCAGGAATTATGCTCAGATTTGGTTTTTCTTCTAAAATTTGGGCCAAAATCAAATGAGGTTTTCAAGCTACTGAATCTGGCGGTAAATTATTATGCGACGAGGAGATGGCAATGTTTCAAATAGGCATGTGCATCACTATGACTAGCTAACAGGAAAAAAATTGACAAGGTAGTTAACTTGATTCTTACTAAACGTTAAAAAGCATTGAATTGGTGTAAACATGGGCGAAAGAGTTTCCTTATCCCATATTTTTTGCCTCAGTACTATTCCTTTTAAATCCAAGTCACATTGAGGTTGAATTTATCATTTAAACCTAACATAACCTATGACCTGACTTGAAGATTGATGTTCACCACCATCTAACTTTACAGAGCTTAAGAAAATCCATGGGGAAGAATGGGAGAAAATCCCCAAATTCAGATGTGCAAAGCTGATACAGACATACCCAAGACGACTCAAAGCTGTAATCGCCGCCAAAGGTGTGTCTACAAAGTATTGCCTCTGGGGTGTGAATACTTAGGTAAATGAGATATTGCTGCATTTCATTTTCATTATATTTAGCTAGCATGCAACATTAGCTGATGAATTCTTGAGTAAACAACACATTTTGCAATGATCACAAGTTCATAACTTTTTCGATTATATATCTTCATATGTTTATGTCTTCTTCAACATGTCATTTGTGGGGGATGCTTGCTGATACAGACTTGAAATTCATTGACAGGATCAGATCAGTGTCTTTTACTGCGTCAGCTTCATGATTTGTTTTGCCTTGAGGCGTCGCCTCAGTGGGTTCCTGGAGTAGCTGCGCCCTCTACTGGACACTTGGTGAACCTAGCCAGATGAGTCAATTTACACACTGATCAAATAATCATAGTAACATAGCTAATTCCCTTCAATAGGCTATACATAACAATGATTGAAGAAATGTATAATTAGTGTGTACATTTTGAAAGAAATATTGAAAGAAATATTGAATCAGTAGGCTACGAATTAGCAATAAAAAATCCCCACTCAGTCTTTGTAAATTAAACTAAACTAGTTTTGAACTAAACTAGTGTGGAACACAAACCTACCAAATACAATACCACCACAGCACAGGAGGTTGGTGGCACCTTAATTGGGGAGGACGGTCTCATGGTAATGGGTGGAGCGGAATAGGTGGAATGGTATAAAATACATTAAACACATGGTTACCATTCCATTTGCTCCGTTACAGCCATTATTATGAACTGTCCTCCCCTAATCAGCCTCCTGTGCACCACAGAGTTTATAACACAAGCACAGTTATTTGATACCATATATTAAAAATGAAATTCCACCACTTTATAATGCTCCGTTAGCAATTAGCACGCACAGCGAAGTCTAAATATACATGCTATTACACATTTATTTGGGGTTATGATCATATTATAATGCTCGCATGAATATAATGATGAATATATGTTCATACCATTGTCACCAAACAGCTGCATTACACTCAAAATAATTTTAATTCAGATGCTAATCTGGTTGACGACACTAGCTAGCTAATCAAAACCATTATGATTGTTAGCTAGCATGCTAGTTACCCCGACTGCTACATCCAAAATAATTGTGTTTGCAACAATAACAGTCGAGTTTAATCTTAATGAATGTCTTAAACAACAGTCCAAAGCCTGTTAGAAAAAAAAACATTTATTATGAAATGTACAGGCAAAATGCAAATCACCAGGGAATCTGCTCAGATCTGGTTACACTTTTACATCCAGTTGAGCAGTGGCTCTCCCTGATGGAAATGTCCTTGCATCAGGCTCAACATCCACTTGAAGGCTCCAAGTCGGACTGTATAGCGCACCTGGATGGCCCCACCAGGGGGAGCCGTAGAGGGCATGTTGAACTGGATGCGTCCAGGTGCGCTATACAGTCAATCCCCATTCACCTCAGAGTTAAAGCTGCCTCACTAATTTCATCTGTCAAACAGGTAGGCCTACACTACTACAAAAAAAATAGGCTCCCACAAAAAGCCTTTGTGTTGTAAGTAAATTTGAATTAAAATGAAGACAGTTGAAATGAATTATGCCCACTCGAATTTGCTTACTTTCAGCACCATTTCTGATTGCGCCCTGGCTGCCACTTCAAGTTCAAGTTACTTGAATCTGGCTTATTGTGATGTCAATGTCCCACCCTGATCTGTGTCACCTGTCTTGGTGATTGTCTCCACCCACCTCCATGTGTCTCCTGTTTTCCCCATTAGTCCCCGATGTATTTATCCCCATGTTTCCTGTCTCTCTGTGCCAGTTCATCTTGTTTTGTCAAGTCAACGAGCGTTTTTCCTAGCTCCTATTTTTCCAAGTCTCTGTTCTTTCCTAGCCCTCCTGGTTTTGACCCTTGACTGTCCTGACGCCGAATCTGCCTGCCTGACCACTCTGCCTGTTCTGACCTCGAGCATGCCTATCCCCTTGTACTGTTTGGACTCAGACCTGTTCACTAAACCCCTGCCTGTCCTGACCTCGAGCCTGCCTATCCCCTGGTACTGTTTGGACTCTGAACTGGTTTATGAACTCTCTCCTGTCCCTGACCTGCCTTTTGCCTACCCCTTTTGGTGTAATAAATATCGGAGCTCAACCATCTGCCTCCTGTGTCTGCATTTGGGTCTTGCCTTGTGCCCTTATGACAGACCCAGCAGACTGGGACCAGCTCCGTCACGCTGTCTCCCTGTAGCGAGCCACCATTGGGAGGCATGAGGAGCTACTGCTGGACCTTTTGGAGGGGCTTCGTTCCCTGACGGAACGCCACGACCAAGGGTTCAAGGTTAAAACTGAGCAAATCAGGGAGTTAGCTCATAGGCAGCACGCCACCTCTGAGACCTCCCAACCACCCAGTAACCTTTCTACTACTAGTGGATTTGTTCAACCTACCCTGGATCCTCAAGAACCTTGCTTACCTCCTCCGGCACTTTATGCAGGCAATCCTGCTACCTGCCGGGCGTTCCTTTCCCAGTGCTCCCTCATTTTCGAACTCCAGCCCTCTTTGTTCCCATCGGATTGATCGAAGATAGCCTATTTAATCATGCTGTCCGGAAGGGCGCTCTCCTGGGCAACGGCTGTGTGGGAGCAGCAATCCGCCGTGTGCGATAGCCTGGAGGAATTCATGGCAGAAGTGAGGAAGGTTTTTGATTCTCCGGTGCCCGGTAGGGAGGCGGCTCAAACTACTGCAGGTTCATCAGAACTCCTGTAGTGTGGCAGACTACGCAGTAGATTTTCGCACATTGGCCACCGAGAGTTCCTGGAATCCGGAGGCTCTGTTTGACACCTTTCTCCACGGACTGACGGAGGGGATAAAGGACGAGCCTGCAGCTCGGGAAATACCACGAGACCTTGATTCCCTCAACGCCCTGGTGATTAAGATTGATGGACGCCTACGAGAACGTCGGTGTGAGAGGTCGGGTCTCGGGAACACTTGTTCGTCTGCTGATGCTGGTGCCCATCCGAAGCAATCCGGAAATCCCCGAAGTTGGTATTTCTGAGGAGAGCCGAAAACACCCGAGGTTCCCAGAGAATCATCGGCGACGGGTGAGTTGGATACTCCTGAGCCCATGCAACTGGGAAGAGCTAGGTTATCGGTTAGAGAACGCTCACATGCATTCTAACTGTTGTCTGTACTGTGGAGAGGCAGGACATTATATAGCCACTTGCCCAGTTAAGAAACCCTTTTTAGTGGGTACAAGTACTCTGGTGAACCAGACTTGGAGTCCCCTAACTTCCATCACCTGGGTGCTCATTGACTCTGGGGCTGATGAAAGTTTTATGGATGCTACCATGGTTTCTGAATTAGGTATTCCCTCAACTTCTCTCTATCCCCATGGATGCAAGGGCACTGGACGGCCGCTCTATTGCTAGAGTCACCCATAGCACTGTGCCCGCTCATATACGGGTATCAGGAAACCACAATGAGACCATACAGTTCCTCCTCATCGATTTTTCTTTTTTTTTCTTCCCCCCCCCATGTTTCTGTGGTTTTGGGATTTTCTTGGCTCCAGAAACACAATCCTGTCATTGACTGGACCATGAGCTCCATTCTGGGTTTGAGCCCGTTTTGTCGTTCTCATTGCCAAAAAGCGGTACAGCTGTCCTTGAGATGTCCCCCTCAGGATGTAAGAAAAGCCACGAATGTCTCTGCCGTCCCCACTGAGTATCATGACCTCTTGGAGGTCTTCAGTAAGGCACGGGCTACTTCTCTTCCCCCGCACCGTCCTTATGATTGTGCCATTGATCTTCTCCCAGGCACCACACCACCTCGTGTTCGGCTATTTTCTCTATCCGGCCTGGAGACCAAGGCCATGGAGGAGTACATTGAGGATTCTCTAGCTACTGGAGGCATCCGTCTGTTTGCATCTCCTGCCGGTGCAGGGTTTTTCTTCGTGGATAAGAAGGACAAGACCCTGCATCCGTGCATTGACTACATGGGTCTGAATGATATAACGATGAAGAATCGTTACCCCCTACCACTCCTCTCCTCGGCCTTCGAACCTCTCCAGGGGGCCACCATTTTTCCAAACTGGACCTTCGGAATGTCTACCACCTGGTTCGGATACACGAAGGAGATGAGTGGAAGACAGCCTTTAACACAGCCAGTGGACATTATGAGTACCAGGTCATGCCATTTGGACTCACCAACGCCCCCGCTGTCTTCAAGGCTCTGGTAAACGATGTGCTCCGGGACATGCTAAACCGTTTCGTGTTCATCTACCTTGACAACATCCTGTTTTTTTTCCCGGTCTGTTCAAGAGCACGTTCTTCATGTCAGACAAGTCCTTCACTGCCTCCTGGAGAAACAATTGTTTGTGAAAGCCGAGAAGTGTGAGTTCCACAGCTCTACAATCTCCTTTCTGGGATATGTCATCGCTGATGGGAAATGTCCAAATGGATCCTGAAAAAGTGAAAGCAGTGGTAGAGTGGCCTCAACCTACGTCCAGGGTGCAGTTACAACATTTCCTGGGGTTCGCAAACTTCTACCGCCGTTTCATTCGGGACTACAGCACCCTGGCGGCCCCCCTCTCTGCACTCACCTTTCCCAAAGTACCGTTCACATGTTCTCCAGCGGTCGACAGAGCCTTTGTGGACCTGAAGCATCGGTTCACCACAGCACCCATCCTCGTCCATCCGGATCCGTCCCGTCAATTTGTGGTAGAGGCTGATGCTTCTGATGTTGGAGTGGGGGCCATCCTGTCCCAGCAATCTGCCCAGGACCAGAAGCTCCATCCCTGTGCCTTCCTGTCTCAATCCTGCAGAGAGGAACTACGATGTAGACAACCGAGAACTCCTGGTGGTCAAGATGGCGCTGGAAGAGTGGAGGCACTGGCTGGAAGGAGCAGAACAGCCATTCTTGGTTTGGACCGACCATAAAAATTTGGAATATCTCCGTACAGCCAAGTGCCTTAACTCCAGGCAGGCCCAGTGGGCTTTATTGTTCACCAGATTCAACTTCACCATTTCCTACCGCCCAGGGTCCAAAAATGTGAAGCCTGACGCCCTCTCCCACGTATACAGTTCCTCTACCACACCCTCGGTCTCCGAAAGCATTCTCCCTACCTCATGCCTTGCGGCTTCAGTGGATTGGGGTATTGAAACCTTGGTCCACAAGGCACAACGTTCCCAGCCTGAACCTGAAGGGGGCCTGGCTAACCGGTTGTTTGTCCCTAACTCAGTCCGGTCCTGGGTCCTAGAATGCGCTCATTCCTCCAGGCTGATCTGACATCCAGGTTCCCGTCGTACCCTGGCCTTCGTCCGACAACGTTTCTGGTGGCCCACAATGGTTCCTGATATCTCTGCCTTCATCGCCACGTACACAGTGTGTGCTCAGAACAAGACTCCACGGCAAGCTCCTTCTGGCCTCCTTCACCCACTACCTGTCCCTCATTGTCCATGGTCCCATATCTCTCTGGACTTTGTCACTGGGCTCCCTCCGTCTGATGGCAACACTGTCATTCTGGCGGTAGTGTACCAGTTCTCCAAGGCCGCCCATTTCATCCCTCTCCCCAAACTACCCTCTGCCAAGGAGACGGCCCAGTTTATGGTGCATCACGTCTTCCGGATCCATGGACTCCCGGTGGACATGGTCTCCGACCGGGGTCCTCAGTTCGTCTCAGTTCTGGAAGGCTTTCTGCACCCTTATTGGGTCATCGGCCAGCCTGTCCTCCAGATTCCATCTCCAATCCAACGGGCAGTCGGAGCGTGCTAACCAGGACCTAGAAACCACCCTAAGATTCCTGGTCTCAACCAACCCCACTACCTGTAGCCGACAACTGGTCTGGGTAGAGTATACCCGGAACACCCTTCCCTGTTCAGCCACAGGACTCTCCCCTTTTGAGTGCTCTATGGGGTATCAACCTCCACTCTTCCCAGAACAAGAGCAGGAGGTCAACGTACCCTCGGCCCAGATGTTTGTCTTCCGCTGTCGATGTACCTGGAGAAGAGCTTGGGCGGTACTTAAGACCAACTCCAGGTATCATCAAGTGGACCGGCGCCGGACTCCAGCTCCCCGCTACCGCAGAGGGTATGGCTTTCCACTCAGGACCTGCCCCTTTGGGTGGAGTCCCGCAAACTGTGCCCCTGTTTCATTGGTCCTTTTCCCATCTCTAGGGTCCTTAGTTCCACTGCTGTCCGTCTTGTGTTACCCCGTACCCTCCGTATTCACCCAACTTTCCATGTGTCTAGGATTCAGCCCGTGTCTCACAGCCCTTTTGTCTTCTGTCTCCAGGCCCATCCCTCTCCCCGTGTCATCGATGGCCATCCGGCATACACGATGAAACGCCTCCTGAGTGTTCAACTACGGGGCAGGGGTTTCCAGTACCTGGTTGACTGGGAGGGTTACGGCCCGGGGAGAGGTGCTGGGTTCCCGCTAGAGACATCCTGGACCCGGCCCTCATCACCGACTTTCACTGCCGAAATCCCGGTCAGTCAGGTATGTGCCCAGGTAGGAGGGGGGAGGAGGGGGTCCTGTCATGCCCTGATCTGTTTCACCTGTCTTGGTGATTGTCTCCACCCACCTCCATGTGTCTCCTGTTTTCCCCATTAGTTCCCGGTGTATTTATCCTTCTGTTTCCTGTCTCTCTGTGCCAGTTCGTCTTGTTTTGCCAAGTCAACCAGCATTTCTCCTAGCTCCTATTTTTTTCCAGTCTGTTTTTTTCCCTAACCCTCCTGGTTTTGACCCTTGCCTGTCCTGACGCCGAATCTGCCTGCCTGACCACTCTGCCTGTTCTGACCTCGAGCCTGCCTATCCCCTGGTACTGTTTGGACTCGGACCTGGTTTACGAACTCTCGACTGTCCCCGACCTGCCTTTTGCCTACCCCTTTTGGTGTAATAAATATCGGAGCTCAACCATCTGCCTCCTGTGTCTGCATTTGGGTCTCGCCTTGTGCCCTTATAGTCAATAACTCTGATGAATTCATAATGGGAACAAAAAAACATATATTTAATTGAAATAAATTATAGCACTAGCAAGCTATCATCTTCACACTCTCCTTCTCGAACTGAACATATGGGCTCCCATGGCGCTGATAGCGTGGATGTCAGCCCGCTGCACTTCTCTGATTCAGAGGGGTTGGGTTAAAAGCGTAAGACACATTTCTGTTAAATGCATTCCGTTTGTGCACATAATGTGGAATGTTTTGGACTATGCCTAATCAAATTATTTTTGGGAAGAAGCCTTTGACTCCTCCTGAGCTGCCACCGTAGGCCTACACAGCAAAGGCTTTGATCAGCAAGAGCAGAGCAGGCCTGGGGCTCAGGGTTGGAATATCCATTGCAGTGTGTAATGCATGGTTTTGTTTACACCATACCAGCAGCGCAAAAGACTCTGAAAGGAAGAACATTTTTACTTAGAAATATACCTATAATCCTCTATGCTTCTCCGAGCATGGACTTCATATAGGCTATGGATCCATTGATTGAGACCACACTAAATAACCTATAGACGCATTTGATATTGCGCACCCAGCGGAGAATCAGAGCTGAGGTGCAGCATCAGGCACACATCTACAGTGGGGCAAAAAAGTATTTAGTCAGCCACCAATTGTGCAAGTTCTCCCACTTAAAAAGATGAGAGAGGCCTGTAATTTTCATCATAGGTACACTTCAACTATGACAGACAAAATGAGGAGAAAAAATCCAGAAAATCCCATTGTAGGATTTTTTATGGTGGAAAATAAGTATTTGGTCAATAACAAAAGTTTATCTCAATACTTTGTTATATACCCTTTGTTGGCAATGACAGAGGTCAAACGTTTTCTGTAAGTCTTCACAAGGTTTTCACACACTGTTGCTGGTATTTTGGCCCATTTCTCCATGCAGATCTCCTCTAGAGCAGTGATAACCTTGGAGGGGATGGAGGATAATAACCTTGGAGGGGATGGAGGATTTGCCTGTCTGAGTTGAGAGGGTTTGGGTGGAACCAGACGAGGACTTGGGCTGTTATCAATTTGGGAACATTTGCCATTTCTCATCCCTCCCACCTCTCCCTCTAGCCCAGCATGGGCCCAGAGAACCAGGGATTGGTGTCTGTTTGTCTTCTTTCAGTGCTTTATCAGACCTGCAGGCTTCTCAGTGCCGTCCCCAGATTACAGAGCAGGGAGGGGGGGCTGTGACTGACAGGCCTCGGACTAAGCTGTCCCTAGGGGGGTGGAGGGGCGGGGGGGATTTGTGAAGGCTGCTCAGACTCATACTTCTCTTACAATTTTCTCTCCGGCAGGTCTCCGACTTGTCTGGGAGAGAGAAAGCCCTTTCTGAATAATTTAACGGATCTCTTCCCTCTGTCTCAATCTGTCTTTCTCTGCTGCTTCATGGTGGGTGCTGGAGCCCAGGTTCAACAGCTCGATTGTTTTGTCAAAATATATTAAAACATTTTATATTCCATGGTGACAATCTGAATACAGCTAAACTCCCATTTGAACATAATACTCTAACATTTTGTATCAAACAAGCCAGAGACAATTACAGGTGCGTAAAAACATGAGCAAGACCCACTTCAGCAAGACCAACTTCAGCAAGACGACAGGATTCAGGACTGAGTCTGAGCATAATAAAATAGTGCTTACATCGTGATCAATATAATAAGTCAATTATACAACAACAATTTTGGCGCCACCAAACAAAACATTTCAACCAGTTTAGCCACACATTGTGTGATGCTATTCTAGACATGACATCCACAGAGCAATATCCTTCATGTTTGTCTGTTGTCTCCGGACTTGATCCCTCTGGAATTTATTCCATGACAAACGGTTTGGGAAAATATAAAATCCTTGATGTTACATGGCAGGGCCTTTCACAAAGTAGGACAAAACAATCATGCTCGTCTTTTGTGAACAAAGCCAGAGAAGAGTGTCTGACACTCCACTGTAGCAGTGATATGGCTATTGCTGTAGACTAGATGGTGCTGGTGAGTACTGCAGCTGGAAGTCAGCCATAACGAGCCTCTATCCGTCTGCTGGAGAAACCACCCAGCATGACAACAGAACGTGTCAAAACACCCACGTTAACGGCTGCTTATAGGATTAAAGGCATGTCTTCATCGGTTGTCCATGGTCCCCAAAGTAGTCGTCGGACAAAGATCCAGCTAAAGTGGAAAAAAGATCCAGTGAAATTGTATAGATATGAACTGGAAACTGGTACAAAGCCAGTACAGTATGAAGATAGGCAGAAACTGCTTCTCCAATAGAAGTCCCCAATCACGCTTGTTGGCAATGTCATGGCGACGATGGCTAGCTAAGCTCATGCGTAGACGTTTGACCATTGGGTCAAACGTCTCGCGCCAAACTGAGCATGAAAAGGCTGTCAAATCAAAGGCACTCCTTCGATAAAGTAGTTTTTGATGAAAATGTTAATGTGTCAGTATGTCACTATGAACGACAAAACAGGGTTGGAGTAATAACATGTTCAACTACTTAAGACATTGGCTGGAGTCTAGGTTGTGCCTTTAGATTTTGAGAAAATTAACAAATAAGGAAGAATTCTTCACTTTACTTATTGACTTCTCAAAGCCCAAACCCTAGTCTGATCTGTTTTGCAAGCGTTCCCGGAAGTCTCTCAGTATTGCGCCTCTGGGTTTAGAAACTCTGTGACTGGAATTTCAGTTTACTCCTGAATTTAGTGAATTGATATTGAATTGACCCAAACCTGGTAAGTGTTGGCATCTCCATTGTATAGTTTTGACAGGCATACAGATTAACCGTACATAACTGAAATTATTTAATCAAATTGGATTAACATACTGTTATATAGTTGGTGTCCTTACAGAATGTGCAATATGCAAATGACTGTCAGTCTGGGGGCTCCATTCATTGTTGACACGTTATGCTCTGGCTGTGAGCCTGTCAGACACAGCAGAGTTAGGAAAACAGTGGCCCCTGCTGGCAAAACCCATGACATGACAGCAGTCTGGCAGAGCTACAATACTACAACCGTAAACAACTATTCATCTATTGTACAGTTAATCCACTGTCACACACACATGCATCTTCATGTTATACATGTTTGCTAATATGTCAATTGAACTAATCTCAGCCAGCATGATAAACTAGTTGTCTGGGGGTTTTGTGTATACAGTGCTTCTATCCAAACCAGACTCGTGATCAAGCATCCCAAACTAACAGCTCTCTTGTGTTCATAAATAGCGATAGAATAGCACACAACTCCAAGGAATGTGTGAGTGTAAATATGACTTTAGATAGATAGTCCAATAGGTCGATAGCATTGCATTACGAACTGGCAGACAGCACCGAAATAACAATTACTTGGACACAGATACGGTGCCTTCATAAAGTATTCACACCACTTGACTTTTTCCACATTTTGTGTTACAGCCTGAATTAGATTTTTTTTTGTCACTGGCCTACACACAATACCCCATGATGTCAATATGGAATTATGTTTATTTTTTCACTAATTAACTAAAAATAAAAGCTGAAATGTCTTGAGTCAATAAGTAGTCAACTCTTTTGTTATGGCAAGCCAAAATAAGTTTGCTTAAATAATAGTATCAATTAGGTTAGTATTGTGGAGTAACTACAATGTTGTTGATCCATCCTCAGGTTTCTCTGATCACAGCCATTAAACTCTGTAACTATTTTAAAGTCACCTTTGGCCTCAGGGTGAAATCCCTGAGCGGTTTCTTCTCCGGCAACTGAGTTAGGAAGGATGCCTGTATCTTTGTAGTGACTTGGTGAATTGATACACCATCCTCAAAGGGATATTTTTTAAATTAATCTACTAATAGGTAACCTTCTTTGCGAGGCATTGGAGAACATCCCTGATCTTTGTGGTTGAATCTATGTTTGGAATTCACTGCTTGACCTTACAGATAATTGTAAACAGAGTGAAAAGAAGGAAGCCTGTACATAATACAAATATTCCAAAACATGCAAACATCCTGTTTGCAACAAGGCACTGAAGTAATACTACAAAAAATGTGGCAAAGAAATTCACTTTTTGTCCTGAATACAAAGTGTTAGGTCTGTGACAAATTCAATAAAGCAGAGTACCACTCTCCATATTTTCAAGCATAGTGGTGGCTGTATCTTGCTATGGATAGGTTTGTAATCGTTAAGGACTGGGGAGTTTTTCAGGAAAAACAAAACAGAATGGAGATAAACACAGGCAAAATCATAGAGGAAAACCTGGTTCATCCTGCTTTCCACCAGACACCAGATTCATTTACCCTTCAGCAGGACATTAACCTAAAACACAAGGCCAAATCTACACTGAAGTTGCTTACCGAGAAGACATTGAATGTTCCTGAGTGCACTAGTAACAATTTACTTAAATCTGCTTGAAAAATTAAAGACCTGAAAATGGTTGTCTAGCAATGATCAACAACCAATTCGACAGAGCTTAGAGAATTTTGAAAAGAACAATGAGAAAAAGAGATTTACCCAGAAAGACACAAATTTAATCGCAGCCAAAGGTGATGGTAAAATTGACTCAGGATGTTGAATAGTTATCTAATCAAGATAGTGTTTTATATTTCATGAATCTTTTACAGCCGTTTGAATTTTTCTTCCACTTTGACAGGGCATTGTGTAAATCGCTGACAAAAACTGACAATTAAATCCATTTGAATCCCACTTTGTAAGAACAAACTGTGGAAAAGGTCAAGGGGTGTGAATACTTTTAGAAGTCACTATGAGCAATGAAAACAGGGCCAATTCCTCTTAATTGTTTTGTCTTTATTACACATTAAATAGGAGTGGTGAGATTCATGGCAAAAAAAAGACAGATTTGGGATCAGATCACCACTCTACACAGTGACCAAAGAGAGCTCTCTATGGATGTGTGCAACAGTGGTCATTCATTCACTCCCCTAGACCCAGTCACTCTCCCAAGTCCCATCATACACAAGAGAGAGAGTACTGAAAACTCCATTAAAGCAACATTCATTTAGACACACCAAAGAAATGAAGCACAATTTACAAAATGTGCACCTTTCAGTATCACAACTATACAAAAAGGTTGTTAAATACGATCCAGGTATAAATGCTACTTCTTTTCAGAAATCAGCAGTTGGCACGCAAAATAAAAGGGAGGTGGAACATTTTGGTAGAATTACTTTTTGTGATACAGTATTGTTAACAAATGACGTCCCATAATCAAAAATGTGCTAACAGTTCATATCTAACTTTAGGAACAAAAAGGAGGTAATAAAAGTGGGCCAAAAAAGCATAAATCCTAAATAAATGTATTGTATATTATGTTTCACTTTAGAATCTCATTCCTCTCAAACAGCAGAGTTTGTAGCTGTTGAACAGACGTGACAAAGAAGCCTAATGCAGTCTCGGCTCACATGTATCCCTCTGCTGTCTGACTGAAGCACCCGATGCAAACACAAAAGGCAATGTGTAAGAAGCCTCAAGGTAAAACCCTGGTATTAAGGTTGTGAAATAACGCTGAAAAACAACTATTCCGTGTTATTATAAATTAATACTTTTTTTTCTCTAAAAATGATTTTATTGGTAATTGCCTCATTTACAGACATCAGCTCCAGTTACATCACTAGGAAGCAACAACCTTTGTAAGGAATACATTTGACAAAAATTATTGGACTGGACCAGTCATTTCACTTGAAACACAGCCCAGCAAAACCCACGCAACACCTTCCCACCCAAGCTCTAACCCAAAAAATATAACTTCACGAGGAAGAATGAGAAATTTATATGAGCAATAGATTTTTTGAACACTCTTTGCATGACAACGATTCTATGGGGGTGCATCTTTCGTAGAAGTAAAACAAAACAAAAAAATAGAGAAAGGAAGATCTGTGGTTGGACATTAAAAAAAAGGCCTTTAAGATTTTCTTTGCCTAATCTAGCCAATCCAAAAACAGGAAAGTACATTTATGGCAGCAATAAGTACAAAGGCTTGGGGAAATGTGCAAGGCATATTCTGTTAGGATCTGATGGGTATTTTATGTCTTGCATCTGAAGACAGTAACTCACTAATCTTTAAGACAGTTCACCTGAATAACACATATACATCATTAGATTACTTGGTTTAAAGTTTAGGTTTAATTTAGGCATGCTATTTGTTTGCACTCAAAACAATTTGGATGTTACGCTGTAACAAGGAAGCCCAAATCTTGATTTTCCGGTTCAATAACTAAGAGGAGGTAAAATGTGTTACTTCAGTAAAATCACTTGAATGGGAAAGGTTTGTCTTTCAAAAACACAGAACATGACACAAAATACACCAATCCTGAGGATATGGGGGGAATTTCACCGTGCAAACAAGATCTCTTGATGAACAATTAACTAATCTTTTAAAACGTTCAGAATGAGCAGGGTATATCAAATTGAATGATAAAACTACAGGAGACACTGGATTGTGTAGAGGCATTTGTTTAAGCAACATGCAGTGCCACTGAGCAACACAACATTAGCTGCATGTCCTCTTCAACATTACTGAGAATCTTGCTGTTCTGATGCCTATGTAAAAAAAAATCTATTTTGTTTCTTACCTGCCACCTGGAGCGTTTCAGTTGTTGAAAAGGTTTCCCACCATTTAACAACTGGTTTCTACACAAAAGATCAGATCAGGTATGGTGAATATAGATTGACTCGAGGCCCGAAACACTATAAAAGCCTATGTGGCCCAACTGGACAGGAGCTCCTCGTTCCTGGCCCTAGTGGCTGTATCAGTATCGTACAGTATTAGTATCACTGTGCCATTCCCCATTGACTAGTAAGAACACATTGCATGCAAAAAGGAAAGTCCTGTAGGCAGGAAATCACTACCCACAAATTACAAAAAAGCACTAACAGATTACAACTTAATTAAAATGTGTAACCAGGACATTTTTTAAACTAGATACAGTAGTAAAGTTCACATGCATGCTTCAAGTACAGCATGACATTATTGAATCATATCTAGGAGTTTAAAGTCGGAGGATGGGCATTATTACACACAGTGGCCGGGACATTTGGAATTTTCCCCAATCAAGTGTTGGTCCTGCCTCCCAGTTGTTACTCCTTGTCCAATGGAATGGGATTCAACTATTTGGCGCCCCATACTGTTAAGAGCATCTCATGCTCTCCAGCAGAGGGAAAATAAGCTTTTTAGGCTTGCTTTTTCTGTTGTCCAAAATTTCCCTACAGTAATGAACTTGGCTGTTGAATAAAGTCCTTTCATTTTACTGTCTACCATAATTGATAATCAACCTATCGGACCAACACTTCTGGGCAACTGGCACTAAACAGAAAGTAAAGCTTATTGGTTTCAAAATAAGAGAAAAAGGCAGAAAAATAGGGTTCATTTCCATATTCAGTATTTTGGGTACTAAGATAAAGAGGCTAATAATTTAGCGTAATGTACAAAAATGTATTACTTTAAGTGTTTTAACACATTTTTTTTGTCTATCTTGAAAAGGGGGCTGGTCATTATTCACATGAGTATACACTTTGTCTTGGACTTCTTTTTCTTCTTCTTGCCCTCCTTGCTCATCTTCTCCTTGTGTTTTCGGATTTCCCGCACTAATGTGTAAAATGCATCATCGACACCCTGGGGAAAAGAAAAAGTTAAGGTTTGTTTTGAAAACTCTTCCCAAAAACACTTATGTTCTCATCTGTGACGAACATGAAAGCTTGGCCAGATGCAAATGTCTGAAATGGCACCCCTATTCCCCAACATATTGCACTACTTTTGACTATATAGGGAATAGGGTGACATTTCAGTGTACACACCTAGTATGTCGACTAACATGCATTACAAAACTTGCGTTACAAATGTGCTCATTACATATTGATTCGTTGGTAGGTGGATTTGTGGCATGAGCTGGCCCAGCAGACAACAGCAAAGACACAATGGCTACATCAATGATGCCAAAGAGAGGCAGGGACCAAAAATAACCAGGTCTTTGTCATTCACTGAGCACAACATTGTCACCTATTGTATCAGAGAGGAAACCAAAGTCATTTCAGATTGTGAGATAGAAAGAACAAGGCAGCGAAAGAAAGACAAAGACAGAAACAAAGGACGTTATGTGCGGCGACAACGCACACAGTTGCCCCGGGACTTCAGTGGAACATCTCCGTGCTGTCCTCTTAGTAATCACACTTCCTTAGTCACCATTTCAAGACTTCATTTCGGCCCAGATTATCACAATCGCCATCGGTCACACAGTTCCAAGCTTACCTGCTCCCTCGTCTCTCACCACTGATTTGTCTCAGTTGAGCAGTTTACAAAATTATCATCACCCACGATAATATAAACATACCCCACACAGACACACAGATACCACAGGAGGAGAAACTAAGATGGACGCCTGGTTTCAAGGAGACCACACAGCAGATCCCAGGAGGTTAGCTTAAATAGGGATGAATCCCACCCACCAAGCAGCAAACATTACCACTTTCCCTGCTCGGTACCACACGGACGACACCGTCCCACACACCACAAATACACACCTGACGGACGTGAGGGAGCGCGGATGATACACACTTACCCCTTTCACATCACAACACACTTTTTAAGCTTGACGCAGCGCGGGGTCTTTTCTTCCTTGCTGAGCTTTTTCAGCCGGTACAGCCTGATCTCCCGTACCAGACTGTAAAAGGCATCCTCCACTCTCTGCAGTGTGAAACACAGCTCTCCTCAGTTAGGGGATACAGGGACACTGTTGACCCCTCAGTGTTCGGGGATATAGGGACACTATGTGGACTGTGTTCCCTCACAGTGTTAGAAAACATTAGGAACACCTGCTCTTTCCATGACAGACTGACCAGGTGAAATCTATGATCCCTTATTGATGTCACTTGTTAAGTGCACTTCAAATCAGTGTAGATGAAGGGTAGGAGACAGCTTAATTCTTATTTAATCTTTGAGACAATTGAGACATGGATTGTCTACGTGTGCCATTCAGATGGTGAATGGGCAAGACAAATGTTTTAAGTGCCTTTGAACAGGGTATGGTAGTATGTGCCAGGCGCACCGTTTGAGTGCGTCAAGAACTGCAACGCTGCTGGGGTTTTCACACTCAACAGTTTTCTGTGTATATCAAGAATGGTCCACCACCCAAACTGTGGGAAAAAAGCATTGGAGTCAACATGAGCCAGCATCCCTGTGGAACGCTTGACAACTTGTGGAGTCCATGCCCTGATTAATTGAGGCTGTTCTGAGGGCAAAGGTGTGTGCAACTCAGTGTTAGGAAGGTGATCCTAATGTTTTGTACACTCAGTGTATTGGCATTCTATGTCGACTAAGTCTACATTTAGCTGTGTATAGGGCTGATGGAATCGGAGGATGCATTTTTTTATACAGTTTAAAACATAATGAATAATTTAACCTCACAGGGGAATGACAGGTACAAACGTGTGTGTATTATTTGTGATTTCAGTACAAGAGCAACACCAGGTAGCCGGGCGATTCGACCATCGGAGGAGTGAGCTGGAAGAGACCAATCAGCGGCCCCAGAAGGAGTTGTGATTGGACCGATGCAAAAAGAGCAGAAGGTTCACCGACTGACAAATCGCCACATACATCACAGCACCAGCCAGCCACGCATAGCCTCACACGACACGCACCACTGAAGCCAAGCCAGCAACCACATAATCAAACAGACAATAGTGCACCATACAGCACACAATCACTTCCCACTGTCCATTAAGCATGATTATCACCCCGCCACAAAACAATTACCGACAATTTCCCCTCTGTCGTGACGATTCAGTGACAAAGATTGACTGATTTGTTGATTAAAACAATGCCAGATCCATTATGGAGCCTCTAATGGTGAAAGAAAGCCACATTTCCATGACAGAGGAGCATGCACGGACACAGCAATTCATAAATCAAGAATTCAATTAAGCAAAGGGACTTTAATTATGTACAGTACATTACCCGATACGTTTCCAAGCACCATTTAGAAACAGAGCACATATAGCGATTGATACCAACGCAAATCAAAAAGGCAGCTCGGGAGTCAAAAGAGGACCACAGCATTTTGTGAGATTGAAGTGGCCATGATTGTAAAAAGCCATCGCAAGGACACCTGACACAGCTGGTAAGAAGTAATCTTGCTACAATAAAGAAAATTGATCTGTGGAGAAAATGGTTGAATGGCTGATGTGTTCACGCCAGCAAATACCCTCGACGCTACAAGGGCTCGATTTACTAAGGTGCAAAGTTATACCAGGTGCAATGTTATACCAGGTGCAATGTTAGGACCATTTTTTCTCACCCAAGATGAAATGGAACAAAAATATAAAATTAAAAATTGTGAGACATTAATAAGGTGGAGCGCACATTTCAACTTATTATAAGTTATCCCACATAAAAAATATAATAAAAAACGAGTAAACTTCTCACCTGTTTTAGTATTCTGTCTCAAATCTGTCTTCAACTAGATATGGAGTAGAGCTAATGTAGCCGTGAAATCCAGACTGAATCACGCTACATTTCACTTTACCGAATTCAGTCTGGATTTCCAGGCTAGCCTATAGCCGTCATGTTAAAAACCAAGGTCATAGTTGCTGTTTGAGCCATGGCTGTGTCCACACAGCCCACTAGGGCTTGTTGTCTCCGTCTCTCACCTGTCTGGTTTTGGCCGAGGTCTCGATGAAGGGGATGCCGTAGCTGCGCGCCAAGTCCTGAGCCTGTTTGGTGTCCACCGTCCGGGACGGCAGGTCACACTTGTTTCCCACCAGCACCATGGGCACGTCTTCCGAGTCTTTCACTCGCTTGATCTGCTCTCTGGAGAACAAAGATGACAGGGAAGGCAAGGGTTAAATACCAGTACAATGCTTTGGTCATCCAAAGTATGGAATGGACTCCTTTTTTGGGTTATTGATTTCACACACAACCTGGTTAAAGGGTTGGTGAAAGAGTGGGTTGAACAGGTCGAGAGTGATGTTGGCTTTGACACAGTTGACAGGATATGGTTGGCACAACTGTGTCTGCTTGGAAACCGATACAACTATAGTCCGCTGGTTTAACTATAGTCCGCTGGTTTAACTATAGTCCGCTGGTTTAACTATAGTCCGGCTTACCGCCATCAGTGCAATCGGCAGTAGTACTTCAGATGTTGTGGCAGAACCTAGCTCACCTATAGTGGTGGATGTCCTCGAAGGACTTGGTGTTGTTGATGGCGAAGACACAGAGGAAGCCCTCCCCTGTCCTCATGTACTGGTCCCTCATAGCGCTGTACTCCTCCTGACCTGCAGTGTCCAGGATGTCCAGCAGACAAGTCTCCCCGTCAATCACCACCTGCTTCCTGTATGAGTCCTGAAGGAGGGAGCAAGAAAGAGAGAGATGAATGGTTCAGGACTGGACACCTATGAATGAGCACATATTCATAGGTGTCCAGTCTACCTGACTAGGGCTCTGAAATCCTCTATGTAACTATATGGTCATAGAATGCTCATCTGATAAAGTTCCAAAGGAAATCCAACAGTATTGGAATTGAAGAGAATGGATGGGATGACCAGGTAGGTGAGACTATATGTGCACTAGGGAAGAAATGCATGCAGTCTTCAAGCAGTCATAAAATGTATAGCTTTCAGAGTAATCATTTCTGACATGTCAAACTTCATCACGTAGCCATCTACAAATGTTAAACTAACTGGATGACAACATGTTGCGGATATAATATTCATACATTCAAATAACAGAATCTGGAGCACATTTTTACTTGCAATTTTTTTTGCAAATTCTGATTGCAGATATTTTTCACGCAGCTCTGAGCAGTCCTCTGTGCAGGCGGAGCAGCAGCCACAAAAATTGTACACAACTTTTTTTCAAAGTAACTTTTCCTCCTGACTCCCAGGCATGCCTTGTAGTGAAAAACACGTGGTTGAACTGAAACAACTTTTTACCTCGATGGTGGGGTCATATTCATCCACAAAGTGGTTCTGGATGAGCTGGATGGTGAGTGCGCTCTTGCCCACGCCTCCTGCTCCCACCACCACCAGCTTGTATTCGGTCATCGTTCACCTATGGGACAGAAGACACAGAAATACAGTCAGTGAATATAAAAATAAACATTTCATGAGCTACACACTAACCACGGACTCAACAAGAAATAGTCACATACATAGGGTTGCAGAATTCCAGTATCTTTCCCAAAATGCCCATTTTTTCCAGTTGGAGGATTCCTGGAATCAGGATAAATCCACCAACAGGGAATTCTCCACCTGGGATTTCTTTAAAAACCTGGGAATTGTTTTACTCCACCCCCGCCCGCCCGCCCGCCCGCCCGCCCACACACGGAATAAAGCTGATATTAACTATTTCTTCATAACCGTCTGGTCAAGTTGTATTCATTCCTTATCAGTTACGTTACTCTAAAGTGCTTGTGTGCACAGAGCCCGCCAAATGCTACATTTGATTTTGTCCCGATTGTCTACACATTGCCTTTCATTTGCAACAATGACCATCCTGTGTCTAGAGCTGCAGGGAATGCATACAATCACAGATCTCTGTGGATACAGGAATGTTTACATTCTATTCAATTTCATCCTGCGATTTCAGAGAAAATGGAACGAGAGGACCTAATATACTCTACTATTTTATTATAACAGTATAAAATAGGCTTATCAACAAGGAGAAGAAGATATGTAAAACCATGAAAGTGATTTTGGAATTCTGCAAAGAGAATGTAATTTACGTAGACTATTATATTGATATTATAGGACACAAGCAAGGTTCTTGCTCATAAAATGATGACTTATCATTAATTAACATCGTTTGAACATAATTTACTGTTACAATTCCCTCAAACATCATCCCCATAAATGTTGCTACTAAATCTTCCTGTATCTCTAACTGTAACACAAATTCAACAGTCAGTTGTGAGTAACAGCTACACAATGGGATCTGGCAGTAGACACGCATGACGTTACTTTACAACCCCAGAAGTATCAAGCAACAGGGAGGCACACACTGCTATCCAGACAGTTATGTTTAAAAAAGATTAAAAACACTTGTTCTCAGTTGAGGCTGACATTTAACTCAATGAGTAGCATCTCAAAATACAACGGAAATAGAATCACCTAGTAATTTCTGATGAAAAAAATAAACCAACAAAATAGACTGTCCAATCGATGATACGAATCATGGATGCTATATTAGACAATCAGTGCTGAACACAACCGTACAGTATGTCAACAACACTGTACATTATGTCCGATACCCAGCACCTATGATCCAAATGAGAGCAAGGAGCTGAGCACTGGTACCTATGGTTATGGAATTGTATTATTATCTAATGAAAAATCGTTGTCCACATTAAAATTTTCCTCAGCCAATACCACAAGCAAGTAACAGAATTGATACTCAGACGTCTTACTTTAAAATCTATAAACAAAAACCATTGATTTCAAAAGTTGAAAAAAACCATACAGCTCTATGCACAAGGACTACTTTACAGTTTACACAGAGCATTTCACAAAAACAAATTTTCTGGAAGAACTGCGTAGATGCAAAGTCTGGTAACAGAATTACGATATAATCTCCCTGGGGTTTTTTATGTGACGATGTTTTCCAAAAACATAAATCTCTTCCACGTAATTAAGATTCAAATATGTCCGTAGAAAGAATGGGGTGTTAGCTATGACATGATACAATATTTTTGTTACAGTTAGGGTAACGGAATAACATCATGGGTCCCTGATCTGTACTATACAGAAATGCATAATGTATATGAATGTCATTCTCTTCATGGTGATGTATCCTGAATAGATACACAAAAAGTAGAAATATGCAATATCATCCTTTCATATCCTAGCTATTATTGTAATGAGCTCCGCCACCAAAACAAGACCAAATTTGGTTGAAATCAGACCGGACCAAATTTGAACAAATCATAGACGTCTACGTTTCACAATTTCAGACATCACAGTACAGCACAGACGAGCACAGTACAGTACATCACAGTAGAGTACAGTAATTCTACAGTATGTACTCTACTCTTCTTCACTATACTGTGCAATCTTGTGAAACAGAAGTCCAGGCCAGTCAGAAACCAAAAAACAAACTCTGTGGACGTTAAAATCAAGGCCAGGGCGGCCTGACCAAATGTAAACTACTTTTCAAAGTCCATGGATGTCCGGTGTCAGTCTGCGTGGATACTAGTTACAATAAATGGAAAGAGGGGGCTCATGGGTATCTGTCAGTAAGAGCCGGGAAAAGTAACCTACTGATTCAAGGGGTTCTTCATTTTTACTATTTTCTACATTGTAGAATAATAGTGAAGACATCAAAGCTATGAAATAACACATATGGAATCATGAACTAACCAAAAAAATAAAGTGTTAAACAATTCAAAACATAGAAGAATCTCAAATTAAAAATAAGTTGCCACCCGTTGCCTTCTATAGTATCAGTCTAAAGTTTGGACACACCTACTCATTCAAGGGTTTTTCTTTATTTTTCATTGTCCTGTTGAAAACAAATGTTAGTCCCACTAAGCGCAAACCAGATGGGATGGCATGTCACTGCAGAATGCTGTGGTAGCCATGCTGATTAACTTTTGACCGGTAGTGTATGAGGGCGAGCGAGCGAGGGCTTGTTCAGACTGTTTTCACCCTCTCGCTTTGACCAGAAAGAGAAAAAAAACAGTATGTCAGTGGAAGGGAGGACAGCAGCACAACTGTGGTTTGTGACAACTATGATTTCCCATTGCAGCCAATTCAATTGCAGTAACTCTGTTACAGATTTCTGTAAATCTGTTACCGATTTGCCATCAGAATTACACGTTTTAATCACTTAATTCATAAACATTGATTTCAGTAAAAACACTAAATCATTGGTAGGTCTACCTTTACTTGTTACTTCTGTGAACTTTCATTATCTTCCCTCCTATTGAAGGAGAGAAATTAGAAAATATCTTAAAGATGGGTTTTTTGGTAACGGAATGACAAGGCACGAGGCAATGTTTCTTAAACTTAATGGCAAATAATTTCTCCATTACTAAATATACAGTTGAAGTCGGAAGTTTACATACACTTAGGTTGGAGACATTAAAACTCGTTTTTCAACCACTCCACAAATTTCCACAAACTATGGTTGTGGCAAATCGGTTAGGACATCTACTTTAATTTGTAATTTGTTTACAAACAGATTATTTCACTTATAATTTTATACTTATAAACTTATAATATAATTCACAGTTCCAGTGGGCCAGAATTCTACATACACTAAGTTGACTGTGCCTTTAAACAGCTTGGAAAATTCCAGAAAAGTATGTCATGGCTTTAGAAGCTTCTGATAGGCTAATTGACATCATTTGATGGATCACCTGTAGATGTATTTAAAGGCCTACCTTCAAACGCAGTGCCTCTTTGCTTGACATGGGAAAAATCAAAAGAAATCAGCCAAGACCTTAAAAAGAAATGTAGACCTCCACAAGTCTTGTTCATCCTTGGGAGCAATTTCCAAACACCTGAAGGTACCACGTTTATCTGTACAAACAATAACACGCAAGTATAAACACCTTGAGACCACACAGCCGTCATACCGCTCAGGAAGGAGACGCGTTCTGTCTCCTAGAGATGAATGTACTTTGGTGCAAAAAGTGCAAATCAATCCCAGAACAACAGCAAAGGACCTTGTGAAGATGCTGGAGGAAACAGGTACACAAGTATCTATATCCACAGTAAAACGAGTCCTATATTGACATAACCTGAAAGGCCGCTCAACAAGGAAGAAGCCACTGCTGCAAAACCGCCATTGCCATTGCAAATGCACCGCCATTGCAAATGCACATGGAGACAAAGATCATACTTTTTGGAGAAATGTACTCTGGTCTGATGAAACAAAAATAGAACTGTTTGGCCATAATGACCAACGTTATGTTTGGAGGAAAAAGGAGAGGCTTGCAAGCCAAAGAACACCATCCCAACCGTGAAGCACGAGGTTAGGAGCATCATGTTGTGGGGGTGCTTTGCTGCAGGAGGGACTGGTGCACTTCACAAAATAGATGGCATCATGAGGATGGAAAGTTATGTGGATATATTGAAGCAACATCTCAAGACATCAGTCAGGAAGTTAAAGCTTGGTCGCAAATGGGTCTTCCAAATGGACACTGGCCGCAAGCATACTTCCAAAGTTGTGGCAAAATGGCTTAAGGAAAACAAAGACAAGGTATTGGAGTGGCCATCACAAAGCCCTGACCTCAATCCTATAGAAAATGTGTGGGCAGAATTCAAAAAGCGTGTGCGAGCAAGGAGGCCTGACACAGTTACACCTGCTCTGTCAGGAGGAATGGGCCAAAATTCACCCAACTTATTGCGGGAAGCTTGTGGAAGTCTACCCAAAACGTTTGACCCAAGTTAAGCAATTTAAAGGCAATGCTACCAAATACTAATTGACTGCATGTAAACTTCTGACCCACTGGGAATGTAATGAAAGAAATAAAAGCTGAAATAAATCATTCTCTCTACTATTATTCTGACATTTCAGATTCTTAAAATAAAGTGGGGATCCTAACTGACCTAAGACAGGCAATTTTTACTAGGATTAAATGTCAGGAATTGTGAAAAGCTGAGTTTAAATGTATTTGGCAAAGGTGTATGTAAACTTCTGACTTCAACTGTAAGTGTTGATATTAGCTGGCAGAGGTCTTTACTTCAATAGTATAATGTTTTGATGTATTTCTAATAACTTAAGACTTTTCTGGTAGATGTTTTCTAAAAAGGGGTCTTGTTTTCTAAAGACCCCTTTTCCATCTGTTTGACCAGAAATCAAATCTTAATTTTTAAGATGGAAAATGGTTTAAAAAAATGGGGAAATGGAAAAATGTATCCATGCCTTCATTTCCCAAAAATACAGACTCTTCGCTTTCATTTGACACACAATTTGATATGCTCCTCTGAACTTGTTGGTGCTCATGGGTCCTGTTACATGGAAATGACCGGCAGCAAAATCAGACAACTCTATAGCAGAATAGTTGACCTATTCAATTGGTCAGCTTGTCGCATTCTATGTGAGAAAAGCATATTCCTCGACTCTCAAAATGCATGCCCAGTCATTTTAGAACATTCCTAAAGCAGTCCCGAGAAAACACACTTTAGAAAATGCTGTTTTGGTGACCACTGTTAAAAGAGAATCAAAGCTTTCTACTTTCTCAACACCACAAAATGTGTGAATTGCACCATTTTAAAACCAGAGCTTTTAGCAGCAGCATGGTTTATGCACAATAGTGCTCGCTAATGGCGTTGAATGCCTAGGAGAAACTGGGGCTAAATGTAACACGTCAGGTGTAACAGGTAAGCCCACATTATATTCACAGTACATGATCCTTGGCTGAGTTCCAGTGGAATGTTTTTTGGGGACCTTCAAGCCATCAATATGTTGCTAACTAGCAACAAGATCATGTTTTAGAGTTTGTGATCTAGCTAATGATTAGCCCACTGGGGTAAATGCAGATGTTCAACCCTATGCTTCAACCTTATAGCCACTATGCTGCATCAGTTGGGCTACAGCAGGTGACAATCCTTATTGCCGAAGAGCACACCTGCCTGATAATATGAACCAACATGTTATTGGGTTCATTTCTGGAGGGGGGAAATTATATTTGTTTGATGACAGCATCATTTAATTTTCATTCATTTCGGAGTAATGTCCTTTTAAAAATTCCCCAGAATTGACCTTCACAGTCATTCTACAACAAAAATCATGTTGGTCCCTCTGTGACCTGTAGTATGCAGTGATATGTGCTTTTGGCAGTATATATTGTTTAGGCTAGTATATTATATCAAAGTTAGTGTTTCATCACCTTTTTCAAACTTACCTAAGGTCTACACTAATTTCTGTACTCCCTCGGAAAGGCCTACTATTTCTATTGTAAATGCCATTATAGGCCTAATCATCATCAGCAGAAACTATGGCCTACAGTGTGAATAAAGATTCATTGTGACTTTGCAGTTCTCCCACTGACCTAAAATTATTGTACAGTAGGTCTATTAACTAGGCAACCATGCTTGCAATGTTGATGCAATATTGTCAACCCTTTTCATATCCTTATACTGCAGGAAATAGAAAGCTTGTTCATGATTGGCTAGTCATGACACCTGTACGGTCAGCTGTAAATACCAGTCATCAACAAAGTTGTCATGTCCAATCAAGCACTCTCCATTAGTTTTCTGTTTTCAGATCAATTACAAGTTACTGTAAAATACATGCCAATATTGTAGGAAAGTATTGTGAAAGAGTAGACAAATAGCCTATAAAAACCCCACTGGGTCCATTTTATGCAGTTTGCCTATTGGCATAATCTGATGTTAGACAAACAGCCATTTTCATTGGCCGTCAACCAAGGCCTAATACTAGCTACTACTGGCTGGGTTGTTCCACCAATTTAGTGTAACTTGGTGAAAAAAATGGGAAAAAAACTTTCATTTTACCATTCTGTCATAAAGAGCACATGTTTAAAAAAATAAATAATAATAATTTTAAATTAAAATCATATTCCCATTTTAATCGGAGATATAAAAGAAAATGACTCCAGTGAGTGCCTATTAAGTGGCAAATAAAATAGCAGGGTTGACCGTAACCAATTCATAGACACCAACTACCTTCAGCGCCTATTGACGGTAGTACATGCATCTTCTGGTCGGGGGAGTTGTTAGAAGCCCAGACGCTCGGTCTGAACGTTAAAACGCATTGCTCGCGGTACGGTTTTGGAAACATAAGGACCATATTTTTCCTACCAGCGAGAAATAATAACAAAAGGTTAAAATTACTACACACCTTAATAGGGTTGATGTTACAGCTCTTGCTTACCGAAAACATAGGTGACCATCTATGCTAATTAGCTATCTAGAGTGCCCCGAACACCTGTGTGTGAACGTAACTGTTGGCACGCACAGCATATAGTCTGTGCAAAACTGCAACAGTAACTGCATCTGTTTTATTTGAAAGATTCTTTCTCACAGATATAAAAGATAAGGAGCATATCAGCATGTTTCTAAAACCGTTTCGCAAACGATGATTGACGTTTCTAAACGTTAAAACAGTAAATTGTAGTTCACATGCAGCCAACTGTGGGCGAAGCTAACTGCTGAAAACCCTACGGATAAGAAGAGTTTGAGAGCTAGGTTGACAACTTCATCTTAAATCAGCCATGACTCCTCTTGTGACAGGGGGAATGGAAGCTTGTTGTACGCAAAGGAGGGCCAATTGAATGCAAGTTCCACAAAATGTTTTAAATTGTTCAAACATTTCTAGCCTGTCTATCAAAGGTAACAGGGTTGACGTGTTATGCTCGACCTGCTCAGTTTTCCACCACAAAACACCAGAAAAATGCCAAAAGAGTAAAACCAGCTCAGCTGCTTTTACACTGATTACATCTTCAATTCTCTTTTGAAATTTATTTTAAAAGGGAATAGTTTCTCCATATTAACAGTTCACGTAACAGTGTTGACCTTAAGATGAGGGACAGGGTTGTTGTTTTACCTTCAATTAAATCACTCACATTAAATAATATTGTCAAAGCAACAAAATAACTAAATGATGGTGAAATCTTGGAGAAGTGTTTGGGTTAAGTGTGTTAATCTTCCTACAAGTCATGATGCACCTAGGGACATGTCAAAATGCTGAAATGTCTTTATTCATATTAAAAATCCAATTTATAGAATTTTCCATGTGGTCTATATTAAAAAGGGCACTATTTAATAACAGGCTTTTGAAATTAAATATTTATGCCCAATCTATAAAAAAAAAATTTAAAACATCAAAAGGGACGCAAGAGGCACTCATTTCGTGGAAGGACCCAGTTAGTTGAATAATACCTGTACATGCGAACTGATGAGCACAACCTTAGATTGGCCTACACCCTAATATTACAACTGTATAAAGTCGAGTTGTCTGTAGCCTACAATTAACTGGAGTAGGTCCACAATTATAGAGTAGCCTAACATTTGCAGATCCCATAAGTGTTAGTGAACTAGGATTGTCTTGTGCAAATCTCAAATTCTTTAGCACAATGGATTGAATGCTATGCGTAAACCCGGTAGAACCTGCAGCATTCATGGGCGAGCGGACGAGTTTGAAGCCGCCATAAATACCGCATAGGTCTGCGCATTAAAGGGCCAGACATTAGGTTAACAATTGGGCGTAGTTTGTATTAACGATACTTTTAGCTGCAATTGCACAGGAAAATATGAAATCATTACAGGCCCAACCCTCAAATTAAGATATAGGCGAGAGGACACATTGTCGCCCCGTATCCATTGTGTAAATTGAAACAAATGTAGTGATCTTTCCAATTGTTTTACCTATAGCGTGTGGAGTTCCGCGTCCGAAGTAGCGACCAAATAAGAAGTCAAGCAGATAATCCTCCTTTTTCACACGATCTCTGCATTTCCTACTTTACACTGAAACGGCCGCATTTGTGTAAATGTAACTTCTTTTTAAAAAAGCAGACAAAAGTAAGGACATTAATCGATTTAACTTTCCATTTGATACAGCGTTTGGCCTGCTACTCTCGATTCAGCTGAGGTTGGCCTGACGCGAATATGGGCGGATACCGGGTGCAGCGCCGTACAGTTTACCCAGAAAGCAAAGCAGGGGATTTCAACTGGTTTCGGTGATATCACTACACTAGTTTTACAATAAGCATTATAAAGACGCTCACTTGTTCTTCACCCAATTCACTTATAGTTTACGTTAATATATTGTTCTGGTGGATGCTTGTGTTGGTAGACTGTGTTTTGAAACGTTTTGGGTCGATATGTTTTTCACAGATAGGACTGAGATATCTGCGCACAAATACATCGATCATTATGACAGTGTGAATTGAATTATTCTATCTAGCATCAATATTTCAAGACCTGTCTCTGGGAATAGATATCCCTCTTCTTCCCAGTGAAGCGGGTACAGCAACGGATGAGGGGGGACCACTATATATAGGCTCTAAATATAACTGGAATGTACTGTAGGGACGTCATTCCCAAGCAAGGAAATGATTTGGCGATCCCTTTGTCAGTTTTCCTCGGCTTTCACTGGTATACCTTCAGCGCTGAATATGTGCATATAAATAGACCGTGGGGGGGATACAGTACAGTAAGCTCTGTGGTAAAAACAAACAGTTAACGTTTGGCTCAGGGAGGCCAAACAAAGAGACGGTAACCAATTCACACAAGTATACATTTGCATTAGAACAAAATTACGCATGTGCGTAACAACTATGCAGTTTTATGTTTATTTTTTTGTGTGGGTGTCAGACCGGGGCAGCATTGCGCAAAACAGCTATGGACAGATCCATACCCCTGGCTGCTTGTTAGAATTCAAACAATGTATATCCTCAATTATTTTTAGTGACTAGTGATTTGTCATACAACTAAATGTATCTGAAAAAACTATTTTAGGCACCTAGCCAAGATGAATCATCTTGATACTAATTACATAGTTATCAAATCAAATATTACACCATTCTGGAGACAGTATCCTGCTCACACTTAGTCATTAAAAAATAAATATAACTAAAATATGAATTTCATTTTAGGATACAAAGTTTGAGTTTCAGCACTCTCAACCCCTCTGAGAAAAATAATATAACATATCAAATGGATGGACTGGAGCGTTTAGACTGGGTTTAGATGGAGCCACAAGGGGTCAGTAGGTATCCATTTATGAGCTCGCAAACAATGCCATTGCCAATGCTCCATCAGCTGTTTTCATTCAGTCTTGTGTGGCATAAAGTATGCTCTGTGCATATTTATGGCTTTATGCTGTTGATTGATATTGAAAACAGTTTGTGGTAGGACTACTTTAAGTTGCTCTTAAATCTATGTATTTACATTGTAGTTACATAAACAGATGTAGTGTAAGTAGCCTCACGTGGTGTAGGAGATGTCTTGATTTATGTTTTCTTATCCTCTTCATTTTACATGCTTGAAATGCCACTGTCTGTAAATTCGCCATTTTCTCTCAAATGAATAATAACACAGAGAAAATACACTATTTTGCTTTTTGGAATCCTGAGTATGAGGCATGCATTAATCTAATATAAACATGATCAAAACTGTGATGTTTTGCTAAATGACCTTCACTGATCCCATAGTAGACCAAGGGTCTCTACCAAGGATTTATATATACACTAGATCAAATCAAATTTATTTATTTATTTGTCACATGCTTCGTAAACAAAAGGCGTAGACTAACAGTGACTAATACACAGGGAATAACAAATAACAATAAAAAGTACATATCATGTCTTTTAAGATAAGATTAATGTTCACCACCAGTCACCTAGCTATTTTACAGTTAAAAGTCTATATGCAGACTACCACAGACGTTCACTGGAACATTCAACTGTGTGTTAATTAGGACATGTAACTTGCCATCTTGACTGACTGACTGACTCAACCCAATGCAGCATTAAATCAGTGCCTCCATTGCAGACTCTCGAGTGTCTTCTGTCTTGGTCAATAAAATGACGCTCAAAGCTACGCAGACAACTGATTAACTCTCAAGATACTTGTTTACTCATAGAGATTATGATGAGGCTCAAAATCAACTGCAGACTTTGAATAGTAATGTCCCCAGACTGCATGAATCATAGACTTATATTCAATATCATATGAACACATTAATATAATTACATTTGACATTTTAGTCACTTAGCAGACACTCTTATGAAGAGCGACTTACATTTAGTGCATTCATCTTAAAATAGCTAGGTGAGACAACCACATATCACAGTCGGGTTGTTTTATGTCATTTCAGCAAGCCATGACACCAACCATTTCAGATTGTTCTGAAATCTTTTCTATAGTTAGAAACAGATACGATAAGAATTCCAGAAACATTATTTTGTTGATATATAATAGGATCCTTGAAAATATCCTTAATTGCACTTAAATTGGTCATTTTAATTTATAGGATTCATATAATGTTCAAAAATTATAGTACCTAACATCCAATTTTGACCAAACTTTTTTCTAACAATGAGTAAGACATGAGGAATCTAAAGAAGTGGTCAAAAGCCAGGCATAGTCCACCCAAATGACATATTGGTTTTCTTACCCTGTACGCAGACTATGGACCAGGTGTGACTTTCTTACCCTGTACGCAGACTATGGACCAGGTGTGACTTTCTTACCCTGTACGCAGACTATGGACCAGGTGTGACTTTCTTACCCTGTACGCAGACTATGGACCAGGTGTGACTTTCTTACCCTGTATGCAGACTATGGACCAGGTGTGACTTTCTTACCCTGTACGCAGACTATGGACCAGGTGTGACTTTCTTACCCTGTACGCAGACTATGGACCAGGTGTGACTTTCTTACCCTGTACGCAGACTATGGACCAGGTGTGACTTTCTTACCCTGTACGCAGACTATGGACCAGGTGTGACTTTCTTACCCTGTACGCAGACTATGGACCAGGTGTGATTTTCTTACCCTGTACGCAGACTATGGACCAGGTATGACAGCAGCAACCCATGCTTTGGTTTTGTTTACCTGACCACTGTTTCAAATGCTAACTCTTTTGCATTTGTGTCACAAATCCAATGTAATTCAAAGGTACCTATATTAGCATTCAGCGCTTCATATCCAAATCATATACAAGTAACATCATTGAGTTACACAATACATTTTTAGATACTTTAGGATGATTTGGACATGAAGCTTGAAAATGCTAATATCAATACCATTGACTTGCTTTGGGCTTGTGACACAAATTATGAAAAGTTAACATTTGAAACAGTGGACAGATAAACAAAACCAAAGCATGGGTTGCTGTCATACCATGTCCAGGGACTGCTTACATGGTGAGCGTCATCCGCATAGCAATGATAGGGGAGATTATGTGAGGATATGACGGAGCTGAGTGACTTGGTGTATAGAGAAAAGAGGAGAGGGCCTAGAACGGAGCCCTTGGGGACACCAGTAGTGAGAGCATGTGGTGCAGACACAGATTCTCTCCACGTCACCTGGTAGGAGTGACCTGCCAGGTAGGATGCAATCCAGGGCTGGATGCAATCCAGCCCTGAGAGGGTAGAGAGGAGGATCTGATGGTTCATGCCGTCAAAGGCAGTGGATAGATCTAGGAGGATGAGAACAGAGGAGAGAGCCTGCTTGAGACAGAGGCGAGCAGTCTCAGTTGAGTTAGCTTCAAGACTCTTCTCTCCACACACCAACTCACTCAGCTCTGTCATATCCTAACATGGTCTCTCCTATCATTGCTATGTGGATGACACTCAACTACTTTTCTCCTTCCCCCCTTCTGACACCCAGGTGGCAACACACATCTCTGTGTGCCTGGCAGGCATCTCAGCTTGGATGTTGGCCCACCACCTCAAGCTAAATTTCGACAAGACGGAGCTGCTCTTCGTCCCAGGGAAGGCCTGCCTGTTCTATCACAGTTGACAACTCCACGGTGTCCCCTCCCAGAGTGCAAAGAACCTTAGCGTGACCCTTGACAACATCCTCGTTCTCTGCAAACATCAAAGCGGTCACTTGCCTGCAGGTTCATGCTCTACAACATCCGTAGAGTACGACCTTTCTTCACACACAAAGCGGCACAAGTCCTAATCCAGGAACTTGTCATCTCCCGTCCGGACTACTGCAACTCTCTGTTGGGTGGGTTTTCCGCTTCTGCCATCAAACCCCTGCAACTTATCCAGAACGCTGCAGCCCGCCTGGTGTTGAATCTTCCCAAGGTCTCCCATGGTAACGAGAGAGTTGGTCATAGACAGCACACTCAATTGTTTTGGAAAGAAAAGAAAGAAGGGATGCTGGTCCATAGTTTTTTTTACGTCAAATGCATCGAGTGTTGGTTTCTTGACTGTGACTATCTTAAAGTCAGATGGGACGCAGCCAGTGGTCAGGGATGAGGTGATGTGGGAAGTGAGGAATCCAGATAGTCTTGAGGAGGGGATGGGGTCAATTGGGCAGGTTTTTATCTCAAACATCTAAATGTTTTTAATATATACTACAAATAATGTTGTTAATCTGTGTGTGTATATTCTGTATTAAAGAACAATGTAGCCTACCCTACCTGAATGTCACCATATGGTACCTACTCAAGTAGGCTACTCAACCACTTTCAGGAACTCCACTCCTTTAGGTGAGTAGGCCCTGTTCTACGGTGTATTGCAGCTTTAAAATGGTCCACAATGCCTTGCGGTGTCCCAGTTCCGATGCAATGTATTTACAAGCAAGAGTAATGAAATAGGCAGAGGGCGATTTTCCGCAGCGTGTTGGTCCGACCCCAAGGGCTAGCGCAGAGACGGCGCAGCGAAAAACTTTCAGCCATGGATATTTCAATGCACCTCATTTTCTTTTGATGCCGTTCTCTTTGCTGTGGACCGTATCACTTTGTCGCAGTTCATATAAGTGATTTATAGGCTTGCCCGAGAAAATATCACATTTGCAGATTCCATTACTCAACAGCATCTATTTTTCCTAAACTTCAGTCCGGCTACAGAAGAGTAGGGGAACTTCTGTTGTTTTTTTCGTCACCTAGCCTACAACACGAAGGTAAGGTTACGTTTTGTAGTTTCCCTCCTAATGTTAAGATGTTAACGTTACACTGTATCTTAACTAACCCTTTACAACAGTATCCCAGGTGTAGTAATCGGTAATAGCAAGCGGCCGGGATAATGGAAACATTATTATTAGGCTGCATAGTGGAACAGTTGTGCCCGTTACAATATCGCGGGTTCTTTCTCGCGGTGAATACTATCACACTTTTAAAACAAGAGCGGAACATTTCAGAGCCATTTGCCACACTTGTTTACTATGTGGCCCATATATTTTACATCAACACATGCATTGGATCTCTACCTGAGAATAGCCCATAGCCTATGGTTTTATGACATGTTTATAAACATTTAATAATGGTTGATAATAGCTACATTGTGTCTCATGATGTCTGTAAAACATTACACCGTTTACACTTTTCAACACAGAATTTCCTCTGTGTATAGCCTATTTCCCACTCATAATTAAGCTAAACACTATTTAATATACCTATAGGGCTATTGTTAATGCGGACTCAGTTTATATTTCCAGTTACCCACTCTACCATTAGAGACTGAAACTACCTGTAGAGTAGGTCACTCCAATATTTTTTGGCATAGTGATGTATTAGAGCAGTAGTAGAATGCAAATGGCTTCTTTCTTGCTTTCAGCATCTGTGTATTGACACTTTTTTCATACAATCAGCTATTACACACATGTTGAAGCAAACAGTGTTGGCCAGCAGATACTGTTCTATATCACTATCTGAGTCTTGTTTGTTTTGGGCTGTCTCCTGCACAGCACTGTCATTTTGTTGATAATATTAAAGAAACATTGGCCTTCTCTGTAAAACTTTTCTTAGGACCTGTTTAATTTCCCTTCAAAGCTGTACTATCTTAATCCCACAGCTGTGGTAAACATGTGTTCAATTACTGCACTAATGACTGATGGGACCGCCAGAACATGGACTAAACTAAACCCATGTCCTCATCATGTCCAAACCAACCCTCCAAACCCTTGGCCAGAGTAGAAGCCAGGAGATCGGGTCTGTTGCCCCAATCAGTGTTGCTCCTAAGGCCCTGCTCCCGGCATCAGGCTGGCACTTCAAAGCTGGCCTGCTTATAGAGCCATCATGGCAGGGGAACAAAGGCTGTATTATTGCTGCTGGCTAAACGTGCAGTCCAGATGTTCGAGATCCTGCCAGTGTTGACCTCCCGACTAGGGGAGGCGGGGGCCACTCTGGAGTCTAATATAACATCCAGCCAGCCTGATGTTAGGGAGGGAAAGGAGTGTGGGCCTCCAGAAGCTCCTAATGGAAAGCTTTACAGGAGCTGGGTCTATAACTGTGGCTGTGGCATGACTGGGTCTGTTTTTAATCCCTGGTGAGGGACAGACGTCTCAAACGCCGTCTCCCTAGAGATTTTTGGATTGAGGGGTTGGAGGGGGTTAGCCAAAATTATGAGCAAGTGTTCGGTTGTAAGGGTGTGCTCGAGGCGAGCCTATGTTTTTCAGGTGACCTAATATAAGTACAGGATATTGTCTGGCCAAACTTTACCAGTGGAATAATTTATGTAATTTCCTTGTAGTTACGGTAACTAAACTTTTTGTATTTTCTTAACTGTCTAGACATATTTATTTTATGCTAATTTAAAAGTTGCACAATTTGCATATGTCTACAAACATGTGTACAATGTCTACAAATGTTTTCCACTTACAAGGCAATGTGAAGTGTTTCACACACAGACACCCCATCCACACAAGCAGAACTCAGTTTGGTTTTAAATAGTGGCTTTAATCTGTCACTCATTTGTAACAAACTTTATTGAAGACTGTAGGTTTTGTCATTGTAGTCAGACAAATGTAATTTAGGACCAGGTCTGACCTGAGGAGATGCTGCTCCTAGCTCCTGTGGAGGAGGGAGGAGGCTTTTAGTGATTAGATTTCAGAGAACCACCACAAGACATTCCTTCCTCTTTCTTGTTTTGGTATTTAGTTGGGAGTGGGGCTTCTGTTTGTAAAAAAAATGTAGCCTAATGCTTGTTTTATGTCATTCAATAGTACTTACCCTAGATTTAGCCTATTTAGCTTAGTGTTTTAATGATAGAATGTAATACAGCCCTTACGGTGTATTCCTTGTAATTCCTTCCTTCCAATATAAAAATAGTCAGCCCACAAAATCACCAACAAAAAAGCCCGTCACTGTATAGACTGTATAACTGATGTAGTCCTTTAACTGTGAGTAGAATCTAAGGTGTATTCATGTTAAACGCAGCCCTGAGATCAGAGGGCTGTGCACAGAACCATGGAGTTCCTTATCTCCACGTCACGGCCCATTGCATTCTCATCGGCCAGGAATCCACACTCTCTATGTTATTAGTTTCCTGGATGCCTGGCACTGACGTGGAGATGTAGTGGAATTCCTTCCTATAGAAAAGATATCTGCACACACTTTAATACCTCTGCATTCCGGGATGACTGGCACTGACGTGGAGATGTAGTGGAATTCCTTCCTATAGAAAAGATATCTGCACACACTTTAATACATCTGCATATTTATTGTGCTGATGTTTTTGATCAGAGACCTTTTTCAAGAACTCCTCCCTATAGCCACCCAATGCTCCTCTATGCACAACTTCCTCAACCACTGGGGTCCCACAACCCAGTCTTACATACCAGGCTGTTTGACATTATGGTATATAAGGCCTGAGGCCCTAGTATGACCAACTACCCAGGTCTGCTACGTGTGAGACATGAGAATGTGAGGCCAGGGCAGCACTTGATGGCGAACTGGGGGATTTAAATACATTGTTTCTTAGCCTACTCCAAGACACACACACACACAAACAAGAGTCCCCACCACCACCACAATAAAACAGTGTCTGGCTGTGGCTGGGCAACAGGGATCCATTTCACAAGAGACCTAGTCTGGTACCAATTATACTAGAGTGTATAAATGGTTAGTAATTACAACGTAGCCCCGCAACAGGAAGTGCATTTTGAATTAAAGTTCAATGCTGGAAATAGTTTGTAAGCACCAGAACCCCCTATCGCACAACCCTGTAAAAAAAAAACTCATTATGGATTGTGGGGTTTGGGCTGTTTTACTTTTTGTAATCAGGATAGAGTTGAAGTAAATGTTTCTTTTGTTTTTGTCTTTTATATATCACTACCTCTGGTGTTAGGTCACTGCTCTGCTTTCAGACCTTCAATGGCCTTCAACCTATCTCCTTTGCCAAGACGTGATTAAATTGTTTCCCCCATAGTGAACAATGGCCTGTAAAGTACAAGGGGAACACAGGGGCTCATAAGGTCTAATCGCAGAGAAAGCAGACGTGGACTGTTTTCCTGCTAGAAGATCTTTTGTCCTCAAAACAGTTCAGTGGTTCCCCAAGGGGTTTCTCCCAACTCCCAGAGTCAAGTTGTGCCTGATTCTTTGTTTTAGCCCCATGATGAATACCCATTTTGTTTCTCCTCAAACGGACGTATGTTCTTCATGGAAATGTATGATATTCATACCAGTCCACTGCAGTACAGTTCAGCAGGAATACATCATAGTTGTAGACCTAAATAAATATGATCATCTAATCCGTGACATGTAAGGGCATTGTCTTACGTCAAGTGGCATCACTCCTACTTGCTGCCTGTCCCTCAACTGACAGGGAATCAGTGCAAACGGAATTAGAGACAATGATGTAAGGGGATGTCCTTATCCTTCCTACCTATGGTCACGAAACCTCACCACACGAAACCTCACCCCAGCACAGCCATATTTCCCATGGCTCAGAGCTGTACATGATCACTCTATATCGGATATTATCTCTGTGGCAGTGACCTGTTGTAGGGGTTGGGAACCTGGGCCAGTTCCTGGCCTGGTAAAGAGATGGCAATGCCTGGCTCGTGTCCCTGTGTGTGAGAGGACCCAGAGGGACATATGGTGGCTTGTTTACACTAGCATCAGTCAGTGGAAGTCCTAGCCCTCGTGCCAACTCTCTGGGCTCCTGTAGCCCCGGATCTTTGGGCTGGCAACAGCGGGAACAGCCATGGCAGCAGCCTGGGTCTCAGCGGACACACCGCTCACAGTACCTTGTACTCGCACACCTCACTAGGCAGACAGGAAGCCAGCCCAGGGACCACCAGCCTGAACTCTGGAGCCATGCCACATTGAGACAAATGACAAATGCATCTTGGGTCTAGTGCTGTGGCGGTCACAAAATTTTGTCAGCTGGTGATTGTCAAGCAAATAACTGTCAGTCTCATGGTAATTGACCGGTAATTAACACAAACACATTTAGCATCTCCTGACTTCCAACATAGCCTACAAGCCACTGAAGCAGACCTTTGGAACCTCTACATTTTAAAAAGTCTCATAAATCCATGTAATATAGCCTACACCTTTACAAAATATACATTATTTATTTTAGACAGGTCTAAAGAAGCATGATATGAAGAAAATGTAGTCTATTTCAGAAGAACAGAATTGTATGCTCTGATGTTTGGTCCTGATCTGTGTAACGATATGCGCTGAGAGTCGGGAAGCAAGTACCGGGAGTAAGTGTTTTAATAAAATAAACAGAACAATACAAAACAAGAAACTCTGACAGCACACAGGCATGAAACAGAAAGAGAAACAATGACGATTGGGGAAGGAACCAAAGGGAGTGACATATATAGGGAAGGTAATCAGGGAAGTGATGGAGTCCAGGTGAGATTGATGATGCGCAGGTGCGCGTAACGATGGTGACAGGTGTGAGCCATAACAAGCAGCCTGGTGACCTAGAGGACGGAGAGGGAGCACACGTGACAATCTGGGTATGCCAAATGGCTGTGGGCTACACTAGTTCATTTAGCAGACAAGATTTGCTTAGAATTCTGTGACATTATTTTATATTATTTTATAGTATGAAGAATACAATTGAACAAAGCTGAATAAAATAGAAAGGATATTTTCTCCAAACGATTTGACAGAGTGCACATACAGTGGGGAGAACAAGTATTTGATACACTGACAATTTTGCAGGTTTTCCTACTTACAAAGCATGTAGAGGTCTGTAATTTTTATCATAGGTACACTTCAACTGTGAGAGAAGGAATCTAAAACAAAAATCCAGAAAATCACATTGTATGATTTTTAAGTAATTAATTTGCATTTTATTGCATGACATAAGTATTTGATACATCAGAAAAGCAGAACTGAATATTTGGTACAGAAACCTTAGTTTGCAATTACAGAGATCATACGTTTCCTGTAGTTCTTGACCAGGTTTGCACACACTGCAGCAGGGATTTTGGCCCACTCCTCCATACAGACCTTCTCCAGATCCTTCAGGTTTCGGGGCTGTCGCTGGGCAATACGGACTTTCGGCTCCCTCCAAAGATTTTCTATTGGGTTCAGGTCTGGAGACTGGCTAGGCCACTCCAGGACCTTGAGATGCTTCTTACGGAGCCACTCCTTAGTTGCCCTGGCTGTGTGTTTCGGGTCGTTGTCATGCTGGAAGACCCAGCCACGACCCATCTTCAATGCTCTTACTGAGGGAAGGAGGTTGTTGGTCAAGATCTCGCGATACATGGCCCCATCCATCCTCCCTTCAATACGGTGCAGTCGTCCTGTCCCCTTTGCAGAAAAGCATCCCCAAAGAATGATGTTTCCACCTCCATGCTTCACGGTTGGGATGGTGTTCTTGGGGTTGTACTCATCCTTCTATTCCTCCAAACACGGCGAGTGGAGTTTAGAGCAAAAAGCTCTATTTTTGTCTCATCAGACCACATGACCTTCTCCCATTCCTCCTCTGGATCATCCAGATGGTCATTGGCAAACTTCAGACGGGCCTGGACATGCGCTGGCTTGAGCAGGGGGACCTTGCGTGCGCTGCAGGATTTTAATCCATGACGGCGTAGTGTGTTACTAATGGTTTTCTTTGAGACTGTGGTCCCAGCTCTCTTCAGGTCATTGACCAGGTCCTGCCGTGTAGTTCTGGGCTGATCCCTCACATTCCTCATGATCATTGATGCCCCACGAGGTGAGATCTTGCATGGAGCCCCAGACCGAGGGTGATTGACCGTCATCTTGAACTTCTTCCATTTTCTAATAATTGTGCCAACAGTTGTTGCCTTCTCACCAAGCTGCTTGGCTATTGTCCTGTAGCCCATCCCAGCCTTGTACAGGTCTACAATTTATCCCTGATGTCCTTACACAGCTCTCTGGTCTTGGCCATTGTGGAGAGGTTGGAGTCTGTTTGATTGAGTGTGTGGACAGGTGTCTTTTATACAGGTAACGAGTTCAAACAGGTGCAGTTAATACAGGTAATGAGTGGAGAACAGGAGGGCTTCTTAAAGAAAAACTAACAGGTCTGTGAGAGCCAGAATTCTTACTGGTTGGTAGGTGATCAAATACTTATGTCATGCAATAAAATGCAAATTAATTACTTAAAAATCATACAATGTGATTTTCTGGATTTTTGTTTTAGATTCCGTCTCTCACAGTTGAAGTGTACCTATGATAAAAATGACAGACCTCTACATGCTTTGTAAGTAGGAAAACCTGCAAAATCGGCAGTGTATCAAATACTTGTTCTCCCCACTGTATGTGGCTATTCTGTGTTAAGCGGTTAACAAAGAAATATGTACTCCTATATGCTTAATTTAGAGTTATTAATGTAACTTTAGTTGTTCTACAAACGTTGGGCTATATGTTTTGAATGTTAATACATTGTAAGGCTGCATGATGCGACTCTAATGATGATTTGAAAAAAGTCGCTTGAAAGGCATGAGCTCTGTTTTATTTTTTTGTGTAGGCTGTACACACTTCATCAGTCTCTCATTCACAATTTGACAAGCATTTGATAATGCCTCAAATCTCACAGCAGCATCCCCTTTGTGTGGCCATAATGCACCCTAAAGAAATCCATGCCTTTTGGGCCTGTGCCCTTCTCCCGGAGTGCTGCGTTGTGCCCTTCTCCCTGAGTGCTGCGCACTCCATTGGACATCTCACTCACATGGTTCTCCATCACGTGATCAGGTCTTTCTCACAGGCTACAAGTGAAGACAGACACATCGGGGACGCAACTGCGCTCGTCCTTATCCCATTCCGAGGTGCATATTGAAGATATTGGAAGAACTGTCCACATTTACTTTTCATCAGCCAACTAGATGAGTAGGCCTAATAAACAGCAAAAGCACTAGCCTATGTCAATCTACTATCCCCCATAGTACAAAAGTTGACCTGTTATATTCTGTGTGAGAAATAAATATTCCAAACATAGTCTGGGACAGTTGTGGGATGCAATAGATCCCAAATTAATACAACCACTAGCATCCCAAAAACCTTTTTACGCAATGTGGCTGACGCAACGTTTAGCTTTAAATGTTGATAAACTATTAGACTATTTCTTCACATTATAAGCGCAGCAATGCGCACATTGCCATAGGCTATAAGCACGAATGTTCCATTAGCAGGAAAACACCATTATCAAAAGTGACCACAAATGCAATTATGCATGTAATGCTTTCATTATAAAGGTGCATTTTTATGGTGAATATTATCTTCCCCAAACTTGAAACTCATGCGCTGCTTATATATGCCAGTAAGGCTCTACACACCTTGTAAAGCGGATTAATGTGCTTAATTTTAAGAAGTTATTTGGCCACTTTAGTTGTGATACAAACCTTATCAAAACATATAGGCCTATGGGCTAGGCTATATGAGGTGTGCAACTATGATTAAAACTATGATTGTTTCTTGCCTTATGCTGGGCATCATTCACAAGTCATAATCTATAATTCACAAGTGATAGGCTAATATTGTCACCCATCAGACTATTCTTGATTTAATCTTGTCTTCTCATATACTAAATATATGTGTCAAATTTGTTTTGATTTAGAATGGACCATTATCATGCACCTGTCATGAAACAGGGGCGGCGGGAAAAAATACATGTCCTCTATGCACTTAAATAGCAAATGGAGGACGCTTTTCCTGTGGTTCATTCCCATGCCAGCCGGGTAGGCTATACTCCTGTTGTAAAGATAAGCAATGTGCTTAATATTAATAAGAAAGATGAGAAATATAGTAGGCCTGGCCTATAGAAAGCTGATGGGTCCCTCCTCTTTTTAATAGAGGCCATCACCCTGTTTTCTTGCGCAATTTCATAGCCTATATAAATGTTGCGCAACATGAGCTCATGGGCTCTCATGAAGTGTTTGATTAGATTTTCGATTACATTTGCATTGATGTCAGAGTGATAAGAGGGACAATAGAGTGCTGAGTACCAGGCAGTTAGCAAGTTTGGTAGGCTACTAATGACCATCAGCAGCATCAGAGCTTGGAGAAGCCTAATTACCGTGACTAAACGGTCCTGTGGAATTTGACGGCCTTCATGACTCGTGACCGCCGTTGTGGCGGTAATATGCTCACCGCAACAGCCTTACTTGGGTCATCTGCCTTTTGGTCTGTTTTGGTTTTACGTTACAGCAGTAAAGCATCTCTTTAGCTGTTCTTCGATCTAAAATGGAATCTGTTGGAATGTACTGTAAGCCATGCTCTCACGGAATGCTCCTTGGCTCAGGGTTGTGAGCAGCTCTACAGATCAGGCCATGGTCATCTCTGCAGGGCAAAGGGGCAGATCTTGAGATAGACCTGTGCCCTGTGCCACTATGCTGGCTTGGCACCAACCACTATGTTATCCTGTATCATTGTCAGTTATACAGTACTGTACTGGATTTGCTGTTGTATTTTCTCTGTTGTGTTATATGATTACTATATGCTAAGCTTATATGGATAATCTTATATGGATCACCAGTTTTGCGGCCTTATGTCATATTGTAGTACACGCCAATGTGTGTTACAACATGGTATTAAGACGCATTAGTCCCCTCACTGTGTAGACATAACCACTGGCTGTTTTCCTGGGGGGTTTGGAACAAAACTGTCAACCAGCTTTATACATTATAGCCTGGACTTCTGGAGAGGTGAAAGGTTAGTTATATAACACACACACACACACACACACACACACACACACACACACACACACACACACACACACACACACACACACACACACACACACACACACACACACACACACACACACACACACACACACACACACACACACACACACACACACACACACACACACCGACCCCTCAGTGTAACCCAACCTCCCCTGAGGACCTATCTGTCATGTAATGAACGGACAACTCAAAATAGTCATAATACTACAAGCCTCTCATTCACATCTTGTTCACCATGGGGGGCTTATTGGAGCTGTCATTTGTGACTGAGACTTGTAAACAGGTGCTTTAAACAATGTACATTTGTTGATTGCTAAAGGCATACAAATACAATTATTTCTTGATACATTTGAAACAAGGTCTAGAAGCGGTCTAGCTTGTGAACGACTCTTGGCAGAATGTATTGCTTGACTGCGTTGAGGGGGATAAACACAATATCGTTCACAAACTGCAGCTCCCCAAGCAATTCGTTCTCAAGTTCGAGTTTGTTTTGTTTTGGTTCAACAGAGCGGTGTCCATCATAACATTCAATAATCAATTAATTGTGTTCCTTCTTGCACCATGTGATCAATTATCAGTTCTTAACATGTCTTTTTCTTCTCTATTTTCCTGCGCGCATATGACAGACAGTTGGTGGTTGGAGCACGTCTTTCCGGAGGAGCGTGTATTAATCCTGCTGTAGGACTCATTGCAGCCAACTCGTCAAATGAACGAATAAAATTGATTAATCACTCAGAAAAACGAATCATGACTCTCGAGTCGGTAAAAATAGTCATTCAAAAATAATGAATCGTTTGTGAACTGTACCTCATCAGCACACAGTTCCTTCACGCTGTTTATTCTCTCAGCATATACTGTCAATTCATGCACTCAGCGGCTGGGGAAGCATGGAGAGGCCAGAGATAGCCAGACTTGTAAATTGGGCTAAGTAACAGAAGTTGGGTTTTGGAGAAACGTCATCAGTGCGTACTCTGCAAGCAATACAGCCGGATGAAGGCGCGACAAGAGAGCGGTGATCGGATAAACGTGGTTATGGATAGTAAGGAAGAAGGAGAAGAGCCAAGTGTAGTGGAAAGGTATGTGTTGGGTAAGACGCGCGCCAAGTACAAACAATATTCTGCTGCCCCTGATGGTCAAAAATGTTACCTGACGAGTGTGAGGATGAATTACCTATGGTGGCTGGTGTTGTGAAGACCTCAGAGTGCAAACATTGCCCGATGGTCATGCAAGGATAATTTGGGCCCAGTAGGAGTGACATTTTTGAAGAAAATTGATCCCTGCCTTTTGGCTGATCCATATGTAGTCTTAGGCTGGGTAGAAAATAAGTTGTTTACTATTACATTTTTGAAGGTAGCTCGAAGTGGATTTTATGGATTTATTCCATTCAAGGGGGAGCAGGCGCTTCGCGTCACATGACTAGGGACAAGACCTGTGACTTGCTTTGCTCTCCAGAGCAGGGCGCCTTTGAAAGGAGTGATTAGGATATGTCAGTTAACCAGTGTAGAGCGTCTGTACCGAACCCACTAAGGTGTTTCAAATGCCAAACTTATGTTCATGTTGCAGCAGTGTTTAGGACGACGATTCCGAGATGTGAGAAGTGTACAGGAGGGCATGGGACAAAGGAATGTGTAGTATCGGTGGGAAAAACTGTGTGTCAATTGTGGGGGTGCCCACGTAGTTGGCGATCAGAAGTGTCCAGTTCGAGAGAGACAGGTTGAGGTTGCCAGGGTCAGAGTAGGACAGAAGGTGTCGTATGCTGAGGCAGTGAAGAGAGTAGAGGATGATGGGTCAAAGGTGAGTAGTAGGCCTAAACCAATACAGAGTGACACGAATCTGTGCTTCAGTATGGTTGGTTTTCTAGCATTCATTGCCATGGTTATCAACTGTACTGCAGAAATGGAACATAAATCACAGAAAATAGATGTTATGGTGGCAGCTGCAGAGAAGTACTTGGGTGTACGAGGTTTTACTGCAGAAGAGTTACACGGTGTGTTGAATGAAAGAGTCCCGTCGTCCCAGGCCGTTGGCCTGGTGTAGGATCAGTTAGGGTCAAAGTAGTGGAATGGGGTGGTGATTATATTTAGGTGTAGGATTAGTTGGTGGTGCAATATTTTTCCTTTTCCCTGTTCCTTTTTTATTTTGTATCACAAAATGTAACATGATTGAACACACACTACCGCACAGTATGTGATGACATGCACAAACAAAATGTGTGAACGCCGTGATTTAAGAATGATGCTGCTTTCCACGTTGCCTCTAAATATGAATCCACATGTTTTCTCTATTATACTATTCATTTGTGTATCTTGCTCTCTGCAAAATGCGAGTTAGTCTAAGGAAGCTGGCATGTGCCTAAAATAATGCCTAAAATAATGCTAATCGATAATGTTAATAGTTAACTAGCTAGCTGGCTAGCTAAATGCCATTTAGCTAAATGCTCTAGCTAGGGCAAAACAAACATTAGCTCTAATACAGGTTGCTACCGGTGGTGGTATAGATCACCATGTTGTTTGTGCAACGGTGTGTTCTGAATTAGATAGACTATTCTAAAATCTTTGTCTAAATGCAACATTTATTCAAATGTGATTAGGTTCCCCTGATAAACACTGACCAACACTTTGGTTCCTACCCTGTCCTAACTCCTATCTGGCTTTTGCATTTGTTGTCGTGCCAACCAACACGAACCATAGAAAATAGATATCTTCTTCAGGAGATGTGCTTCAAAAGTAAGTAGGATTCATATAGGCCCAATGTACAGATGTAGAATGGTAATTTAATCACTCTTTTATTGCTTTGAATTTTCCTCAAACCTGTAGTGTATTTGAGTTTGAAAAATGCAATATAAAACTGTCATTTCCACTTTAATATTTCAGACCTAATTTGCCCTAACAAAAAATGTATCAATCCCTACAAAAATATAAATTATTATAATCCACAAAATAATTCACATTTTCTGTTGCTGCAGGATTAGTGTCCTACTGTAGCAAATTGGCTCAAATTAAGATCCTACATCTGTAGGCTATATCTTAATCAATTTCAAATCTATTTTTATTGTGCTCCTGAATTTTATGTGGTACTCTTAACTTTTCTAAGTTAGCAGCACCAGTCTTACCAATGACATGTTTTCATTTAGAGCCCTGGCCATGTATGTTCTGTATTCCAATGTCAATTCACTTTTCACACTCCCCTGGGGAAAAAAAGTTCAACAAAATAGTGACATAGTTATGTGTCAGTACAGAAAAATCTCCCAGAGTCCTCTTTGTGTGTGACTCGCAGCCCATTTCCCTCCATGCCTCTATCTGTACTCTGCTGCCATTTAAGGGCAATCTGGATGAAGGACAAAAGCACTTCCTAGCCAGCTGTAAATATGCCAGGAATAGAGAGATCATCAGCCAGGCAAGAGACAAAGGTGACACACACACAGAGACACACACAGAGACACAGAGTGTTTGTTTGACATCCCCCCTTTGCCTGGCCCTAAAAAGAGAGATTGTTCTCTCAAAGCCCCTACCTTGTCCTATTAAGCTGAACTGGTTTTATCTTGCAGTGATGTTTAGTGTTCTCAACCCACTGTTTTTTAGCAAAGCACCATTTGAGAGGTAGAGTGTGTGTGTGCATGTATGTGTGTGCGTGCAATCGTGCGTGAGTGTGTCTCTGTGTGTGTGCGTGCGCGTGTGTGTGTGTGTGTGCGTGTGTGTGTGTATAAAGCACAGCAGCATGCCGAGGCTGGTCTAAATTACATTACACGAAGAGAACTCACTGGGGTGGAGGAGGGTGGGGGAGGTGTGAAGGGGGGTTAAGTGACCAGCAGGAGGATAGAGCAGTGCAGTGCAGTGTGAAGGTCAGCCCTCTAGGGGGCATCACAGCTCTGGACACTAGCCATACATCCACTCTCCATAGACTCTCCTTGAAGAGGACTGCAATGCAGATGGTTTTTCCTTTGAAATGTCCCTAATTTGATCTGATTTCGTAATTCCATATTGACTTTTTATCCTTGGTCTGTTGTGGAGACAGGATGGAATATAGAATGTGCCAGACTGCATGGACCAAGGCCACTGGTCATGCTTTTTCACACTCACTTATCATTTGACAGTGTCTACTACAGTCACAAAAGCAGTCTTGTTCATTTTGTCTGGAATGAACTTGACTGGGAGATGAATGCGGTTCAAAATGAATGTCTTTACCACATACTTCATTGGATTACTACCGTGAAGCTACAGGTAACTGGCAAAATAAAGTAAACACATTTGAGTAAATTAAGGAATACAATGTATATTGAAATCAGGTGCTTCCACATAGGTGTGGTTCCAGAGTTAATTAAGCAATTAACACCCCATCATGCTTTGGGTTATGTATAAAAATGGCTAGTTGCCCAATATTTTGCCTACCATGGCTAGAAGAAGAGATCTGTGACTTTGAAACAGAGGTCTTAAAGGAGCATAGGTGGTTTAAAGTGTGTGTGTGTTTGTGTGTTTGTGTCTAAGTCACCAGATCTCAACCCAATTGAATACTTATGAGAGATTCTGGAGCGGCACCCGAGACAGCGTTTTCCACCAGCCTTAACATAACACCAAATGATGGAATTTATTGTGGAAGAATGGTGTCGCATCCCCCCAATAGAGTTCCAGACACTTCTAGAATCTGTGCCAAGGCGCATTAAAGCGGTTCAATAAGCTTGTGGTAGCCCAACACCCTATTAAGATGACTTTGTTTGTTTCCTTTATTTTGGCACTTACCTGTATTTTGAAACTCATATAGTAAACAACACACAGAGCATTATACAGAAAACAAACCAAAAATAGTTCCTCGTCAAATCAAGCCAGACACACAAACATACAAAGTTACCACATCTGCAGCAAAATACGAGACCCTCGACATCAAAAGAAAGTCCTTGTTCCCCTCCTTCTCCCTCTCTCCCTCCCTCCTCTGTTGCAGTCTCTCATCCTGCCCTCCCCTCTCTATTTCATATTTCACTCACTTTTCCTGCTCTCCCTCTCTCCATTTCACTGACGCCATCTTCCGTCTTTCTCCTCACCGTTGTTTCCTCCTTCATCTCTGTACAATAGCAGGAACTTGGCTCAGACCATCAGTACTGGCAGGCTCTTTCTGTCCAACCCCCCTAAAGACATGTATCTATTCACAGAGCTGGGATGAAAACAACAATTTCATGTCCAGCTGGTCCTACTATGCCTGGCTGGACGGTTCTACCATTCCCCAACTATTTGAGCCGTCCTCCTTTTCCACAACAGCCGCTAAAAATAGTGGCACATATTTTCAGGCTGATATTGTTTTCAGGCCATGATGAATCTCCCATTGCTACTACCTGTCTCATCACAGACTACAGTGACAACAACTTCTACATCTAGCGAAGAAATAGGTTTACACAATTTAAAAGATCCATCCCAGTGGGGTGAAAACTGGTTGAAATTGCATAATTTGGTCCAGTTTTGACCAGTTTTGTGCAGTTCTGGGCAAAGAGTTAAACTACATTGTCCTCTTAAATGTGCTGCTTCCTGACCAGGTCCTTCCTGGTTTGCTCCGTGTTCTTCCTCCTCAGTGAGTTGGTGGCCAGAGGTGCTGCAGCTGGAGCCACCCTGCACTGCTGGAGCTTCCAGGAATGACGGGGCCAACCCATCGCAGCCGGCCCCCTCGCAGCACCTGACCTGAGTCACCTGACCTGACTCACCTGACCCATCATGGAGCTCAAGGTCTGGGTCGACGGGGTCCAGAGAGTTGTTTGTGGGGTCACAGAGGCAACCACCTGCCAGGAAGTGGTCATCGCTCTTGCTCAAGCCATAGGTGAGTATCCTCTGAACTATGACTCTAAAGACATATTCCAGAGGATTGAAAACGACCTGGTTATTTTTTTAAACGTCCCATTTTGGACTTGACGTGTCATTGTACGGCTCATACATGCATAATAAATGATCTACAGTCCTCAGCCAGTGGAAAGGGGCACAGAATCCTTACATTCTAACCTGCCATTTAGTGCATCAGATCTACGTGCTCGTTCCTGTCATGTAGGGAATGCGTGCTCTGAAGCAAGTGGGATTAGTGGCTGCATGCACTTACTATTAGTTATTTTGATAACAGCGACAATACACTGAATAAATCGATCAAATTCATGCATCAGAAGTTAGAAAGCATCCAAAAGTAGAAGTTAGATCTTTTCGACCTCGGTAGGAGTTGCATTTCTCTCTTTCAATACATTTCTGCAAACCAGAAAATGTTGTGCGCTAAAAATGTCATTTTAGCCACACAAATACATTGAGAAGATAATTGTCAACCTGATCAGCAGGTACGTGCACAGATAGAGAGAATGAGTGCCCTTTCAGATTGGTGGCGTTTTTTTATTATGACATTTTTATTTTACTTTTAATCTATTTTCTCTCTTGTTTAAATTAAATCCTCATCAAACTAGTTTTGAATCCCACTCCTCTTCCCCCACTCGAGGGCACACTGACTGCACTCGTCCTGCAGGCAGAGGCTACCGGCCAGGGCTATAAATGAAGGGCATCCCGGGACGATAAAGCCTGTCTGGGGCGGTTTAAAACAGCCTCTGGAGCAGTTCTGGGATGATCCTAAATCACTGTACATCATTTCATTTTTTTAAAGCAATGAGGCTGATGCAACAGATCAGAAGGCTTACCTTAAAATATTGATAAACTATTATTTCTTCACATTATAAGAGCAGCAATGTGCACACGGCAGTAGGCTAACACGGAACCCAACCCAAACCGTGCGTGCGCCATCGTGCATAAATGTATTTCGTCCCCCCACACCAAACGCGATCACAACACGCAGGTTAAAATATCAAAACAAACTCTGAACCAATTACATTAATTTGGAGACAGGTCGAAAAGCATTAAACATTTATGGCAATTTAGCTAGCTAGCTTGCACTTGCTAGCTAATTTGTCCTATTTAGATAGCTTGCGGTTGCTAGCTAATTTGTCCGGGGATATAAACATTGAGTTGTTATTTTACCTGAAATGCACAAGGTCCTCTACTCCGACAATTAATCCACACATAAAACGGTCAACCGAATCGTTTCTAGTCATCTCTCCTCCTTTCAGGCTTTTTATTCTCTTGACTTTATATTGCGTTTGGCAACTTTCATAAATGAGGTGCATTACCAGCAACGACCTAGTTCGTCTTTCAGTCACTCACGTGGGTATAACCAATGAGGAGATGGCATGTGGGTACCTGCTTCTATAAACCAATGAGGAGATGGGAGAGGCAGGACTTGCAGCGCGATCTGCGTCACAAATAGAACTGACTTCTATTTTAGCCCTTGGCAACGCAGATGCTCGTTGGCGCGCGCGAGCAGTGTGGGTGCAATAATTGAATATTATAGATTTCTAAAATTATTTTGCAACGCTCGTGCACGCGACGCGAGTGGTGTAGTCAGCCTGTAAACGCGAACATTCCAAAATGGAATTAGCAGGAACACATGTGACAGAGATGAAAATATAGACATTTTGAAAGATATTTTCTTGCTGTAGCCATTACGCATATCACCTAGGTTGAAAAATATTTATTTACATTTATGTACAAAATAGATGTATTTATTTGGGACGGTTCATCTTCAATTTGGTACGTTTGAAATTGCACTTCGGGATGATCCTGGGACGGTGATGAAAAAAGTTAGTCTCAAGTCCTTCTACCGGTGCCAAAAGGTAAACATTTTAAATTGCATGTGTCATCTCATGGGGAATGCTTCAATTCGACTGTTTGTTGGTTTGTTAGTAGGCTTATGAGGCAGATGTCAGCAGCAGAAGAACCTCCAATCACAGGTAAAGACTAGTTAGAGTGTTTCAACATAGCTAACTATCTAGCTAACTAACTAGCTGATCTACATAATCTACATCCGCTATGATCAGCTGATAGCCCACCCCTCTTTGCCCTCTCTTTGAGCTGTAGGCTGTTAACTTGCTAGGATAAGATTTTGCAGAAAATAAAGGCCTATGCTAAAAAATATATGTTGAAATTTGGTTACAGGCGCATTAGATAATTAGCTATGAATGTAAGAATTTTAAGTCAACAGATATTTTTTTGTGTGTGTTTTTTGGGAGCAGGAGCAGGTGCCCTTTTTAGGTCTGTGCACGGCCCTGCTGATCAGAAACACTATGCTGACAACCTTTAGATTCTAAATGGTGTCACTGGTGAATTTTGGAATATAATGCCCAATAGGCTATAAGGTTTTTACCAGGTGTCCGTCCATTAATTTGTCCCGTTCGCCAATCACGGCAGAACACACATATTGATACACTCAAGAAATACATACTGAAGCAAACTTTCACCCACTTTTTAGACAATAAAATATTTGCCCTTTCTATTGTGTCAACCATCCATCCAAATCGAATAATTCCATGTGTCCACCTTTTGTCCTTATAAACATTCACACAGGTATTCCATGATATGGGGTAATAATACAACACTGCAGTTGAACTGCCAGCGATCATCATTCATCACGTATGCAAATGCTATACATAATCCATACACGACTTTCAAGGAATAGGACATTTGATGCAACTTTTCCATTGTATGAAATTACATTTTCACATTTGCTTGCTCATTTTCCTTACTAGTCTGATGAGACAATCCATTCAACTACTGGAATTTGGGAACTGGCCTGCAACAACCAAACGTGATGGACAAGGTTGATTGGCAGGTGGAATGATGTCCAATGAGGTTGCATGGTTAAAGTGGAAGGTGGGATCAGGTCGGTTCCGTATAATCCAATGAGGTTGTGGGATGTACACCCAACATGAACACCACAGAGTTTTTTTACTCTCTTCGGGCACATGCTACAGAGGCTCGAGAAAAATGATGTGATGTTGTACACAATTGTGCACAATTTTCAGAGACCTGCTTTGGTTTGTGAGCACTAATTTCAAAACTACTGGCTGAAATTATTCAAAACTTCTGGAAAATCCCTTTAACAAAGGCTTTAGGATGTTTGTTTTATGTGTGTTGGCTACTAATATTTAAAATATTAGCATTTAAGAATGTAGGCCTATACTTTGTTTTCTGCATGTGCTTTCCCCTTCGTTATGGATGATATTGAATAATAGAATAATAGTATAATGTACCTCTAACCTAACCTATAGTATTTACCTGTGAGACTTTGGTAAGGTAGGCTACTGTCTTTGTCACCAAGCCATAGTTGATTGACTGCGTAGCAATTTGGGCCAGTGTTACAGAGTAGTACTCACGTATAGCGACAGTGAAGAGGATATACTGATTCTCTGTTATAATGTGTTGCACCACTTGCTTGTATAAGAAATGGTGGTTAATTAAACTCCAATTTTAATCAGGAGCTGTCTTACAATTTGGCTTACTGCTGAAAACTAATATTTGTTCCTCTCCTCCAGCCTACGCCTCAATCTGGTGCTGTAGTGAGAGATAGAGAGGGTCTTAGTCAGAAACCCCCCACCATCCATCTCTTCATCCCCCTCTCTGTCAGTGAGAGGAGAGGAATGGAGCAGACTGTATTGACATCACTTCCCATTACGCGTGGGGCAGGCGAGAGGAGGGAAAGTCTGAGTCATCCCTCCATCTCTTGCAGCCAAGGGGAAGCAAAAGCACTGACGAAGCTCCCTCCTCTCTTCCATCCACCCTCCTCCTACTTTCCATATAGAAATTCCTATACACAGTACAAATGTCTAATGACAAGATGAATGTTAGGTTTTTGGGGTTTATCTCTAGTTGGGACCAGCACTGGAAAGAGACTGTGTATATCAAGTGGTTTGCCTCAGTCTCTTTGGCCTTGTTTCTTGTGTGAAAATTGGAAATTGGAAAATAAAATGTCCCACTAAAGTATAATTTCCACTAAAGCAAATATCATATTACCTAAAAAAACTAACAGGGTTATTCATCTCTGTTAGTAGATAGATGTTAAATTATTCAAGGCTCTTATACATTCGCTTTTCGCTTTTTAATAGCTGACGATGCACTGATACTTATCCTATTGATCCACGTAAAATATGATTACAAAGAGAGCTATTATTCATCTCGACAGATTTGTTAGTTAGTTTGTCAAAGTACATAGCCTGAGAAGACATACACAAAACTATGCACAAAGCATACACTAAAACATACACAAAAGCTGACATAACTGAACTTGTCCTATCTGTTTTTCCCAGGCCGAACTGGGCGCTATACCCTGGTGGAGAAATGGCGGGACACAGAGCGCCACCTGGCCCCCCACGAGAGCCCGGTGGCCTCCCTCAACACCTGGGGCCAGTATGCCGGTGACGTCCAGCTGATCCTGCACCGCACGGGCCCCTCCCTGACCGAACGCCCCCCCTCTGAGGGTCCCCTGCTCCGGGGTCCGGAACGCGGCCCACACCGGCAGAGCCTCCCGCCACTCGCCAAGCTCCGCCATCCCAGCGAGCACGCCCTCGATCGCCGCGAGCCGCGCCGCAAGTCCCTCACCTTCACTGGCGGGCCCCGGGGCCTCCGGGACATCCTGAGTGGAGGCCGGGTGGGGGAGGGGAGGGAGTTCGAGGCCAAACGACGTCTCCTACTCCAGGGGAATGGTGGGAACCATAACCACCACCACCATGCAGCAGCGGCAGCCACAGGAGGGGCAGTGTCCCCCGGCATGTGGGCCTGCCGCATGGAGGACCTGGTCAGACTGGTGGGGCTCCAGAGAGAGACTCTGGGCGTGCTGGAGAAGAGACTGGAGGCCTACGAGGCTGAACTGCAGACCTGGGGGGGGCGAGGGGGAGAGGAGGCCAGAGGAGCAGGGGGGCTGATGGAGGAGATAGTGAGGCTGGAGAGACGGCTGAGGAAGAACGAGGTGGAGATGGAGGAGGAGGAGTTCTGGGCCAGCGAGCTGCAGATTGAGCTGGAGAGTGAGAGGCAGCTGGAGGACAGGCTTGAGGAGCTGAGAGGGCGTCTTCAGTGCGCTGAGGTCGAGCTGGGGGACAGGATGGCTCTGGTACAGGTGGGTGGGACACACTTCGGATTTATGACCCATGGGCATTAATTAGATACGGTATGATCAAGTGGCATGGACACTATTAAAGGGCCCCTAAATGTTACGATTTCTGTTGTATATTGTGTAAGGGGCTATGTGACCTTATGGAAAATAATGCATGATGCGAAAGGTGTGTGCCACGAACAGGGCCAGTCCTTGCTGTTCTGCCGCCATAGGCCATAGGCGAGACCAAAAAATGCCGCCCCCCGCAAAACTAGAATAATCCCAGTGAGCAAAATGACGTTTAAAAGACGTATTTTCCAGACGTTGATGTTAAGTTCGATTTAATTTCTGAATGAAAGGTGGAAAGGTATTTTCGTATGTTTAAAATACATATTTTCCAGGATGTTGAAAAGGCATCTTTTCCGGACGGTAAAAAGAATATGTATTTTCTGAACATGGATATCTGGTTAATTTTCTGTTCTGAATGAAAGTTGAAAATACTTATTTTCCGGATGTTGAAAATACGTATTTTACAGACGTGGAAAATATGTATTTTCCGGATATTGAAATCAGGCTAATTTTTTGGCTCTGAATGAAAGTTGAAAATAAGTCATTTCTAGACGTCTATGTTTGGGCCAAATCAAAGCTGGTCCAGACCAGGCAAAATCTTAACCAAACGTAGACGTCTATGATTGGTCTGGACCGGACTAAAAACCAAAGTCCGTGGAAATCAAGGCCGGTCTGGAACTGCACCAAAAGATGTAGCCTACAGTGTTGCCTGAAATTGAATTTTAGGTATGCCCATCTATCTATGTGGGAAGCCTACCGGTTGTAAAACACCAAACGTTCGGACAGGACCATAACAAGAAGTCCAAAAGACGTCGGTTCGTGATTACTGGGGTGTAGCCTAATATGTCAGACCGCAATAGAATGTTATGAATGTCCATCAATGTGATAGGCCCACCGTTTGTAAAACAGGCCATTGCATTGGCTTTATTAGTCCTGATTCCTGTGACATCAATTTGGCTATTTAAGAATATCAGATACCCAGTTATCGCTAGCCTATTTGCAATGTATTTACACAGCAGGAGATGCAGAAGTATTTTCCTTTTCACTATGATAAGATGATAAAAAATTGACGGACACAAACTTTAAACCACTGATCATGAAAACGGGGTGGAACTCCTGGACGAAAGTTGTGATTGTCCATTAGATATTATGCATTTTACTTTGACCTGTGCTGTTTTTAGGATATATTGTTTGTTAACATGACAGCGTTTTTTTTTATTGAGCCCCGTCTCATTACATACATTTTATCTCCAGCCTGTAGGCTACAGAAAAGGCCACATAGTCTTTCTACCATATCCTATATCTGCTACATGATTTGTATTAGATTCTTTTTTTGACGGAACGTTGGTGGAGCGCTGCAGAGATGTGTCTCTCCAACAGCACCATGGAGACGTAAAATAATTTCCCCCCCTGCCTTTGACAAAGTGGGCACTGCTTATCAAAGGGTGGCATCAGCGCTCACCTAAAAAGTCCACATGGAACTGGTTGAAAGAAATTGTCATTGTTTTGGGGCAGAATTGTGTGAGGTTTTATGTGTTGTTGTTGGACTTCCGTCTTTGTCAGTTTTGCTCAGAACATGCAGTCCTTGTCAATCTGCCGCCACCTAATCATGCCTACTGAGCGGGGCGGCCGTGGCCACGAAGCACAGCGGAGTGGCACTAACCTTTTGCAGAGTGCCATTATTTTCCAGAGAACACATACAGCACCAAGTTGATTATCCCGCTTATACCACGGCTATAATTTAACACACACATTACTGAGTGAATTTACCTGTAGAAATGTGTTCAACATCCACAAGTTGCTAGAAAGTTTACTGGATAGCCACAGTAATTGCCTTGGTAACCTAGCAAACAGACTTGCTAGCTAAGCAAACCATCAGTCCTCCTAAATATTAGCTAGCTATAAAAATCGAATTCAACAATGCCAATAATGTTCTCAATTCAACTATTGATAGCAGTTGGTTATTGCCGTGTTTTATAACGAAATAATGCACACTCTAGAATGCTCTTCAAGGAAATCAGAAATGAGTATTTAACAATTCCGGCATGGTATAATTAAGCAATAAGGCACGAGGCAGTGGTGTATCATGAATACAGTCACAGGTAAATGCTCTTTTTCGGCCTGACATATTTAAAATAACAATGAATTACATATTTTCATTAAAATGTTATTTTGATTAGTCAATTCATACAATTTTATTCTTCCACCATCTGGTTGCTTGTTGCTACAGACCAAAATAAGTTGCTAGCTATGCAAAAGAACTGGTTGTTCTAAACAAAATGGTTGCTATGCAGGCTGGATAGCTAACATTCTGGTCACTTGCTAGCTAGCTAGCTAGCTAGCCAACTTTCAGCTTATTTTCTATTGATGCGTGATTTTAACTGGCTCAGAAAAAGTTGTCTTGTTTCGTCTGTGCACCATTCACTCTATTTATTATACTACAGAGAAGGAAATTAAAAAGTGAAACATTGTTTCCGAGGTCAAACAGACAGCGAGGCTTATATTAACGCCCGCTGTACCAAACTAAATGCTAGGCTGGAAGCAAGGGGAAATAATGTGCAAGTTGGGATAAATAAATAGAGAGATGACTCAGACATGATATTCTTATGGAGGCGCAGTGATTCAGATGGAACTTAGGCGTGTCTCTGTGACAGCCAATACAGCACGGCTTGGAACGCTGCTCATCTAATCAGTTTTATAAATTGTTATAATCACATAACATTAAAAGTGTGCAGGCACCTTGCGTCGTCATTTTAAAGACAGATAATGCATATCCTCTCTCTGAATTTATTGCTGTGCCTTTCTATGCACTTCCATCTAAATCAGGGTTTCCCTTACTCGGTCCTGGGGCCCCCCCTTGGTGCAGGTTTTGTTTTTTGCCCTAGCACTACACAGTTGATGCAAATAATCAAAGGTTGATGATGAGTTGGTTATTTGAGTCAGCTGTGTCGTGCTAAGGCAAAAAAAAACTAAATGTGCACCCAAGGGGTGCCCCAGGACCAAGTTTGGGAAACCCTGGTCTATATAACAGACTACCAGCAAAACCGATGATGTAGCTAGGGTGCTGGGAAGCATATGTTCTCCTAACCATCTCCTACTCCTATTGGTCTAAAACTCAAACCTGTCTGTGTGTCAGGGTGTAGAGGCAGGTCTGGAGGAGGAGCGTCTGCAGAGGGAGAGACAGGAGACTCAAAGGGTGAGCGAGGTGGAGGCCAAGGCGCAGGTACTCAGAGGCCGCACGGAGCTCAAGGCCCAGGACAGACAGTCTGTCCAGCTGGAGAGCAGCTGCAGAGCCGTGGACAGGTCCCTCAGCCTGAGTGGCAAGAGACTGCAGGTCAGACACAGGCATTGACACATGTATTAACATACACACACAAGCTGATGCATGAGCATACACATGAAAAAATGCATGTAGAAACACATATAGTGTTTTTACATATACAGTATACAGTACATACCAGAAGCATACCAGATGCGAAGCCACGGCAGTGCAAACCAAGCCTGGGATTTGGTTTAAATCAACTTAACGGCAAGGCCAGGGACTATTCATTTGTAGAGAGGAATCGGGATCACATCAAAGTGGTTCTGGACATAGTTATGCTATGTGATAGACAGGACATAGCACTGTGTGGACATAGGGAGTCTAAACAGGCCCTTATAAGGGACTTTAAATGTTTTAAATTAAATGTAAAAAAATCTAAGTCGTCATGAGCAGCTGCCAAAAAATTACTTGAATCAGCAAACATAAACCTGGCCTAGCAAGGCAGGGATAAAAGCAGGAAATCATCATACATAGCCTTAAATCATAGCAGGTACGAATACAGTAGCACACTTAGAATCAAACACATATAAGCCTGGTTTACCAAGACAGGCATGAAAACATTAGGCTAAATCATAAATAAACAGTATTCAGGCTTACCTTTCTTGTGTGTTTCACGTTTTACAGCAGAAGACATAGACGTTCCCTTTCAAAGGCATGCAGTGAGCGTGTAAGATCTGATTCATGTTTTGATATGGCATGTAGTGTAGAGGAGTCTCTCAACACTACATGAAGTCATAGGAAGGGTGATGATGGCCCTTACAGGAACTTAGCAGTATTACTTATTTATCTGAGAGTGAGGTGGATATATAGCGTTTAGCAAAAAAACCTGGATTATTTGTCTCTCTGAAATGAAACCATCAAGTGATACATTTTTTTTTTTTTAAATACATATGTCATTGAACATCCCAATGCCATGATTAGATAGTGAAAAAAACATCAATTATTTTTTATACATTTTAAACAATAAGCTAATTTACCAACATTTCTGAAAATGGATATATAGAGTTTTGGAAATAAACTCTTCAAATAGGCTACTGTTCATCCATCACTCATTCAATAGCCAAGCATGCTCGAAAGTAAATAGACCGGTAGCCTATTTAAAATATTTTACAGTATGGTTAGGCTACAGTATTGCTGTGCGATAGGAGCTCAACATCATAACCTAATCTCAGAGCCTATACCAGGGCAGGAGATAAAATATTGAACAACAATTTGTCTTTTGCATAGTTTGGGTTGTAGCATTTACTTTAAATTGTTCGAATAGACAATCAATCTTGTAGAATGTATGACCAATGTTTGGCACTCACTGTAGGCAGCATGCATAATTACATTTTTTAATAGCTAGGTTTATATTCTAAAATAAAAAATAAATAAAATCGTCATAAAAACATTTTCCCACCAGAGATATATTTCCTTTAAATGTACTTGTTGCAGATAAAAGTATGTGCATGATGAGGTAGTGCACATAAAACAAACTTTTGCAGTTAAATTTCCATGTACCGGATAAAAAAATAAAAGTTAAATGGGTTTCAACTCTACTGATGGTTTTGTCACCAAAAAATGTGCCTTATATATCAAATGTGTCCACACTGGTATTGGCACGTGCGCCTTAGCCAACAGCTTGCGTATACAGTGCTTGTATAGCCTACATGACTAGATTATTATGGACAAAATACTCTTTTTATTTGTCAAATGGCAACCTAACATCGATCATCATGTCACCAGATTAAGACCATAGATATTTATTGGAAAGGAGCATCAAGTTCATCAGCTTTCACTTTCACCACCCTGTGAAGTTCATCATTTATTTAATCTGTAGCCTAACAAACTGCATGCTTTCCCGAGTCATGGTGGGAGGACCACACAGACTTGTCATCGCGTGACTCCAAGTTTACTCCGATATGATGGTTATTATATCAATATTTGCGCATAAAGCATTTCCACCGCCATTTCTCACAAAATACATTTTACAGACACAAACAGATCCCAGCTTGTCTAGCGTATTTTGTTTGTCTACATTTGGAAAGTTTACTGACAAATTTGCTGTTTTCTCAGGCCTGTCATGACATTTTTTAATCTCACATAAAAAGGTTTGATGGAAACCTGGTTAGTGAGATTGAAACATTCTGCCCAAACCTACTGTATACAAAAATGTGAGCAAATTTGTCATTTCTTTTAGAAACTGTCATGGCCCAGTTACAACATAAAATGTGTACATTTAAGTAACTTAGCAGACACTCTTATCCAGAGTGACTTATAGGTGCAATTAAGGTTAAGCTCCTTTCTCAAGGGCACATCGACAGATTTTTTCACCTAGTCGGCTCAGGGATTCGACCTTACAGTTAATGGCCCAATGCTCTTAACCGCACTAAAAAGTTGGTTGCATCACATTTCAGTCATTTAGCAGACACTCTTATCCAGTAGTGAAAACATAAACTTCCATACTGGTCCCCCGTGGGAATCAAACCCACAACCCTGGCATTGCAAGCACCATGCTCTACCAACTGAGCCACACAGGATCTCCAAATCATACAGCAAATTAGGGCATTTTTGTTACTATGAAAGGTGAATGGAGGACGATTTCTAGGCAGGGTTGTAACGCTCCTTCACGAGCGCATAAATATAATACGTCTCTGATTTATCAGTGAAAACATGCGTATATGTTGCGTGCAAATCCTAGAATCTCCACGTACGGCAGAATTTAGTGAGAGTTTTTGCATGGTTGGTAAATGAGGCCCCAGGAACAGATGACCAGTCAGTATAGCTGGAGTCAGATTATATTATATTATATGTAAATACAGATGGCAAAAAGATAGATTTATATCGTTGATCAATCTGTATCTCCCCTCCAGGACATGCATCATGAGCTGGAGCAGCTGACCAAGGAGCTGAGACAGGTCAACCTGCAGCAGTTTATCCAGCAGACTGGCACCAAGGTTACCGTGCTGCCAGCCGAGCCCAGTGAGGAAGAGGAGGGGACTACCCACACCGGACAGGGCACAGGTAATTTCTGTCAAATGAGCTAGATTCATAGATCCTCTTTGGGTGCATCCTGTTACCCCCTTTTTCTCCCCAATATCGTAATTACGATCATGTCTCATCGCTGCAAAGGGCTTGGGAAAGGTGAAGGTCGAGTCATGCGTCCTCCAAAACATGACCCGCCAAGCTTCTTAACACCCGCTCGCTTAACCTGGAGGCCAGCTGCACTAATGTGTCAGAGGAAACACTGTTCAACTGAGTCAGCCTACATGCACGCGGCCTGCCACAAGGAGTCGCTAGAGCACAATGAGCCAAGTAAAGCCCTACTGGCCAAACCCTCCCCTAACCCGGACAACACTGGGCCAATTGTGCGCCGCCCTATGGGACTCCCGGTCACAGCTGGTTATGACACAGCCTGGGATCGAACCCAAGGCTGTAGTGGCGCTGCAACACTGCGATGCAGTGCCTTAGACCGCTGCGTCACTTGGTAGGCTTCTGCGATAACCTTTGTTCTGACTACTGCTCGTGGTCACATCATATTGCTGAGTATTGCTTATTCATTGAAAGGGCAAAATCACATACTGTATTATGTGATTTATTTCTGATTAATTAAACATAATGCCTAACAAACTTGTCCACACTGAATAAAGAGGCATGATTGACAACTTCATGACACTGGCTGCATCTCTAAGCACTGTGCAGGAGGTGCATTCACGTGCCGTGTGACTTGTCGGGCGACATTTCCGTGCAGCAAAAGAGCACAGATTTGTGCAAAAAATACTTTAAACCTTCAAATGTTATCACGTTGCCATCACGCCATCTTCTTTTCATGAAAAACACCATTCTGCTCTTCCACTGCTCTGTTTGTCAGGTCACTCAATCAGTCCCACTTAGGCTTTTCTACGGCAGTTCTCTTTCACTGTGTGCCTGCTGAGATAGGATGACTCAGCTACGGAGAGGGGGGGGGGGGGGGAGACCATGCAGTGTGTGCATTTGTTACGCCCCCTCAAGTGGCACTTATGGTTTCCATGCCAACGGCTGCCTAGATACGGCTGCCGGCTTGCCTAGCATCACACACTCCGCCAGCTCAGCTCTCCCTCTCTCCCTCCATCATCATATCCCTCCATCACTCTCTCCCTTCATCCTCCCTCCATCCCATGCTCAGCAGTTTCTGTGGTGATGGACTCAGTGGACTGTAGTCTTGCCTACCAAGAGGCTGGCCTGGCAGAGAGAACAGTTAGACAGAGAGCTAAGAACACTGTGAACACTGAGGCTTGTCAAAAGGCTACGGGAGCATACACAAACAAACTATTCTAGTCACCAGGTGCTCTTGGAGAACCTTTGAATTCCTTAGAAGTTCAGTCTCTTTATATCAATCTTGAATTTTAAACGGATTTCGGAGGTATAGGATAGTGCCCAAGTGTTCCATGTTAGAGACTGTAAAAATATTAGTTTTATGCACTAAACCAGACCTTGTTGAAATATCCTCTATATCAACTTACGCAACAGTACACCTTTAAATCCCACCTCACCCACCAAGTTTTTCCAGATCACTTTTCCAAATGTTTTTTTTATAACTGCAATGACCATGTGCTTACCATTACCTCATGTAAATGGTTTGCGCTTGTATTTATATTAGACTTCATGCTAATGGTTTTCCATTATGTCAAGTAATGAGTTTAATGTTCATGTCCTTCTAATAACCTAGCAGCACATGTGTGTTCAATCAGCAAGAGCCCTCTGTTTGGCCATTAAGTTAACTGTTATGGCTGGCGTCCTGCACGGCTCAACGCTGACACTGTGTGGTCAGATCTAGTAACGCATAGAGGAACACGCATTCAAATCTGAAAAGTGGATTTGAGGGTGTCCTTTTCTTAAGCGATTGTAGTAACTCATCCTCTCTCTCTTTCCCTCTCTCTTTCTGTCTCTTTCTGTCTCTCTCTCTTTCTCTGTATCTCTCTGTCTATCCCTCTATCTCAAGAGCAAACCATTTACATGAGGTAATGGTAAGCACATGGTCATTGCACAGTTATAAAAAAAAAACATTTGGAAAAGTGATCTGGAAAAACTTGGTGGGTGAGGTGGGATTTAAAGGTGTACTGTTGCGTAAGTTGATATAGAGGATATTTTAACAAGGTCTGGTTTAGTGCATAAAACTAATATTTTTACAGTCTCTAACATGGAACACTTGGGCACTATCCTATACCTCCGAAATCCGTTTAAAATTCAAGATTGATATAAAGAGACTGAACTTCTAAGGAATTCAAAGGTTCTCCAAGAGCACCTGGTGACTAGAATAGTTTGTTTGTGTATGCTCCCGTAGCCTTTTGACAAGCCTCAGTGTTCACAGTGTTCTTAGCTCTCTGTCTAACTGTTCTCTCTGCCAGGCCAGCCTCTTGGTAGGCAAGACTACAGTCCACTGAGTCCATCACCACAGAAACTGCTGAGCATGGGATGGAGGGAGGATGAAGGGAGAGAGTGATGAAGGGATATGATGATGGAGGGAGAGAGTGATGGAGGGATATGATCCCACGGGGGACAAGTACGAACAAATATGATAAATGTATGCACTCACTACTGTAAGTCGCTCTGGATAAGAGCGTCTACTAAAACACTTACATTTTAAATGTAAAAAAAAATATGATGGAGTGAGAGAGGGAGAACTGAGCTGGCGGAGTGTGTGATGCTGGGCATGCCGGCAGCCGTATCTAGGCAGCCATTGGCATGGAAACCATAAGTGTCACTTGAGGGGGTGGAACAAATGCACACACTGCATGGTCTCCCTCCCTCTCTCCCTCCCCCTTCTCTCTTTCCCTTCTCTATCTCTTTCTTACTCTCTCTCTCTCAATTCAATTCAAATGGGCTTTATTGGCATGGAAAACATATGTTTACATTGCCAAAGTAAGTGAAATAAACAATAACAAATTAATAGTTGACATTAAACACACACAAGTTTCAAAAGAGAAAGACGTTTGACATTTTATATTAATATTAACTACTGTATGTAAAGTGTTGTTACAATGTGCGAATAGTAGAAGTACAAATGGCAGGGGGGAAAAGAATAAGATAAATATAGGTTTCATTTACTTGTGTTTCTGCTCCATTGGTTGTCCTTTTCTTATTGCAACAGGTCACAATTTTTGCTGCGATGATTGCAAACTGCTGTATTTATGTATATTTATGGTGCAGCAGTTAGCCTACAGGTTATGAGCGTTGGGCCAATAACTGAAAGGTTGCTTGTTCAAAGCCATAAACCGACTAGGTGAAACATCTATCTATGTGCCCTTTAGGAAGGCACTTAACCCTATTTGCTCCTGTAGGTCGCTCTGGATAAGAGCATCTGCTAAATTACAAAATCGTTAATGTATTCCACCTAACAGAATCAGAAGCTTATCAATATTTGTTTTCAAATCTTTTTGGAGTCCCTGTAATCTGAGGGAAATATGTGTATCTTATATCGTCGTACATTTGGCAGGAGGTTAGGAAGTGCAGCTCAGTTTCCACCTCATTTTGTGGGCAGTGGGCGCATAGGCTGTCTTCTCATGAGAGCCAGGTCTGCCTGGCAGCCTCTCTCAATAGCAAGGCTATGCTCACTCTCTCTCTCTCTCTCTCTCCCTTTCTCTCAGACTTGGTTCCTATGTCTGGTTCCCTGAAGCGTCCCGTCTCCTTTCACCCGATGCCTGGTCACCTTCGGGTCCTGCACAGTCCACTCACATCTGGCCTAAACCCAGAAGGGATCTACGTGTAAGAGAAAAGAGGGCACACTTGCGGTGACTTTGTTCCCGTGTTAGCTGGACACCTGAATACCATCCTAAAGGTAGCCTGGTTCCACTAAGACCTGATCCCAGATCTGTGTGTGCTTTAGCCAACTCCTCAACACCCAGTCACTCCTAGTCAAATAAGTTGGCTAAATACAGATCTAGGACCAGTGCTAAAGGATCCCTGTGATGGGACATCCAAGTACAGGTTACCTCAGTAGCACTCTCCGGTCCATACTCTGTTCTGTTACCTACATATCATGGAGAACAGGAACACTTAAAGAGATCATATTGTTATAGGCCATTGTGTACAAGCACTCCAAGTCTCCGACATGGGCCAACATGTGACGATGATAGCTCCAATGATGAAGGAAAAACTATTGGTAACATATCTGACTGCAGGGCGCTTGAATGGACAGACAGAGGTAGTTGATTATAGACAATATAGCAACAGACATGAGCACCGTGTGTCATAGCCCGAATGGTTTTCTATCTATTTAAACCTTGGAACTAAAAGTGATGCGTCATTATCATCATCAGCATCATCGTAGTTTTCATCCCTTGAAAGTGTATGCAATTACTTTATTTTCATTTTAATGAATCAAGAAGTTTTGAAACGTTAATATTTTATCCATTATAACAACATACAGTAAAGAGGTTCGATACTATTTTTTATGAATGTTTGCATTTTGGAAAATATCGCTCCAAACTGAAAAACTTGCTGTTGAAATCTGTGAACTAAACCATACCAGTCCAAAGTTTGGACACACCTACTCATTCAAGGGTTTTTCTTTATTTTTACTATTTTCTACATTGTAAAATAATAGTGAAGCTATGAAATAACATATGGAATCATGTAGTAACCCAAAAAGTGTTAAACAAATCAAAATACATTTTATATTTGAGATTCTTCAAAGTTGCCACCCTTTGCCTTGATGACAGCTTTGCACACTCTTGGCATTCTCACAACCAGCTTCACCTGGAATGCTTTTCCAACAGTCTTGAAGGAGTTCCCACATATGCTGAACACTTGTTGGCTGCTTTTCCTTCACTCTGCGGTCCAACTCATCCCAAACCATCTCAATTTGGTTTAGGTTAGGAGATTGTGGTGGCCAGATCATCTGATGCAGCACTCCATCACTATCCTTCTTGGTAATATAGCCCTTACACAGCCTGGAGGTGTGTTGGGTCATTGTCCTGTTGAAAAACAAATGATAGTCTCGCTAAGTGCACACCAGATGGGATGACATATCGCTGCCGAATGCTGTGGTAGCCATGCTGGTTAAGTGTGCCTTGAATTCTAAATAAATCACTGACAGTGTCACCAGCAAAGCACCCCCACACCATCACACCTAGTCCTCCATGCTTCACGGTGGGAACTACACATGCAGAGATCATCAGTTCACCTACTCTGCATCTCACAAAGACACGGCGGTTGGAACCAAAAACCTCAAATTAGACCAAAGGACAGATTTCCACCGGTCTAATGTCCATTGCTCGTGTTTCTTGGTCCAAGCAAGTCTATTCTTCTTATTGGTGTCCTTTAGTAGTGGTTTCTGCCATGAAGGCCTGATTCACGCAGTCTCCTATGAACAGTTGATGTTGAGATGTGTCTGTTACTTGAACTCGGTGAAGCATTTATTTCGGCTGCAATTTCTGAGGCTGGTAACTCTAATGAACTTGTCCTCTGCAGCAGAGGTAACTCTGGGTCTTCCTTTCCTGTGGCAGTCCTCATGAGAGACAGTTTCATCATGGCGCTTGGTGGTTTTTGCGACTACACGAAGAAACTTTCAAAGTTCTTGAAATTTTCCAGATTGACTGACCTTCATGTCTTAAAGTAACAATGGACTGTAATTTCTCTTTACTTATTTGAGCTGTTCTTGCCATAATATGGACTTGGTCTTTTACCAAATAGGGCTATCTTCTGTATACCACCCCTACTTTGTCACAATACAACTGATTGGCTCAAACGCATTCAGAAGGAAAGAAATTCCACAAATTAGCTTTTAACAAGGCACACCTGTTATGTGAAATGCATTCCAGGTGACTACCTCATGCAGCTGGTTGAGAGAAAGCCAAGAGTGTGCAAAGCTGTCATCAAGGCAAAGGGTGGCTACTTTGAAGAATCTCAAATATAAAATGTATTTTGATTTGTTTGACACTTTTTTGGTTACTACATGATTCTGTATGTGTTATTTCATAATATTGATGTCTTCACTATTATTCTACAATGTAGAAAATAGTAAAAATAAGGAAAAACCCTTGAATGAGTAGGTGTGTACAAACTTTTGACTGATACTGTAAATTTGAAGAGTTTAGTGATTCTGTGGTAAATAATTGTATTTTATCCAGTGTATTGATTGATGTATGGACTGCGTTGAGTCGTGGATGAGATGTCTATACAGTGGCCCTATTGGGGGCCACTAACAGTAACTTTTAAAGGATGTCTGTTTCTGAAGCATTTATACTGCATCTGTATCATAACAAACTTTGACCCTCGGCTCACATCAACCAACAGGCAGACTGTTTCTGCTCTGTTCCGATTGTCATTATACACTATGCACAGTTATACAACCATTGGTTCAAGGCTTTGTTACTGAAGAAAGGGTAGATGGTAGCCTATAAACTGTTCAAAAGTGCTGATATGTCACTTATTGTTACGATATGTGAAATGTCAACTGATATAATCACTTATTGAAATATTAGAATACTGTAGATAGTATGAAGTTCGGTCACCACATGTATTTCCAATTGCTGAGGAAGAAGGAGAACTGTGTATGTACAGTTATGCAGTATTGTTAATGTAACAGTATCAAATGAACCGACAGTGTTAGTTTTCTCCTTTATCTTGTGTTGAAAATATGTATTACTTTGCCAAAATGTTTAATCTTATTCATCTGTAAAGAAATGGGTCCAAAGATTAGAGGTCTTATTGCATGTGTTTGTTTTTCCAAGTAGCCATATCTGAATACTTATTCAAATCTAAGGGCTCGATTTCATCGATAGGGCTGAAGACCTGTGCTACGGGGCGATAGCAATTTATAAGCAATGTTCCTGCATTCGCGGGGATTGCCTTCATGGTAAACGCAGCATATGTCGGCTCAATGGGAAATGACCTTTACATTTCAATCATGCTACAGCACAGATCTTCAGCGCTACGGATTCAATTGAGCCCTAAGTAACACTAAAACCACTTTTGTTAGATCCTAAGAGGGTTTGGCTGAATTGACAGATATGCAAAACTAGACTTGTCCCAGGGCCTGTATTCATAAAGTGTCTTAGAGTACAAGTGCTGATCTAAGATCGGTTTTGATCTTTTATAGCAAAATGAATATGATTATATGGACAGAGGGGACCTGATCCTAGACCAGCACCCATACTCTGAGAAGCTTTGTGGATAATGACCAATATCTGTTTTTCATGTCTTGCCAATTCCTTGGCGTGACAATGACCAGAGGAGTTGCCAAAGCAGCACAAACTAATCTGGAACCAGGCTAATGTAACACTATAGCACTGACTAAAACCTGATAAAACGAGTTGATCAAATGGACACATTTTAATGTGATGTATGTATGCAACAGTTGCCCTCATTGTACCGAACACATCTTATTGGTTTTGATAAACTAATGGTTCTCTGCTACTCAGCTTTTAATAAGTTCTTAACAAGTGCCTTATACTCATACTTATTTCTGCATATACTGTATACGACTAATGTCAAGCTTTACCGGGGATTATTCCAACAATGACCCTGCTCTGTTCTAGCCTGGTCTCAGATGTGTTTGTAGTCTTGCCAATTCCTATAGTCATTGTTACGCCAGTGACCATAGGAGTTGGCAATACAGCACAGACAGATCTGGGACCAGGCTAGCTCTGTTCATTGTGCGAGTAAGATGTTTATTGGAGAAATGGGTAGATAAGAAACCACTTGTATGTTTCCATAGGTTGTTTTGGTCGGTGTTTAACATTTTGTGTCCTGTGCTCTCCCATGTTAAGAAATCAACTGTACATACATGTTTTATTTTTCTGCCTTAGTTCACAGCAAATTGTTCAGAGATGTATGGCTACTGGCTGCTGATATGACATGGATTGCATTATTATAATAAAACAATGTGACAAACTTTTTGTCAGCTTTTATGGAGTTGTCCATGAGTCTGATATTCTATAAAATGTTAATTGAAAGAGGCACAGGACATAGGAAGAGTACACCGGAGAAACATGTGCCCTTTTTTAACACTACCATGCCGACCCGGACCAAACTGCTGGCTCAGATATTTTCTTTTCACATTGTCCTTTCCAGTACAGTGTGAGCAACTAAGGTGGATGTGTAACTAGGCCAGCTCTGTACAACTTGGCTTGGCTTGTCTCGGTTCGGCTCAGTAGTGTGAAAAGCCCTATGGTGAAAGAAGTGGGAGTTACTTGATGATGGAGATGGAAAACGTGTTGTCGGTATCTCCACTAGATGGCGCTGTCCGTCCAATAATCACAAAGCCATAGACTTAACTGGATGGCTCTGGTGGTTCTCGGTGACCGTGGGAAATCATTGCATAATAATAACCAAGTGGATTATTTCTAAACTGTTAGCGGTCATGAAAACACTTCAGGCAACAAGGTTAAGTCAGACACATTTCTCATTTTAAACTCATGCCTGGTTTAAGAAGGGTTTTACCTTGAATTGTATTATAGACGTCAGTGGGGTTGACTTATATTTTTTAAAATTGTATTTAACCTTTATTGTAGGCAAAGTCAGTTAAGAACAAATTCTTATTTACAATGACGGCCTACACCGGCCAAACCCTAACCTGGACGACGCTGGGCCAATTTTGCGCCGCCCTGTGGGACTCCCAATCATGGCCGTTTGTGATACAGCTTGGAATCGAACCAGGGTCTGTAGTGACACTACTGGCACTGAGATACAGAGCTCGTAGTTAAATATTCCAAACTGCAACATTTCCACCCTCACTGGCGAAGCACAATACTTTCTATCTGACTAAATATTTACACAGTTGTCACCAGAATTCAGGACACTAGTGAAAGTATCTAATAGGCTAAAAGATAAGGAGGGTAAACAACTAGTATGTATATCAAGTCAACTTATTCTAACCCTTATGAAAAAAGATTGCAGAGTGCAGTATAACTGCAGTACACTGCAGTATAACTACAGTTAGAGTGCAGTATAACTGCAGGATGCTGCAAATACTGTGTCCAAAATAAGTACTTTTGCAGTGATTTGATTCCCTTACAGAAAAATATTACAGTTTGAAACTGCAGTAAAAGTGTAGTAACTACAGTCGACTGTGGTATTTTGGACACAGTAATTGCAGAATAACTGCAGTTATACAGCACTCTAATTGCAGTTACACTGCAAAATTACTGCAGTAAAAAAACTGTTATTTTGAACGCAGTATTTGCAGCATACTGCAGTTATACTGCACTCAAACTGCAGTTATACTGCACTCTGCAATCTTTTTTCGTAAGGGTTAGAATAAGTTGACTTGATATACATACTAGTTGTTTACCCTCCTTATCTTTTAGCCTATAAGATACTTTCACCATTGTCCTGAATTCTGGTGACAACTGTGTAAATATTTAGTCAGATAGAAAGTATTGTGCTTCGCCAGTGAGGGTGGAAATGTTGCAGTTTGTAATATTTAACTACGAGACTACTTATTCATTACTATGCAGAGCATTACTGATGCAGGGAACCCCCCAAGGCTGTGTCTGTGCTTCACTGACCTTGACTAAAACAGAAGCAAGAAGTGACTGGAAATCAGCTTATTGCTCTCTGATTCAAATAGCTGACACAACTTTGACTTATCAAGTAGTCTTACAAGTCAGACAATAGTTTTTGAAATATTACCTAACAATCCAAATGAAGAAACACAAATGTCATGTTAAAAACTAAAGATCAAATTGAATTTTATTTGTCACATACACGTGTTTAGCAATGTTATTGCAGTTGTAGCGAAATGCATGTGATTTTAATGTAGGGAAGAAAATGTAATACTGCACAGTTTCCTAAGACCTTGAAGCACGGCAGCCCTATCCGTCTGCACCATTTTCCAAGGTCGATACCAAAATGTACAATAGTGACAATTGGTGACATTTGCAGTGATGGCTGTGTTCAGAAATAACAACCTAATAAGAAATCAAGGTATTCAACTATTTGTGACAACATAGACCTAAGGTACTGGGGGTGGTCTTTGTCATTAGGCCTACTCAAAGGTGTTATTAGGAACATAAGCCCTATGTCCTTTTCACTGGAGTTGACCTTGCCAAAACAGCACAAAAGTAGTGAAAAAACGTTTGTTTTGCACCAGCCAGCGCAGAGTCAGTGTGTGTAAGTGTAAACACACTTCATCATTCTCTTATCACATCCCACTGGGCATACACTGGTTGAATCAACATTGTTTCCACATCATTTCAATGATGGAATAGACGTTGAATTGACATCTGTGCCCAGTGGGATGACACTAGCTCTAAGCCTTAGTTTACTATACATTCCACAGCTGGCTAGATGTCAGCTGATTAGAGAGCTAGTAACAATACACATCGACCTGAGGACTTAACAGTATCAGGTTGTACAGGATGACTTGGTGTTCACACCACTTGTTGTTGGAGATCCAATTAAATGTGGATGCTACTGTGATAATGGATGTAGAAGTTTTCAGAAACATCTTCTATTCTTATTTAAAATAAAAAGTGACTCAAAAAATTACAGAATATATTATTCCCCATACAGTTAGGCAAAACATAATTTTAAACACAACCAAAACAAACTGCAAATGAATCCAACAAGTTGTAAAGTCAAAAGCTTGATGTAGTCATTGAATGCTAGGAATATGGGACCAAATACTCAACTTTTGACTACTTTAATACACTATAAGTGAATGTGTCAATGTTAAGTAAATCATTGTAATGTTTGTGATCATCTCTATCGTGTCTTCTATCAATGAAAGCATATGTTATAGCTACACTACATGACCAAAAGTACGTGGACACCTGCTCGTCGAACATCTCATTCCAAAACCATGGGCATTAATATGGATTTATTATAACAGCCTCCACTCTTCTGGGAAGCCTTTCCACTAGATGTTGGAACATTTCTGCTGGGACTTCCATTCAGCCACAAGAGCATTAGTGAAGTCGGCACTGATGTTGGGCGATTAGGCCTGGCTCGCAGTTGGCGTTCCGATTCATCCCAAAGGTGTTCGATGGAGTTGAGGTCAGGGCTCTGTGCAGGCCAGTCAAGTTCTTCCACACCGTTCTCGACAAACCATTTCTGTATGGACCTCGCTTTGTGCACGGATGCATTGTCATGCTGAAACAGGAAAGGGCCTTCCCCAAATTGTTGCTACAGATTTGGAAGCACAGAATTGTCTAGAATGTCACTGTATGCTTTAGTGTTAAGATATCCCTTCACTGTAACTAAGGGGACTAGCCCGAACCATGAAAAACAGCCCCAGACCATTAATCTTCAGCCACCAAACTCCTGGCATCCGCCAAACACAGATTTGTCGATCAGACTTCCAGATGGTGAAGCGTGATTCATCACTCTAGAGAATGCGTTTCCACTGCTCTAGATTCCAATGGTGGCGAGCTTTACACCACACCAGTCGACGCTTGGCATTGCTTATGGTGATCTTAGGCTTTTATGCTAAGCTGCTTGGCCATCGAAACCCATTTCCAGACGAACAGTTCTTGTGCTGACATTGCTTCCTGATGCAGTTTGGAACTCTGTGAGTGTTGCAACTGAGGACAGAAGATTTTTACGCGCTTCAGTACTCGTTGGTCTTGTTCTGTGAGCTTGTGTGGTCTACCACTTCGCGGCTGATCCGTTGCTGCACCTAGATGTTTCCACTTCACAATAACAGCACTTACAGTTGACCGGGGCAGCTCTAGCAGGGCAGAAATTTGACTAGCTGACTTGTTGGAAAGGTGGCATCCTATGAGGTGCCACGTTGTAAGTCACTGAGCTCTTCAGTAAGGCCATTATACTGCCAATGTTTGTCTATGGAGATTGCATGGCTGTGCGCTTCATTTTATACACGTCAGCAACGGGTGTGGCTGAAATAGCTGAATCCACTAATTTGAAGGGGTGTCCACAGACTTTTGTATATATAGTGTGTCTATGAAGCAAACTATCCATTTTGTGGTAAACAAATAAATAACAATAAGACATCCAAGTAGTTTTTGGTCTGATATTTATTTTGCAACTTGTCAGCAATAATTTAGAACACCATATGTGTAAAGCATTAACGAAATGTGCAACAGTTGCTCGGTTAAATATTTTTGGACATTGACATCAGACATATATTCCATAGTATATTCACAAAATTATTTACACACACTTGTCACTTTTGATGACCGTTTAAACTCTCCAACCCTGTTCCTGGAGAGCTACCATCCCGTAGGTAGTCACTCCAACCCTGTTCCTGGAGAGCTACCATCCCGTAGGTAGTCACTCCAACCCTGTTCCTGGAGAGCTACCATCCCGTAGGTAGTCACTCCAACCCTGTTCCTGGAGAGCTACCATCCCGTAGGTAGTCACTCCAACCCTGTTCCTGGAGAGCTACTATCCCGTAGGTAGTCACTCCAACCCTGTTCCTGGAGAGCTACCATCCCGTAGGTTTTTGCTCCAACCCTGTTCCTGGAGAGCTACCATCCCGTAGGTTTTTGCTCCAACCCTAATCTAGTGCACCTGATTCTAATAATGAGCGGGTTGATAGGCTAAATCAGGTCAATTAAAACTGGGGTTGGAGTGAAAACCTACAAGAGAGTAGCTCTCCAGGAATAGGGTTGGAGAGCCCTGGTTTAAAACATAGCGGATTTGAGGCAAGAGCTGATGAACATAAGCTAAAAATAAGCAATACTGGGTATGCAAATTAAATGTAGTTACTCACACAAGGAACTCAAAACACACAATAAACACCACATTTGCATGAATGAATCTCTTAGAAAAAAACAAGGATTGTACATTTTAAAAGGACATTTATCAGAACTATCGGTCCCTGACCAAAGTTACCTCTCCATCTACATACACCTATCCTGTATGTGTTTGTGTTAGAATGTGATACTACAGCTACTTCTCCATTCTGAGGCTGAGTATCAGTTGTATCATGTAGCTTTATAAGTACAATAAGACTTATTACCCAAAACGAGCTATGATTAGTGGCTTATAAGGTCTGCACAAAATCACTAAAAAGCTTCAATATCTGTAGTAGCCTAGTATCTGGTTCTTCAAACACATTCACAGTCTGTACAGTCTGGAGTAAAATGTCTGCCCTCTAGTTTAGTGATTTTCTAAAAATAGACAGTGATAGACTAGAATAGTTGGAAAGTGAGTGTTGGGAGGGAACAGGGGGGATTTTCCAAAGGCAGAAACAAGTGCACTTTATCTCTCAAATAGTAAAGAACTAGACATTAATCCTATACATACAAACTTCCAGAGCTAAGAAATACACAGGTAGTTACATTCAATATCAAAGTTCTATAAGGTGCTATCATACCTAGTATCATTTTGCTGGAGGTAGCCGTCAGGTCGCGCGGTGTCTCATTATGTGTGCAGAGATGCCAACCAATCAGGGACATAATTGTCAATTGTCATAAAACAGCATCTTCCAATGAAGTGCTTCTTTTTAATATGCCAAATATCAGCACTCGCAGTCAGAAAAACTTATTTGAGGAGGTGATTGAAAATTCCAGAAGACTAAATAGACAAGTCAAAATGTGTTGGCATGGATAGGGAGTTACATAATACGTAGTCATTTATCCAGTTAGTTAGTCATTTGTGTGTGTATGGGGGGGGGGGGGGTCAATTTAGTGCATATGTACAAGGAAATGGATCAAAACACACCTATCACCGTTAGTCATACTGTAGTCAGAGTCAGCAATGTTGATTCTAACCTTCGTGGAGGTCATTTGCAACTCCATACATCCAATGTGACTAGTATCTGATTGGGGATCTGAGGATAATACTGCGCATAGAAGCAGATTGTTTATCTTGATGCTTTGGCACTGATATTGCCAGTTTTAAAGGTTGTGTCAATGGAAAAACTAACTCCAGCTCAATATACCCTAGGACTGTAGTAATAACAGACGTGTGCATGTTGTTAGTGTCAATCATTGTCGATTATCATTCAGATTACTCTTGCATTAAGTGCAAAAGGCACAGACTGTCACAACTTCCCCCTGCCTGGCCAAAATACAGGAGAAATTCAACTGTGAAACTTGTCTCGAAACTCCTACTATCAATTAAAATTATTGAAAATATGAAAATAAGGTAAAAACAGACAGCTATCAGAAAATCCTAAACAAAATAATATGCAGAATGTAGATCCAATTAGGATATAGGCTACACAGGTAAATTAGACCGTTTTTACAAGAAATAAAATCTAATGTTATCTTCATTATGTACAGTCATTTTCGTTGTCTAGGGAGACGTTCCCTAATACCATCATCATCATCATCATCATCATCATCATCATAATCATCATCATTTTCAGGGTTGTCCTCCCTCTCCTCAGGTGAGCCCGGCTCCACGTTTGACATGTCACTGTCGTCAGAGAGAGAGTGCTTGGAGTTGGAACCGAATCCAGAGCTCTTCTCTGTCGACATGGTGGAGAATGCACCTGCGGCTGCAGCAGCCGCTGCAGTTGCCGAAGCGTGTGAGTTAAGGCCGGGGTATAACCATGGAAACGGGGATGAGAGAGCTGCTGCCGCAGCAGGGTACACAAACTTCTCTAGGTTACTTTTGTCGAATAGCGGCATGTAGGTTGCTGCTGCAGAGGGATTGATGAAGTAAAAAGGCATGCAAAATGGAGTCTGCTGTCCCACGCCAGTTATTCCCATCAAAGAGTTCATAAAGGCCAGATCGGGTCTGGTGGTCGTGTCTGCGCCCGTCGTACCGTTTCCAGCCCAGTTCATCTTCGTTTTTTTGGCTGCGTGGTCATCCCCAAACTCCTGCTTTATCTTTACTGCTTTGCTACGGTCACATCCTTTATTCACATCGGTCTTTTCCGCCTCACCCCCGTATCCACTGTCTGTGTCTGTGTCATTCTCGTTAAGCTCCCCGTGGCTCCTCTGTATGACCGATACACGGTCATGTCCTGCTTGGCTTTCCGCTTTCTGGCCATCCCGCTCCAGCACGTCTCCAGCAGGTTGCTGGGAATGGAGCAGTGGCACACTGGGCTGAAATTGCGCAGATACTTTGTGCAAGTGGTTGATGAGCTGCGCGCACCGCTGCTCGCGCGTATTCCAGTTCTCGAACTTGTTGAGGTACTGCAGGACCTCTTTGGCACATGCTTGGAACCCGGAGTGGAACGCATCCAAATCAGCGTGAATGGACGTCTTCATCGATCGATCCCCTGAAAAAGTTAGAAACGACACAATTTACAGTACATGATTTAATCGTAATCAACTGTGAGAACACAACCAATAGGCCTATCGAATTTGATTTAGGCTACAATAACTTTTACGCATAGCCTATCCAAGCCCAACTCTAAACCCAAAGTAGCCTAAGTAGAGAAACCTAAAAGTCAAAAATTAAAGTCATTGGAGGTTATGTAACAATTTACCATTCTGCAAAGCAATAATCTTCTGGTGTTGCTGCTCAGTGACTGCAGTCAAAGCGTTTAAATGCTTCAAAGTTAACTCGAGAACAACCGCTTTCTCCAAATGCCCAAGCGTCTGAAAGGGAAAAACATGATATCCAATTACTCAACAACCATTTAACAAAACAGTAATTTAAAAACACACACTATTAGGCTATACATCATCCTACACAATTACAAAAGCTTACCGTCAGTTTGAGATGTTCGGGTAACAAATCCTTCAGCTGTCCGATACATTCATTGATTCTGTCTCTCCTCTTCTTCTCTATCAATCGGTGTGGTAACTTGTACGCGTCCTAGGAATAATAAGATAGATATATTCGATTAGGACCACAGAAACGAATGACAGTGTTAGATTCATTCTACATCAAGTGCCACATAGTCAAGACAGTTGTGTTATCCTACAATGACTTGTTAGCTATCAGACATTGTATTGAGATACAAACAAGACTAAATGAGCGCATACCTTGCCATCTTCGCGCTTCAGTCCTCTTTTCGATTTACACATGTAGAGTGAGGAGTATTCCAACCTGAAATAAATAAAGAGGGCAGGATAGTCACATAGTTATAAAGGTACCAAGGGTGATCATCTAATAGTTTATGGACAGAGCCCATACTGTCCTAAAAATGAAATTATTACCCAAATTTTTTTTCATGATCAGTAAATTGTCTGTCTTGCAGACGCGGTATTCTTTCATCCATAACTTGTCGGTAGGCTATTCCACTTTGTCTTTACAATGTTTGTTATTACAAAACCAGCAGACAGAGAAGGTTTGGGAGATGTTGCACCGCGACTGTTCTCGATAGTCTATTTTCCTCAACTGCCACTTTGCGAGCAGTTTGTGCGAGAGTGCACAGCGCACGCGCGCCTCGAGTCGGAACAGCTCCAACTCACGTGTAAACTGCAGCAGCACAACGTCCGGTAATTAAGACCTTTGCAAGACCCGGTCTAGTAGGCTACGTCACAACCCGTTTCTATGGCAATGCAAACTAAGACATATCTATTAATGTATGGTATTCTATTGGAGTTCAAATTCATAGTCAAACGACTGAAATAATTGTGTATTATATCATGTCCGTTCTGCCGGTGCACATCCTCATCCAATTGAGCTCCGCTTTGACCATGTACGTGAATGCAACGCGCACACGGGACTGTGTTTTCGCGTGCGTACGTGCAAGTAGAGTGTGCATAAGGCGCTCACGCACACGCACGCACGCACACACACACACACACACATCCCGGGGGCGAGGTAGGCTGCTCATCCCTTCTCGCGCTGAGTCTCTCAGCCCGCCAGCCGCCCTGAGGTGCGTTTTCAGTAACCATGGCACTGTCTGAGTAGGCTACACAAAAACGTGCGCAGCAGTTCCTTATTCAACCGTGTTGACATCTTCCAATGAACAAATTCGTAACAATGTATGCAATCGTGTCATTGTGCTATGCATAATGCATTACAATTAGGCTACATTATTGTTGAGCACATGAAGTTAATGTGAACATGGCCCATGTGAGAAGAGAAACAATTATGTGTTAACTTATGCATGCTTGCTTGGCTATTGAAACATGTTTTACTAAGTAGACATGCCATTTTATTAAGATTCAATATTGATACTTTGGAGATCATTGGAAGAAATAAACTTGCACTATTATAAATATGTAATAAATATGTTATGTTGTTAGTAATACATAGGCAAATAGTGTCACGTCTTGGTAGTAGGCTACACTAACTTAAAATAGGTTTCACCATATAACCAAGCAGCTTCAGTATACTTACACTGGCCATGTAATATACCATGTAACACCTAGCTATAGAAACATTTAAAGGGATACTTCACCCAAATTACATATTGGTTTCCTTATCCTTTAAATAGTCTATGGACAAGGTATGACAGTAATCCATCCTTTGGTTTAGTGTCCCTGGCACTGTTTCCAGATGCTAACATTTTAGCATTTGTGGCACAAATCCCATTCAAGTCATTTTTTTACGCATCATATCCAAATAATCCGAAAGTATCTAAACTGTATTGTGATGCTCACCAAAGTCATTTAAGGATGATTTGAACATGATGCGCGAAAAATGCAAATATCGGGCCCCTGACTTGAATGGGATTTGTGCCACATTGAATGCTAAAACGTTAACATTTGGAAACAGTGCCAGCCACTGCCAGGGAAACTAAACCAAAACATGGATTGCTGTCACACAGAACGCATAAAGGGCAAGGAAACCAGTGTAATTGTGTAATTTGGGTGAACTCTCTCTTTAATATAAACTTGAGTAACAAAAAAAAGTTTCCATCCGCGTTTTATAGTGAATGTGCCCACTCTGGTGTTGGCATGCTTTAGCCAACAACTGGCAGATAGCCTACAGTGCAGGAAGGATATCGTACATGATGAAATAATTATGGACAAAAGAAAAGAGCAAGATTATTTTTATTTGTCAAACGGCAGCCAAGCATCGATCATAATGTCTCTCACGATATTTATTGGAAAGGAGCATCAATCACCGCGTGTACTTTCACCACCTTGTGATGTTCATACATTTATTTTATCTGTAGCCAAATAAACTGCATGCTTTCCCGAGTCATAGTGGAAGGACCACAAAACATATCATTGATGCTGCTTGATCATCGATGCTTGGCTCCGGTTTGACAAATACAAATAATCTCGCTCTTTTGTCCATAATAATCTAGTCATGAAAGGCTATCCTACCCGCACTCTATCTGCGAGCTGTTGGTGCACGTGCCAAGACCAGAGTGGGCACATTAGCAATGTAACGCAATTTTTGGTGGGGACAAAACCATCAGTAGAGTTGAAAATGCAATGCTAAACTATTTAACTTGCATTCTTTATTTGGTACATGGGAATTTAAACACAAAAGTTATTTTTTTATGTGTACTACGTCATCATGCACAGCCTGTTACCCGCAATAGGTCAATTTTATGGAAACACATCTCTGGTGGTAAAATACCCATATAGTTCTTATGCGGATTTTAGATTATTTGCATGAAAATCTGTCGGCAGCTGGATGGAAACCGAGCTAGCGGCAAATCTCCGATGACAGTGGTAAACCCAAAGCAACACCCAGGGTTTATTGCTATTAGCCCATACAAACACATGCATAACATATTCATAACATGGAACAGATACTTTTTTTAAACTTTCTTCACATTTTGTTACGTTACAACCTTCATCTAAATTGTTATTTTATTTAAATCCTCATAAATTTACACACAATACCCCATGATGACAAAGCAAAAACATGTTTTTATACATTTTAGCAAATTTATATAAAACAACTAAAACAGAAATACCTTATTTACATAAGTATTCAGACCCTTTGCTATGAGACTCCAAGTTGAGCTCATGTGCATCCTGTTTCCATTGATCATCTTTGAGATGTTTCTACAACTTGATTGGAGTCCTGTGGTAAATTCCATTGATTGGACATGATTTTGAAAGGAACACACCTGTCTATATAAGGTCCCACAGTTGACAGTGCATATCAGAGCAAAAAGATCGTGTCGAGGCACAGATCTGGGGAAGGGTACCAAAACATTTCTGCAGCATTAAAGTTCCCTAAGAACACAGTAGCCTCCATCATTCTTTAATGGAAGAAGTTTGTAACCACCAAGACTCCTAGAGCTGACCGCCTGGCCAAACTGAGCAATCAGGGGAGAAGGGTTAGGGAGGTGACCAAGAACCCGATGGTCACCCTTTTTATGTTTTATTTAAAAATGAATATATTGATATATGTATATACAGTGGGGAGAACAAGTATTTGATACACTGCCGATTTTGCAGGTTTTCCTACTTACAAAGCATGTAGAGGTCTGTAATTTTTATCATAGGTACACTTCAACTGTGAGAGACGGAATCTAAAACAAAAATCCAGAAAATCACATTGTATGATTTTTAAGTAATTAATTTGCATTTTATTGCATGACATAAGTATTTGATCACCTACCAACCAGTAAGAATTCCGGCTCTCACAGACCTGTTAGTTTTTCTTTAAGAAGCCCTCCTGTTCTCCACTCATTACCTGTATTAACTGCACCTGTTTGAACTCGTTACCTGTATAAAAGACACCTGTCCACACACTCAATCAAACAGACTCCAACCTCTCCACAATGGCCAAGACCAGAGAGCTGTGTAAGGACATCAGGGATAAATTGTAGACCTGTACAAGGCTGGGATGGGCTACAGGACAATAGCCAAGCAGCTTGGTGAGAAGGCAACAACTGTTGGCACAATTATTAGAAAATGGAAGAAGTTCAAGATGACGGTCAATCACCCTCGGTCTGGGGCTCCATGCAAGATCTCACCTCGTGGGGCATCAATGATCATGAGGAATGTGAGGGATCAGCCCAGAACTACACGGCAGGACCTGGTCAATGACCTGAAGAGAGCTGGGACCACAGTCTCAAAGAAAACCATTAGTAACACACTACGCCGTCATGGATTAAAATCCTGCAGCGCACGCAAGGTCCCCCTGCTCAAGCCAGCGCATGTCCAGGCCCGTCTGAAGTTTGCCAATGACCATCTGGATGATCCAGAGGAGGAATGGGAGAAGGTCATGTGGTCTGATGAGACAAAAATAGAGCTTTTTGCTCTAAACTCCACTCGCCGTGTTTGGAGGAATAGAAGGATGAGTACAACCCCAAGAACACCATCCCAACCGTGAAGCATGGAGGTGGAAACATCATTCTTTGGGGATGCTTTTCTGCAAAGGGGACAGGACGACTGCACCGTATTGAAGGGAGGATGGATGGGGCCATGTATCGCGAGATCTTGACCAACAACCTCCTTCCCTCAGTAAGAGCATTGAAGATGGGTCGTGGCTGGGTCTTCCAGCATGACAACGACCCGAAACACACAGCCAGGGCAACTAAGGAGTGGCTCCGTAAGAAGCATCTCAAGGTCCTGGAGTGGCCTAGCCAGTCTCCAGACCTGAACCCAATAGAAAATCTTTGGAGGGAGCCGAAAGTCCGTATTGCCCAGCGACAGCCCCGAAACCTGAAGGATCTGGAGAAGGTCTGTATGGAGGAGTGGGCCAAAATCCCTGCTGCAGTGTGTGCAAACCTGGTCAAGAACTACAGGAAACGTATGATCTCTGTAATTGCAAACTAAGGTTTCTGTACCAAATATTCAGTTCTGCTTTTCTGATGTATCAAATACTTATGTCATGCAATAAAATGCAAATTAATTAATTAAAAATCATACAATGTGATTTTCTGGATTTTTGTTTTAGATTCCTTCTCTCACAGTTGAAGTGTACCTATGATAAAAATTACAGACCTCTACATGCTTTGTAAGTAGGAAAACCTGCAAAATTGTCAGTGTATCAAATACTTGTTCTCCCCACTGTATATATATTTTACTTTTGAATGATATCCAATTGGTAGTTACAGCCTTGTCCCATCGCTGCAACTCCCATACGGACTCGGGAGAGGCGAAGGTCGAGAGCCATGCGTCCTCCGAAACACGACCCTGCCAAGCCGCACTGCTTCTTGATGCACTGCTCGCATAACACGGATGCCAGCCACACCAATGTGTCGGGGGAAACACAGTACAGCTGGTGACCGAAGTCAGCGTGCATGCGCCCAGCCCGACACAAGGAGTCGCTAGGGCGCGATGGGACAAGGACATCCCAGCCAGCCAAACCCTCCCCTAACCCGGACGACGCTGGGCCAGTGTGCACCGCCTCATGGGTCTCCCGGTCGCGGCTGGCTGCGATACAGCCTGGGATCGAATCCGGGTCTGTAGCGACGCCTCTAACACTGCGATGCAGTGCCTTAGACTGCTGCGCCACTCGGGAGGCCCCCCCATGGTCACTCTGAAAGAGCTCCTGAGTTCCTCTGTTGAGATGGGAGAACCTTCCAGAAGAACAACCATCTCTGCAGCACTGCACCAATCAGGCTTTTATGGTTGAGTGACCAGACAGAAGCCACTCCTCAGTAAAAGGCACATGACAGCCCACTTGGAGTTTGCCAAAAGGAATTTAAAGGACTCTCAGAACATTAGAAACAATATTCTCTGGTCTGATGAAACCACGATTGAACTCTTTGGCCTGAATGCCAAGTATCACGTCTGGAGGAAACCTGGCATGGTGGTGGCAGCATCATGCTGTGGGGATTTTTTTCAATGGCAGGGACTAGGAGACTAGTCAGGATCGAGGGAAAGATGAACGGAGCAAAGTACAGAGAGATCCTTGATGAAAACCTGCTCCAGAGTGATCAGGACCACAGACTGGGGAGAAGGTTCACCTTCCAACAGGACAACGACCCTAAGAACACAGCCAAGACAACGCAGGAGTGGCTTCGGGACAAGTATCTGAATGTGCTTGAGTGGCCCAGCCAGAGCCCGGACTTGAACCCGATCGAACATCTGTGGAGATACCCTAAAATAGCTATGCAGTGACGCTCCCCATCCAACCTGACAGAACTTGAGAGGATATGCAGAGAAGAATGGGGGAAACTCCCCAAATACAGGTGTGCCAAGCCTGTAGCGTCATACCCAAGAAGACGCAAGGCTGTATTTCCTGCCAAAGGTGCTTCAACAAAGTGCTGAGTAAAGGGTCGGAATACTTATGTAAATGTATTATTTAAGTTTTTTTATTTTGAATACATTTGCAAAAATCTATACAAATCTGATTTTGATTTGTCAATATGGGGTATTGTATGTAGATTGATGAGGGGAAAACATGATTTCATCCATTTTATAATAAGGCTGTAACGTAACAAAATGTGGAAAAAGTGAAGGGGTCTGAATACTTTCCAAATGCACTGTATACTTCCATTCATTTTTTCAACTGGTACCAGGGGACCATCAGATGAATCTCCCCAAGTCCAGGATATTCTCTCCTCAACCTCCTCCAAAGACCAGGATGCCATCTCCTCCCGGGCACGCTGCTTGGTCCAGTTTAGGTGGGATCTTCTGTCACGATCGTCATAATGATTGGACCAAGGCACAGCGTGCGTAGAATTCCACATGTTTAATAAATAATATACTCACCAAACAAAACAGAAGAAAAACGAAACGTGACGTTCTGGGCTGCTCACAGGCAGCTACACAAAAACAAGATCCCACAAACAACAGGTGGGAAAAGGCTGCCTAAATATGATCCCCAATCAGAGACAACGATAGACAGCTGCCTCTGATTGGGAACCATACCACGCCAACATAGAAAACGAAAAACTTGAATGCCCACCCTAATCACACCCTGACCTAACCAAATAGAGAAATGAAAAGGCTCTCCAAGGTCAGGGCGTGACACTCTGAAACCATATAATAATTTGTAATGACTTATTCCATTACTTTGGCATAGATATTTAATAGAATACCCCCAAATTCCTTATATACCCTAGAGGCTGAACTGTAATTGGACCAATTAATCCATGTTTTGATCATTTTAATAGAGGATCAGAGCTACAGTAATGTCCTCACATGTCTCCCGATCACATTACTTCTTCCACTAAATCATGTGACTTTGGCTTCCAGCACTTGGCATGTAATGGTGTAGACAACAGTGATCCAACCACTCTCATTCGAGAATGACGTGGGTGACGTCCTCTGTGCCAATCTTCCTTTAACCCATAGGCCCAACTGCTACTGAACTTGCTTTTTTATTTCAACAAGCTTATTATTAAAGCAAGCTTCCTTCATTTTCTATGCAATTGTCTGTTCACAGTGGTGCTTCTGATCGTGTGTTGGAGTCCCCCCTTGTGTCTTCTCTGCCCCCCCCTTTCCTCCTCTTCTTTTACTCCACAGTGTGCTGCTGCTCTGCTATATGTGGCGCCCGGAGCCGCTCCAGGAATCTGCCCTAAATGTTTTCCATATTAGTTCAGAGCCTTCTCTGGTTCCAAATAGCCTAGCAGCCGAGCAGGGATAATACTGAGAGGAACCCTGAGCAGAGAGGGGAAGGGAACGGGGGGCGTGGCAGGGAGCAGTGTAGCACACTGACAGACAGCACAACGGTAAGACACTGACAAAGAAACGGGAAAGGAAAGAGAGAGAGAAGAGAAAGAGAAAACAACCTCCCAAGGAGCTGAAGAATACGCGCTAGTCTCATCTCAAGGCAGAAGGTGAAGAATGGGAGAAGGAAAGAAGGGATCTGGAGGAGGGGAGAAGAGCGGAGGAGCGCCCCCCATCCAGGAGAAGAAAGGGGGTAGAGCAGAGGAGGGAGGCCCAGCGCCCGAGGATGCTCACAAGTGCTGTGGCTGTCGCTTCCCCCTGCTCATTGCCCTGCTGCAGCTGCTGCTGGGGGTGGCCATCACAGCCGTGGCCTTCCTCATGGTCACCATCAGCCCCTCGCTCCTGGCCAGGGAGACACCACACTGGGCCGGCATCATTGTAAGCATGGACCCGCCTCGTCTTTCTGTATGCATGGACACTTAATATGGCCGTGTGCCACTGTTGTAGCTGCATGGGCCTTTGCCTTAACTGACTTAGGTCCCTATATCCATCTTCAACTCACCTCACTACGTGACTGCATGGATCCTCGTCCTCATCGTCTAACAACCCAATGCAACCTTGTGTATCTACATGCATGTACACTCAATATGGCCACTATTGTTGTCCTGATACTCTACCTACCGTGTCTCGCATGCACTTCACCTACAATGCACACTGGGTTGTACTGCCTCATCCCCCAGAATGTAGCTGAATGGACCTATCTTCTACCTTCATTGCATGCATGGCCTAATGATGTGTATAAACACATACAGTATGTACAGTTGAAGTCGGAAGTTTACATACACTTAGGTTGGAGTCATTAAAACTCGTTTTTCAACCACTCCACACATTTCTTGTTTACAAACTATAGTTTTGGCAAGTTGGTTGGGACATCTACTTTGTGCATGACACAAGTCATTTTTCCAACAATTGTTTACAGACAGATTATTTCACTTATAACTCACTGTATCTCAATTCCAGTGGGTCAGAAGTTTACATACACTCAGTTGACTGTGCCTTTAACAGCTTGGAAAATTCCAGAAAATGATGTCATGGCTTTAGAAGCTTCTGATAGGCTAATTGACATGATTTGAGTCAATTGGAGGTGTACCTGTGGATGTATTTCAAGGCCTAACTTCAAACTCAGTGACTCTTTGCTTGACATCATGGGAAAATCAAAAGAAATCAGCCAAAACCTCAGAAGAAAATTTGTAGATCTCCACAAGTCTGGTTCATCCTTGGGAGCAATTTCCAAACACCTGAAGGTACCACGTTCATCTGTACAAACAATAGTACGCAAGGACAAACACCATGGGACCACGCAGCCGTCATACCGCTCAGGAAGGAGACGCGTTCTGTCTCCTAGAGATGAACGTACTTTGGTGCAAAAAGTGCAAATCAATCCCAGAACAACAGTAAAGGACCTTGTGAAGATGCTGGAGGAAACAGGTACAAAGTATCTATATCCACAGTAAAACGAGTCCTATATCAACATAACCTGAAAGGCAGCTCAGCAAGGAAGAAGCCACTGCTCCAAAACCGCCATAAAAAAGCCAGACTACGGTTTGCAACTGCACATGGGGACAAAGATCGTACTTTTTGGAGAAATGTCCTCTGGTCTGATGAAACAAAAATCGAACTGTTTGGCCATAATGCCCATCGTTACGTTATGTTTGGAGGAAAAAGGGGGAGACTTGCAGGCCAAAGGACACCATCCCAACCGTGAAGCACGGGAGTGGCGGCATCATGTTGTGGGGGTGATTTGCTGCAGGAGGGACTGATGCACTTCACAAAATAGATGGCATCATGAGACAGGAAAATTATGTGGATATATTGAAGCAACATCTCAAGACATCAGTCAGGAAGTTAAAGCTTGGTCGCAAATGGGTCTTCCAAATGGACAATGACCCCAAGCATACTTCCAATGTTGTGGCAAAATGGCTTAAGGACAACAAAGTCAAGGTGTTTGAGTGGCCATCACAAAGCCCTGACCTCAATCCCATAGAACATTTGTGGGCAGAACTGAAAAAGCGTGTGCGAGCAAGGAGGCCTACAAACCTGACACAGTTACACCAGCTCTGTCAGGAGGAATGGGCCAAAATTCACCCAACTTATTGTGGGAAGCTTGTGGAAGGCTACCCGAAATGTTTGATCCAAGTTAAACAATTTAAAGGCAATGCTACCAAATACTAATTGAGTGTATGTAAACTTCTGACCCACTGGGAATGTGATGAAAGAAATAAAAGCTGAAATAAATTATTCTCTCTACTATCATTCTGACATTTCACATTCTTAAAATAAAGTCTTATCTCTCTATTCACACATTATCTTACATTAGTTACATCTAAACTCAAAATAAGGGTTGTTTATCATGCTTTACTGCCTTTTCTATAGCTGTTTTAATGGGAAAGTTCCCCACCTCATATGACACAGAGGTAAACATGACACATGGATAGGATGACTCATAGTCATTTACTAGTGCCATGTGGTTTTACATAGGGAATGATTTCAGATGTACTCCCTATTCAATATGAGTGTAGTGTGCCGTGCAGTGACATACAGTGGCTGTAGTTTTCCATATACCGTTATTTTATTTCTGGCCAGGCAAAAAAATAACTAATGATACCATAAATAACAATTATGATCCAGTTTCAGGTTAAAAGTTGCCTTGTTTGCCTTGTTTTCCTAATGGATGACCCATGTGAACCTTCCTCAGTCGCATCCAACAAATTGGGTGACATTCTAAATGTCAACATGTTGACTGCTACCAATTAGCTTGATGTTATTTTCACATTGGCTCCCTCACTCTCTTACTGTTGATTAGATCGATCTCCTCTAGAAATAGTTAACTGGCTTAAAGAGTTTCTAGGTCATTCTACCACTTCGGTGCCTTTTAAGGAGTGTAACTTGGTCAAAAGAAACGTTTGATTTCATCTCATTTTAACTTTCTGTCATAAAGATGACATTCATAAAAACACGTTTTCCCATTGAATTGAAAAAAATGTTAGTAAGTGCATATTAATTGCCAAATAAAGTAACAGGGTTGACTAACAGGGTTTACGATTTCTTCTTAAATCAGCCATAAATCCCATTGTGACAGGGGGAATGGAAGATTGTTGTGTGCAACAGGGAGTGGCAATTGAATGCAAGCTTCACCATTTTTTATTTATTGTTAAAACATTTCCAGACTGTCTAGCGATTGATAACAGGATTGACGTGTTATGCTCAACCCACTCAGTTTTCCACCACAAAACACCAGAAAATGGCCAAAAAGAGTTGGAACAGCTTTTATTCTATGATTTGACAATTAGATGTTCAATGTTTCTTTTGAAATAAATATTTAAAAACGAATAGTTTCACACTATTAAGACGAGAGTTCACGTAGCAGGGTTGACCTTAAAATGAGGGACAGACGTAATCACTAATCACATTAAATAAATATTAATCTTCAGAAATGAATTTGTTAAAGCAACAAAATAACTAGGGCTTTACAATAATGGGGAAACTTGGAGACGTTTTGTAATTCAGTGGGTAAAAACCTTCCTAGAAGTGACAGAGGATTGACGGAGGGACATGTCAAAATGCTGAATTTGAGCACTTCAGCAAGCGTTTATTCATATTAAAAATCAGATTTATCTAATTCTCTGTGTGGTCTTCATTTGAAATTTCAATATTGGTGCACAATTTCTACTTAAAATATCAAAGGGACGCAAAAGGCACTCATTTCGTGGAAGACCCTTCTATAAGTTTCGAACTTTCCCCCAACTGTAGTCATGGCAACTGTAGTCATGGCAAGACAACAACAACTCTAGAATGCCAGTCAGAGCTGTGGGGCAGTAGCCTCTTACCCTGATCCTTTAGTTTGCTAATGTCTACAGATAAATAAAGCAAATAATACTGAAAGGAACTGAAGGTAGCACTTTACTTTACATTGCCCTTATACCCTACTGTTATTACTGCACAGTAATTGCATCCGGTACAGGTCCTAAACTCAAAAATCATGTCAAACACTACATGCATCTCCTTAGACCCAGATGTATCTCTTATTAGTATTTGTTGTGTGATTATTGTGGCATCAGTAGCCTCTGAAACATTAGAAACCCTCCGACTCGTATAAGACCATACTGGCCCCCTACGCAAGCATATGTTGTAGGCTATCCATGCAAGTAAATGACTATAAATATTTTTTCCTGTCTTCTCTAAGATAAAGTGATTATGTAAAAAAACATTAATTGATAAACAAACATTCTGAGCCAGAGCTAGAGGTAGTTTTGTAATTAAAGGGTTGCCAAACTGGGATTAAAGGGTTGTCAAACTGAGCCATTGGGCCACATTCATATATTGATAGACAAATTAGAGAGATTGTTCAAAATTCTGCAAATATGGACAATAAAATACTTCAAGAGTAACTTTGATGTCCCCTCTACACATCAACAGAAATACAAAAATGGCTATTTCTGTCACGATCATTATAATAAGTGGACCAAAGCGCAGCATGATCTGAGTTCTAAGTGAAACTCAAAGCAAAACAAAACAATAAATCTCAAACGAAACGTGAAGCTAATAATAGTGCTAACAGGCAACTATCCATAGTCAAGATCCCACAAAGCACAAAGGGGAAATGGCTGCCTAAATATGATTCCCAATCAGAGACAACGATAAACAGCTGCCTCTGATTGGGAACCATACCAGGCCAACATAGATGTATAAATCACCTAGATAACCCACCCTAGTCACACCCCGACCTAACCAACATAGAGAATAAAAAGCTCTCTATGGTCAGGGCGTGACAATTTCAGACAAAATACGACTTCATTTCAGTGTTCTATGTCAATGCTTTTCATCCATTTTGATGTGATTTTAACAGAATTTCTCCGTTTTTTTTATTAACACACATTTTCCTACCATTGAAGCCTAATGTTACATTTTTTTTAACAAACTTGAAATTTAAAAAACAGATTATTTTCATAATCAGAGGCCTATTTCAATTACACTAAATATACAAAAGTGTGTTCCCCCTTAAATGAGTGGATTCGGCTAGTTCAGCCACATCCGTTGCTGACAGGTATATAAAATTTAACACACGGCCATGCAATGTCCATAGACAAACATTGGCAGTAGAATGGCTTACTGAAGAGCTCAGTAACTTTCAATGTGGCACCGTCCTAGGATGCCACCTTTCCAACAAGTCAGTTCATCAAATTCCTGCTCTGTTAGAGCTGCCCCAGTCAACTGTAAGTGCTGTTATTGTGAACTGGAAACGTCTAGGAGCAACAAAGGCTCAGCTTCTACATGGTAGGCCACACAAGGTCACAGAATGGGACTGCCGAGTGCTGAAGCGCGTAAAAATCGTCTGTCCTCGGTTGCAACACTCACTATCAAGTTCCAAAATACCTCAGGAAGCTAGTCAGCGCAAGAGCTGTTTGTCGGGAGCTTCATGAAATGGCTTTCCATGGCCGAGCAGCCGCACACAAGCCTAGAATAGCCATGCACAATGCCAAACGTCAGCTGGGGTGGTGTAAAGATCGCCGCCATTGGAAACGGGTTCTCTGGAGTGATGAATCACGTTTCACCATCAGGCAGTCTGACGGACGAATCGGGGTTTGGCGGATGCCAGGAGAATGCCAACTGTAAAGTTTAGTGGAGGAGGAATAATGGTCTGGGGCTGTTTTTCATATTTCGGGCTAAGCCCCTTAGTTACATTGAAGGGAAATCTTAACGCTACATCATACAATGACATTCCAGACGATTCTGTGCTTCCAAATTTGCAATGCCCCTGTGCACGAAGCGAGATCCATACAGAGATGGTTTGTCGAGATCGGTGTGGAAGAACTTTACTGGCCTGCACTTTAACACCTGAACTTTACTGGCCTTTGGAACGCCGACTGCGAGCCAGGCCTAAAGTCCCCGCAGAAATGTTCCAACATCTAGTGGAATCTTCCCAGAAGAGTGGAGGCTGTTAAAGCAGCAAAGGGGGGACCAACTCCATATTAATGCCCATGATTTTGGAATGAGATGTTTGACGAGCAGGTGTCCACATACATTTGGTTACGTAGTGTATTTCTGAAGGGTAATAAAAAACATTTTCCTCATTTGGATCTATGCTTGAGTCTCACAGGGTTAGACGTAATACAACTTACATAACACACAGCATTTCCATATAGAATCTATAGGAAGTACAACGATGAACCCTTTAAGCCCCAAGGCTATAGAGGCCTACTAATGATAGCACAGGGGCCTGACTAGGTATGTTCCCATACCGTCTAATCTAGTATTGTTTTTCTAGGGCAATGTATGGTAGTGAGCATTTCTTTAACATAATCATGTAATCTATGTGAGATACTTCACGTTTGCATTTCTGTAGAGGAAAAAAACAAGTTGTTTTCTCTCAGCTTCCTGTATGCCCTAATTACAGTGTGTACAGATGTGTGCAATCGGAAGCATCTCAGCTCACACAGGGTGCATCCATCTCGGGTTCTGTCCTCACGTGACTCACGACCCGGTGACAAACACGGAGGTCACCAAGATCCTTCTAGAGAATTCTGATTCCTTAAGAACCTGGGGAAAACATTTAAGTTATATGCTGCATGTTAGTCACAAGACTGCAATAGTGTGTTGTCGCAAAAAAGGAGGAAAACGACTTAATTTGCCATAGCATTGATAATGTTATCAGATGACACCTTGGACAATATGATGCTAAAAGTGCACTATATCAATAGCGAACTTGGGATAAACAGCTTGAAGAGGGTTGAAAAGGCCCCTCAGCTGCAAATAAGAGGTTTGCTTGTATGTGTGTGTTAGAAAACCATGGCAACACTTGGTATCAGCAGATCAAATCCTGGGATGAATATCTGTTTATCAGATCCGAATGGATTCAGTTTCCCAATAACACATATGCATTATGATGCAGTTATAATGCACCGTAAGACTTTCATGAGCATGCAAGACACCTACGGTGTCATAATGATCTGGACTAAATACCAGTATATACACCTTTTCAAAGCAGCCTTTGTATTTTTTAAGTACACATTGGAGAATGATGTACTTACCAAGCATACAAGTATATTTTACAAAGAATTTAAGTCAGAGAATAACCCCCACTAAATCCATTTTCCCCTGTGTTCTATGTTTCTCTAGTTGTGTGTGGTCTCCTTGCTGGGCTTCCTCCTATACTGCATCACCTACGTACCAGATGAGAGGACCTCCATGCAATTCATCGCCAAAGTGAGACCCAGAAAATCCTCTGACATAATTTCCTGTCCAACTGAGCGGAGACCAAGGCAAACTCTCTCTAATGGGACAATTAGTCATGTTTATACAGGAGAATGCCATTCATTATCAAACACATGCCCGTCTCATTCAAATCAACCAGGTTGTAGTTAATCAGTTAATCTGATTTCAGTTAATCTGATTTAGACTAATGTGTAGGGCCAATATACTACAAAACAGAGAACATTGATTGCCACATTGACATACTGTAGGCAGACCTGGGTTCAAATACTATTTAAAATATTTAAAATACTTGTTTTAGAAAAGCTGTAGTGCCAGATGGGCGAGGTTTGCACTTTGTGACTATTCTATTACCCTGAACAGAAATATAAATGCAACACGCAACAATTTCAAAGATTTTACTGAGTTACAGTTCATATAAGGAAATCAGTCAATGAATTAGGCCCTAATCTGTGGATTTCACATTACTGGGAATACAGATATGAATCTGTCAGTCACAGACACCTTAAAAAAAAAGTGGGGCGTGGATCAGAAAACCAGTCAGTATCTGGTGTGGCCACCATTTGCCTCATGCAGTGCGACACATCTCCTTCGCATGGAGTTGATCAGGCAGTTGACTGAGGCCTGTGGAATGTTGTCCCACTCCTCTTCAATGGCTGTGCGAAGTTGCTGGATATTGGTGGGAATTGGAATACGCTATCGTGCACGTCGATCCAGAGCATTCCAAACATGCTCAATGGGTAACATGTCTGGTGAGTATGTAGGAACATTTTCAGCTTCCAGGAATTGTGTACAGATCCTAGGGACATTGGGGCCGTGCATTATCATGCTGAAACATGAGGTGATGGCGGAGGATGAATGGCATAACAATGGGCCTTAGGATCTGGTCACGGTATCTCTGTGCATTCACATTGCCATCACTAAATGCAATTGTGTTCATTGTCCATAGCTTATGCCTGCCTGCCCATACCATAACCCCAACCCCACCACCACCATTGGGTACTCTGTTCACAAGGTTGACATCAGCAAACCACTCAGCCACACAACCCCATACACGCTGTCTGCCATTTGTTCGGTACTGTGGAAACCGGGATTCATCCGTGAAGAGCACACTTCTCCAGCGTGCCAGTGGCCATCAAAGGTGAGCGCATTTGGCCACTGTAGTCGGTTATGACGCCGAACTGGTGAGGAGCTTCCCTGAGACGGTTTCTGACAGTTTCTGACATCTTTTGCAGAAATTATTTGGTTGTGCAAAGCCACAGTTTTATCAGCTCCCCGGGCGGCTGGTCTCAGATGATCCCGCAGGTGAAGAAGCCAGATGTGGAGGCCTGGCATGGTTACACGTGGTCTGCGGTTGTGAGGCCGGTTGGACGTACTGCCAAATTCTCTAAAACGATGTTAGAGGCGGCTTATGGTATAGAAATTAACATTCAATTCTCTGGTGGATATTCCTGCAGTCAGCATGCCAATTGCACGCTCCCTCAAAACTTGAGACATCTGTGGCATTGTTTGACAAAACTGGCCTTTTATTGTCCCCAGCACAAGGGGACAATGATCATGCTGTTTAATTAGCTTATTGATATGTCACACCTGTCAGGTGGATGGATTATCTTGGCAAAGGAGAAATGCTCACTAACAGGGATTTAAATACATTTGAGAGAAATAAGCTTTTTGTGCGTATGGAAAATGTCTGGCATCTTTTATTTCAGCTCATGTGTTTATATTTTGGTTCAGTATAGTTCCATTGCAACAGGCAATCTCAATAAAACTCAGATAAAATATTTAAAATTATTTAAAATACAATTTGAACCCAGGTCCGACTAGGGTTGTATGGTTGCACCTTGAATGTGATACTGTATGTACAGTATCGAGAGAAATGCAGAGCACAGCATGCCTACTAGCAAGGCCCTGTAGGAGGCCTATGGGTAGATGAGCACAGTTATTGGACATGACTTCTCATTTAATTGGCCAGACAATGTAGGCAGTTGGAATGTGCAATCAATTAGAGTAGGAATACCACTGTTGCCCATCGTGACTGAGCTGCGTACAAATACAATATTTTCGAAGGCGACTTCCTCCACTCAAAATGTATGTGAAGTAGACATAACGTGAACAATACATTTAAAAAGTAATACAATCAGTGGTGTAAATGTACGCAACAAAATATTCTCCATATTTTTCTTTTCTTTATGTCTTCCTAAAGTTCATAGAACAACATAACATTGAGTACAGCGATATATGAAAGGCTTTGTGATGCTCTTCTTTTTATGTAATTTATGTAGTTCTCCATTTTTCAGAGCTGTTTACATTGCTTTTAACGCCATTTCAAATCAAGCAAGCATCAAACATTACATAATGCTATAAGCAGCATGTAATGGAGTGTAAATACAGTGCGAATCAGGGCTCTGTTACATAACCTGTGGATTTAGATGAAGGGCTAGTGTTATTTTGATTGTACACTGTAATTACATAAACCACACAAAGCCACTCTTGCACATTATCAAGCTGTATTTTAGACCCCGTTTACTCAATGTGGACATACAGGCACCTGCCAAAATAAAGGAAACACCAACAGTGTCTTAATAAGGCGTTGGGCCACCAAAACAGTTTCAATGCGCCTCGGCATAGATTCTACAAGTGTCTGGAACTCTATTGGAGGGATGCGACACTATTCTTCCACAAGAAATTACGTCATTGGTGTTTTTTTTGATGGTGCTGGAAAACACTGTCTCAGGTGCCTTTCCAGAATCTCCCATAAGTGTTCAAATGGGTTGAGATCTGGTGACACACACACACTCCTTTGACACCCCTCTTTCAAAGTCCCCGAGATCATTTCTTCTAACAAAATATGGGCAACTGGGCATTTTTATACATGACCTTAAGCAAGCTGGGATGTTAATTGCTTAATTAACTCAGGAACCAGACATTGTATCCCTAATTTACTCAAGTGTTTCCTTTATTTTGGCAGTTACTTGTACAAAGACAAATACAGTCGTGGCCAAAAGTTTTGAGAATGACACAAATATTAATTTTCAAAGTTTGCTGCTTCAGTGTCTTTAGATATTTTTGTCAGATGTTACTATGGAATACTGAAGTATAATTACAAGCATTTCATAAGTGTCAAAGACTTATTGACAATTACATGAAGTTGATGCAAAGAGTCAATATTTGCAGTTTTGACACTTCTTTTTCAAGACCTCTGCAATCCGCCCTGGCCTGCTGTCATTTAACTTCTGGACCACATTCTTACTGATGGTAGCCCATTCTTGCATAGTCAGTACTTGGAGTTTGTCAGAATTTGTGGGTTTTTGTTTGTCCATCCGCCTCTTGAGGATTGACCACAAGTTCTCAATGGGATTAAGGTCTGGGGAGTTTCCTGGCCATGGACCCAAAATATTGATGTTTTGTTCCCCAAGCCACTTAGTTATCACTTTTGCCTTATGGCAAGGTGCTCCATCATGCTGGAAAAGGCATTGTTCGTCACCAAACTGTTCCTGGATGGTTGGGAGAAGTTGCTCTCGGAGGATGTGTTGGTACCATTCTTTATTCATGGCTGTGTTCTTAGGCAAAATTGTGAGTGAGCCCACTCCCTTGGCTGAGAAGCAACCCCACACATGAATGGTCTCAGGATCCTTTACTGTTGGCTTGACACAGGACTTATGGTAGCGCTCACCTTGTCTTCTCCGGACAAGCTTTTTTCCAGATGCCCCAAACAATCGGAAAGGGGATTCATCAGGGAAAATGACTTTACCCCTGTACCTTTTGCAGAATATCAGTCTGTCCCTGATGTTTTTCCTGGAGAGAAGTGGCTTCTTTGCTGCCCTTCTTGACACCAGGCCATCCTCCAAAAGCCTTCGCCTCACCGTGTGTGCAGATGCACTCACACCTGCCTGCTGCCATTCCTGAGCAAGCTCTGTAATGGTGGTGCTCCGATCCCACAGCTGAATCCACTTTAGGAGACGGTCCTGGCGCTTGCTGGACTTTCTTGTGCGCCCTGAAGCCTTCTTCACAACAATTGAACCACTCTCCTTGAAGTTCTTGATTATCTGATAAATGGTTGATTTAGGTGCAATCTTACTGGTAGCAATATCCTTGCAAGTGAAGCCCTTTTTGTGCAAAGCAATGATGACGGCACGTGTTTCCTTGCAGGTAACCATGGTTGACAGAGGAAGAACAATGATTCCAAGCACCACCCTCCTTTTGAAGCTTCCAGTCTGTTATTTGAACTCAATCAGCATGACAGAGTGATCTCCAGCCTTGTCCTCGTCAACACTCACACCTGTGTTAACGAGAGAATCACTAACATGATGTCAGCTGGTCCTTTTGTGGCAGGGCTGAAATGCCTTGGAAATGTTTTTGGGGATTCAGTTAATTTGCACAGCAAAGAGGGACTCTGCAATTCATCTCTTCATAACATTCTGGAGTATATGCAAATTCCCATCATACAAACTGAGGCAGCAGACTTTGTGAAAATTAATATTTGTGTCATTCTCAAAACCTTTGGCCACGACTGTACACAGCATGTGGATAAAGGTAAAGTGGGAGGCTGCAGGGGATTCTCACAGGAACACTGTCTACTTAATGCAGTCAGTCCTCCTTTTCAACTAGAATGTTTTTTGTGTGTGAAAATAACTGAATTCTTTTGAAAATGACCCCTGATGACATCATAGGGGGTGATTTTCTTATATAAGCTAATTGACTACATTTAGGTTTTCAAATACGGAAACACTGGTATGGTGCTGCTGTGCTGGACATAATGAACATGAGGTTAAAAAGTGGTGAAGTTCCCCTTTAAGACAGTCTTGCTCTGTGAGGTTCTACCTCTGGCCGGTAGCCAGGATCTGCAGGTATTTATTGGCTGCTTTGAGGGGAGATAATCGTTAGCAGACAGAAACCTATTTGGATTGGAAACTGATATGGCTAGAGTGGGCATACCTGGTTCACTATGGCCTGCTAACACTTAAGCCACTTCAATCAGTCATTGAATGTGCTACAGTAAGCTGAGTAAAGACATAGAGCTCCAGTCATCTTAGCTCTAGTGTAGACAACCAGGGTCATGTTCAGGCTCCAACACAGAAAAAGCTTTGAAATATTGTTGTTATTGGTAGTCTGTCCTCGGTTTCAAAACATTTATATCAATTGGTGCTAAACATGACCCTGCAGTGGTCCTTAAGGATGACCTCCCTCTAAGTATTTATCCCCCACTATGCTTAGCTATGCTATGATTCACTACACCACAACACACAAGCTCACTTCCTCTCCTCTCCTCCTCCAGCTGCTGTACTTCATCCTGTGCACAGTGGGCCTGGTCCTCTCTGTCCTGGTCATGGCCTTCTCTGGCCACCATTATGCTCAGACCAACGGCTTCAGGTGCCTGGAGGTGGGAGACGACTGCGTGTGCACCCTGGACCCCCACGACCCAATCGCCAGGACCTTCACCTACGTGGGAGTCAGCGACTGCGGAGAGGTCACAGGCACCCTGAAGTTGTACTTCCTGCTTCAGATTGCCCTGAACCTGACCCAGGCCCTGGTGTGTGCACTGGGGGCCTTCGTCATGTGGAAGCACCGCTACCAGGTGTTCTTTGTGGGGCTACAGATGGGCTCACCCTCCTTCCAGCACTGGCAGAAGGTCTGATGGGAAATTTAGAAAAAAAGAGGCCCATGATGATGCTGATACCACTATTGATGGTAGAGTAAGGTGGAGAGCAGCCAATCAACATTTCGGCTCATTTTACTTGAATGGACAGAGATGTATTACACAAAACACTTTGGTGTGTGCATAAGTGTGTGTGTTTTGGTTGTTCTCGATCATATTTACATTTTGGGGTGGTTGACTTCTTCTATAATGGCTTTTCGCACAACTTTTATATACTGTGTGGAGAACTTTATTCGCAGTTGCCAATGCTACATGAGATACTGTATTTCTAATAGATGAAGAAAATATTCAAAACTATGAAACTGTCAGTTTTTGAATGATCTACCATGATGTTCAATGTATTTTTGTCAGGGTTTTCAAAAATAATTCAGCAAAAATCTTTATTATGCCTTTACAATTGAATGTATACAATCTATAATAGTGTTGATTATGTTACAATTAAAGCAAACTCAAGACACTTTTCTCATACTGTGGTCGTAAAAACGATTCTTGCTGTGCAAGTATTCAACTCTATAATCTTCTATCATACTGCTGTTTAGAACTGTGGGGAATGCTATTGTTTTCAACCCCAATCGGCCTTCAACTTGAGATACTCAATGAGAGTGGGCAGCACTGAGCTAGCCTGCAACATCACTTCCTGGAGTAGCTCAAACTGAGCATGTTATCAAAAGACAGCGCAGTATGAAGATATGCAAAAACTGCTTCTCCAATAAAAATCCCCGATTACATTGTAGGCGATGTCATGGCGAAGTTCATGTACAGAAAGACGTCATCGGGTCTAACGGTTCGTCAATTCAAAAGGGACTCCTTCGATATCAAGTTGCTTTTGACAAAAACGTGTCACTTTCACAGGGTTGGAGTAATAACATGTTCAACTACTTAAGACATTGGCTCGAATCTAGGTTGTGGATTTAGATTGAGAAAATTACTAATTAAGGAAGTATTTCACTTCTCTCATCGACTTCTCAAACCCCGGACAGGTCTGCTTGGTCTGTTTCGCAAGCGTTCCCGGAAGTCACGCGAAATTGCGCCTCTGGGATTAGGAACTGCGATGTTATGTTTTGAGAATCCCCCCCAAGTGATTCCATTTTAGCTAAAACAGATTTCCCGAGCTTCAAATGCACTGTTGAGTCTTCACATAGGAATAAATGGTGTGACGTCATCAATGGCTTTGTACATTCATATACAGTCAATGGTTCAACTGCATCGGTAGAGGGTGAGGAGCAGGGTGGAACATAAGTGAGGGAATTATGCTCTCTTTTTGCAATTGCATATTTAGCACTTGACTTTGATTATGATGGACTATCACACAAACAGTGGTACATATTTTGTAATAGCCTAGAATTACACAAAATACAGTATTTTTGGGCAAAAGAGGCTACTCATTTTATCTTTCCTTTCAGCCAATAGATGCGTCTGTAGCATTTGGGGCTGTTGACATAATACCATCATTGTATGAATCAGGGAAAACCCCTTACTGAATACAGCAGTACAGCCTGGTGTGTTATTGCATTTACTAACCACTCAGAGTGGAGACATACTGGTGAAGGGAGGAGGCATGTGGAGGCTATCAACAATACCAGTGGCCTCCAGTCATGACTCAAGCAGCCAGGCAAAACCAAAACTGCTGCAACCGCAGGGGGGGGGGCTGGGCTGGGGAGGGGTAGGTAAAGGGGTACTCAGACAGACAACTGAACTGTGCCACCCCAAGAGGGAAACTAAGTTTATATGGCTCATTTAGCTGGATAGTGTCCTTCCAATAGTGAAGACGTTAAATCAGTTGTCCAAAGGTTTGGTGTATGTTGTCTTATGCTAAATGAACTTAGGTGGATTGTAGATCACATTTTAGGTGCTGGTAGTGGACAGCATTTACCTATGACACATCTAGGGACTAGAGCAGCATGAAAAACAGAAGCAGAAAATATGAGGAGAATTTGAGCTAATGAGTGGTGGTGGTAACATGGTAATTACTGTGCATTAGAGATACTATAGTCGAGTCTTTGTACATAATACACGAAGATAAGTGTTTGAGAATAGCAAAATCTGTGTTTTATCTTCAATAGACGCCTTATTACTGGTGCTTGAGCATTTCGTGTCATTTACATGTACATTAGAGAAAGAACTACTGCTGATGTCCGTGTACATTTTCTAAGCCTTTTAGCATGGTCTCACTTTTACTTTGAATAAATGGTGTTGACTTTTAAGTCCTTAAATAGCAGTTGTATTATTTGTGTTGCATGCAATCCTACCTCAACTATTCTTAACCCAATCCTGAAATACTGTTGATGAAAAGTATGTGAATGAATGCGTTTTGCCTGCGAGCTACAGTATCACACCAGCTATCACTGAAGACGGACAGCTTGCGAGGGAAACATAACTATCTGAGCCGGAGTCTTTTTAGTCAATCACTGGAAGGGATAAGGCTGTACAAAAGTACACTACAGCAGCGTGTTATCAGATTAAGTGAGAAAGTTAGAGGGCCTGGGCCATGTTCATTAGGCACCAAACGGAAGAAAACAGGGACCTAGTTCTGTCCAATAAGAACAGCTTGTTTTTCATTTTCTGTTGAAAAACGCTAAACACTATTTTGCTATGGTGAATATAGCCCTGATTTTTTTGATAGGCCTGAGGGTGTTATGAACTATCATGTGACCACACCGCATCATTATTCATGACAGCATGACATAGGAAGTCATGTGCAGCCCATCACGAGGGGGATGTATTTAAACAAATTACAGTTAAGAGTTATTTTCCTCCCACAAAATCTGTTATCCTTCCTTTGAACCGGCAAACACCTGCTTGAAATTGCCATTGATTTGCTAGTGGTGAAAAACAGAAAGGTATCTGATCTGTTGTCCAGTGCATTTCTTCTGACCCTTTGAAAGGGGAGATGAATGTGGGAGATAAATGAGGTGATCAATTTCTCTATTGGCACTTTATTGGATCAACCTTCACTTAGTGGGAGCAGAACACTTTCAAGTAAGTAAAATTCTATGAAAAAAAGTGACATTACCAGAGGCGTGACTAATAGGATTATGTTAGAGCAGTTTCACTTCAATAATGGCCACCTGCAACTGGCATAACTCAAACTGGAGAAGAAAAAAAATGTGCCCAAATTACTTGGGAAACAGAAATTGGCATTTGAGCAGAACAAAATCACCTATCAGTTGCTCAACATAGCATTTGAAAATACTTGTTTTTCTTTTGTCACACTACAACACATAAACATATTTTGTTTGTCACACTACAACACCTGCCTCCAAACACAATAAACACAACATCCAAATCATCACTGTGGCTCAGTCCCAGAGGTGTTTGTGGCATAATATCCTGTTTATTGTCCTACTACTATTGGGTGGGTCTGAGTTCACGCTGACTAAACAACACGTGACTTTGGTCGGGGGCTGCCAGTGTCGAGAGACTCCGGTGTCCAGCTCAAGTGCACGCAATGTGTTGTTCACATGCACAAAACGTGTACAGTTTGTCAGAATAACAGTGAGTCATAAGGGTACAGTAACACATATCGATCTGGGGGTGATAACCCATTACATTACAGCAGTATGTTTTCAGACTCCGAGCAGCACAAGTGGAAAGACTGTAGTTATTCTCTTTCTGATCCTGACACAGAACCTTACACCACTACTAGCTACTAAAAAATACATTAGTCCAATGGCAGTTAGGACACGTCCAACAGAAGCAGTAGATTAACTATGGTGGCATCTGCCATGCCATTTCAATTGTATGAGAGAAATTATTGTTTGAGGAATATATGGCTGAAATTTTCCAGGTCATTGGAATATAAAAAAACAAAGCAGTGGATGTTTGTGTATGAATGCACCATACAGTACCGACAGAGCCAGGGTAGGCATGTCCCATCGCCCCCTCTCTCCTTCCCTCCCCTCCTAGTCGGAGCATTCCAGATCTGCTGGACTTTCCCCTTCCTGCCTTGCTCGGTGACAGCTGTGGGCTATTATGGTACCGCGTGCAGCTAATTTTAATGGCTGTGTCACAGAGGCGGCGTGAGAGAATGCAGCCCCGCCAGCGTCAACAAGAACAGAACCATCTCTGGACATGAGCCCTGTCCAAGCGGGAGGAGGGGGGGGTGCCCTCCATTTAGATCAAACAGGGGGGGGGCGGGGGGGAAATCACATGTCTAGATTATAAAACAACTTGGAAACAATTCAAGCCTTACATTCATTAATGACCTCGCACGTGTTGCGTTATCCAACTGTACACGGATTCCTTGTCTGTCCTACCACTGTAAACCATTTCATTTGATATCTTTAAATCAGAGAAAATTAGCTCATTTGGAATTAAGGTGAATTTGAGTCACACAGACATATTTCCAGTCATTCATCTTGATCTTTCCAAACAGGCTAAAGTAAAAAATGACAAAAGATAACGCTGATCCAAAGTCCACATCAGGCTTCTTATGAGTGTTAAGCAGATGCACTGAGCAGAACGGTTGCGGTGTGATCGTTAAAGTATGATGTTTATTGTGGTGTGTGTACTGTGTATGTGCGCAAGTGGCCCACAACGGTAGGACAAACATGAATTCAACCCAAAGACTGCTGACTAAATACACAGAGACAGTGATTAAATCAAGGCAAAAACATCCATTCTTATCTTATCATAGATTTATTACATTATAACAGCTCAACAACATTAAATACACAATCTGTTTAGAGAAAACTGTCAAAGGGCATTCCACTCTGGAGTGCATACATACTGTTATGTGATTGTGTGACATTAAAAAGTTTACACATATATTGAATTGCATTCCATTTGACTGAGTGAGATGACTTTACATGGCTGAGTACAAAAAAACAGAGAATGAATACAGTATGAGATTGAGTCCCATGGTTATGTCCCGGGCCATATGGAATAGGGGGTCATTTGGGAAACACCCATGACTACAGTATTATGCAACATCTTTATCAACATGAGTGACTGTTTCTGGGTCATTCCATGAAATGAGTCCCTTTTCGTCCCTTAATAGAAATTGTGAACCAATTTTGAATTTAAATTCTATATTAAATGAAGTGCCATTTAATATAGACCACATGGATAATTCAATAAATATTTTTTTTATATGAATAAATTCAGCATTTTGACATGTACCCTCTGTGACTTCTAGGAAGATTTTAACCCACTTGATCCCAAAATGTCTCCAAGTTGTCTCCATCATTCTAAAGCCCTAGATATTTTGTTGCTTTCACAGTCCTTTCTGGAAATTGTTTATTTGAGGCAATTCGTGGTTCATTTTAAAGGTAAAAAACCCTGTCCCTCATTTTAAAGGTAAAAAACCCTGTCCCTCATTTTAAAGGTCAACCCCGTTATGTGAACTGAACTCTCATTTTAATATGGTAATATGATTTGAATAATTTTTTCAAAAGGAACTTTCAACATCTACTAGTCTGATCACAGTGTAAAAACAGGTGAGCTGGTTCTACTCTTTTGATCATTTTCTGCTGTTTTGTGGTGGAAAACCGAGTGGGTCGTGCAGAACATGTCAACCCTGTTACCCATAGATAGACAGGATAGAAATGTTTAAACAATTAAAAAACATTTGTGAAGCTTGCATTCAATTGCCACTCCCTGTTGCATACAACAAGCTTCCATTCCCCCTGTAACAAAGGGATTTATGCCTGATTTAAGACGAAATCACCCGGTTACAGCCAACCCTGCTACGGTCAACCCTGTTACGGCCAACCCTGCTATTTTATTTGGTACTTAATAGGCACCTACCACAGTCATTTTTTTATTTAACCTCTTGAAATGGGAAAACATGTTTTTTAATTAAGTTGAACATGTACTCTTCATGACAGAATGTTTTTTTTCAGCAAGTTATACTACCCAAAAGGGACTCATTTCGTGGAACGACCTATCTACTGTATTGTACACAAGCACATTATCTTTAGACAGTGGTGAATACATTCTGTACCAATATAAGACTTTGAATCACAAGGACTTTCAAGTAAATTCCACACAGATAATCAGATTATCTTCATATACATTTTTTCACTGCGTTATTTCTAGACTATGTACAACATTTGTAGAAAGTAATGAAGTGCAGCGATTGCATTATCATGGATGACACTTCTTTGAGAGGAAAGGCGGTAATACTTTACTTGAACTCAGCGGCGTAACGCTTCGCAACAACGTCTTTAACATGTCTTGAAGCTTCACAGTAGGAGGCTAACTACTGCAATATGTAAATATATGTGTCATAACATTGTCATAGTATATCCTTTAGAAATGACATATGCATTGAATCTTTACTACATGTTTATGACACAGCTATGAAGCATTATTGCGGCTAGTTGAAGTAAAGTGTCACCAAAAAGTATTGTCACAGGCAATCCGTTTCTCCAGTTGTATGTTAACATTTTTTTTTAAAGAATAATTTTTAAATTAGTGCAGGCCACTGAGAACATTGACTATCCCGGTCATTATGATTAAGATGATGAAGCAATGCTACCACATAAGGCAGCCACGCGGTAAGTTTAGCAATTTCTATTCCACAGTAAAAAAAAAAAAAAAAAAGTATTATTCTCCAGTTACATTCATGAGTTAACAGGTCATATTAAAACAAAACAAAAGAGAATAGATAGCCTGGTCCCAGATCTGTTTGTGCGGTCTTGCCAACTCATATTATCATTGTCATAGGAGTTGGCAAGACCGCACAAACAGATCTGGGACCAGGCTAGGAAGAAAATACTTTACCTTAAAATTACACGTATACCCTTTCCCAAAAGGGCTATTCAATAATACAAGGAGCAACCCCTCCAACGTCTAAACAGAGCTGAACTACACCAACCACCCAATGTACCAATACCTGACCTGGGTATAGCCCAGTCTCTGTCTTCATCTGTCAGACAGACACAGTGCACTGAGAATACTGAAGGAAGAGTGTAGCTGCCCACAGGGCCACAGTACTTAACCTTTAACCCTCTTCCTTGACCTACAGGCTGCAGTCAGTCTGCTGCAGCCTGGCATAGTGACGCATGCCTTGCATCTCATTCAGTCTCACTCATAGAGCAGAAGGACTTATATGGGATGATCAGAATGACTGTGCAGCTTGTGTTGTTCTAAAGGCACAAATCACTGTACTGTTCTATGTGGGAGGGTGATGCTGGGTGAGTCGTCTGAGGACTCAGTCTAAGAACGAGGCACTGATTGCTTTGAATACAAGGCACTGTTTGAGTAAAGGCTCCATAAAACGGATAACATTGTGTGTGTGTGTGTGTGTGTGTGTGTGTGTGTGTGTGTGTGTGTGTGTGTGTGTGTGTGTGTGTGTGTGTGTGTGTGTGTGTGTGTGTGTGTGTGTGTGTGTGTGTGGTTACTGTGTGTACCTCCAGCAGAGTTCTCTGTGATAAGGGGGCCCCGGGCCCCTCAGTGTGCTGGGATATGGTGGTTGTTGACTCCATGAGTCCCCAGGAAGCCCAGCCTCTGTTTATTCTTCCTTTGCTCTGTCATCTGTGGAGAAGATAAGGAAAGAAGAACTTATTCAATATAAGCTACACACAGCATTGCCAGTTTGGGCAGTGTCAATGGAATCTGGCAATGTAGCCTACAAATAGTCAAGACTCAGCCCAGGTTACACCGACAGTAATCTCAGAACGCAGAATCCAATCTCGGCTTTACTAATTTGTGTACATTTTAGGCAATTTGTGGGATAGTTCCTAACTGAAATGTGGTAATGTCCAAAGGAGTCCATTTGAGATGTCCATCTTTCCAGGATAACTTTTCACCGTCTTTAGTTTACACTTCATAACATGGTTCCTGATATTCACCATTAGTGAGAAGAAACACAATGTACCGGTCAGTATCTGTAATCTCTGTTCTGAAGACCTGGCTCAGCTCTCGGTGTTCACACATGGCCGGAAAAAGCCTCTGTCCTTAATTATCCTCGATTTCCTGTCTTACATATTCACCCTGCACAATGTAATATTCCAGAAACAATTGTCTGTCTTGAGACAAGTCCTTAACAATCTTCCTAGGTAAACACAGTATAGTCTGCGATACCATGAACACCAGCACTCTGATTCCTCATAGGTTGGTAAATCAATCAATCAATCACAACCCATGACTCCTGTTCCAGCTCTGTTTTTACTGTGAAGTTATTTTCTCTATTGGAGTATAAGAGGGCTCAGTTCACAAAACAACATGCAGGAGGTCAATGTTCCAGCTCTGTTTTTACTGTGAAGTTATTTTCTCTATTGGAGTATAAGAGGGTTAAGTTCACAAAACAACATGCAGGAGGTCAATGTTCCAGCTCTGTTTTTACTGTGAAGTTATTTTCTCTATTGGAGTATAAGAGGGCTAAGTTCACAAAACAACATGCAGGAGGTCAATGTTCCAGCTCTGTTTTTACCACGGCTGTTATTTTCACTATCTGAAGTGTGACCCTCTATGTTGTTGTCCCACTTATCTATCTTAAGATGAAGGCACTAATTGTAAAATCGCTCTGGATAGGAGCGTCTGCTAAATTACTCAAATGTAAATACGTCAACATGGGGTGTTGTTCACACAGACATCTGGGCAGCAGAACAGGAACAAACAACGAGAGGCCTGTGACTGCACGGAGATCACATGCAGAAAAGGCAGGTGATGGTGTTGTAATGATCAGGTGATGGTGGAGTGATGACGATCGGTCAAACTACTTGCTGCATCATGACTAGTCAGCCCAACAGCCACAGGCTCTCTGGAAGGTCAGGGAGGGATATGGCATTGTACAGCAAGGCATGATAACCTCAAGGAAAAGGACAAGTGCATGTGAACTGATAGGAATGATTCCCCATTGTGATACAAGTGAGGAGACCCATGACGACTCATGATGGTGAGAATGCTGTTCATTGATTACAGCTCAGCGTTCAACACCATAGTGCCCTCCACGGTCATCCCTAAGGTCAGTACCCTGGGCAACTGGATCCTGGACTTCCTGACGGGATGCCCCCAGGTGGTCAGAGTAGGCAACAACACATCCGCTACGCTGACCATCAACACGGGGGCCCCTCAGGAGTGCGTGCTTAGTCCCCTCCTGTACTCCCTGTTCCACCAAATTTCGCGTGGCCATGCACGACTCCAACACCATCATTATGTTTGCTGACGACACAACGGAGGTAGGACTGATCACCGACGACGATGACACTGCCGATAGAGAGGTCAGTGACCTGACAAACTATTATGACCCCTCTATGAGAAGATGAATCTCACGAACACAATGGTGTTCTCCGTTTTGCTCTACAACCCCCACAAGCGTCTTGGGACTCGTCTGAAGTCGGTTCAGCCGATCTGCCAACTTCTGTCTGTAGCGTCCGAACAGTTTGGGCTACACACTAATATGACCCCTTTGTGGAAAGGTGAGACTCTCCTACAAACACACACATGGTTGTTTTGCTCTAGGACTCCCACAGGCCTCACAAAACTTGTCTGAAGGTTCCCGGTGCAAGTAAAAAAATATATAATGGAAGTATATACGGAGACTGTTTAGTGACAAAAATAAGGGGTTAAATACATGCAAATAAATAAATAAATAAATAAATCATAAAATACATTTGGTATGTATATTTTTTTATACTTCAAGGGGTCTTAAAATTCAAAATCAAATAGCAAAATGAACCTGGGTATGAACTTAAAACAAATAGCTTAGTAGTAGCCCCCCTCCCCCCGATTAGCCTCTTATGGGTTAAAGAGTTACCAATGAAGAAAGTCCATACTGTGTGGACTACACTCGGACCAATCAATGACATCCAAAGATCAGTTAAGTGTTAGGGAGACCCTTAGGACGGCGGCCCTCAAATACCGACCCGTGACTTTTCCAAAAAGAAGCGCTCATTAAACGTTGAGTGCCACAATGAACACGACATTTGAGTTGCGTGGCCTTGTCTTAAGTGTATGAACTAATGCCTTCAACGACAGTGCCGTACCTTCTCCTTTAGCTCGAACAGCTGGGAAGACAGCAGGGACACTAGTTTGACGGTGCCATCCAGTTTCTCCTGTAGGGAGCGCATCTCGTTCTGCTCACTCTCCCCCTCGCTGCTCACCAGAGACATGGCCCGCATCCGGGGGAACCAGTCCAGGTTCTTCTCCTGGAGAGAGAGGGAGGAAGTGAGAGAGAAAGAGAGGGTGAGAGGAAGCGAGAGAGCAGGAGGAAGCGAGAGTGGGAGGAAGTGAGAGCGAGAGAGAGCGTGAGAGATTTGATTTCAAAAGAACATTTATTGGCACAAATTAAATGTATTTACGTAGCAGATTCAATGCCTATTCAATTCAGAAGTTCAACACTGCACAGCAGTGTTTACTGAGCTAAAACCAGAGGGAGAGAGAGGGTACGAGAGGGTAAGAGAGCAGCAATGGAGAGAGAAAGGAGAAGTTGAGAAACACTGAAAAGGGGAGGGAAAAGTGAAAGTGAATGGGATGGGAGAAAGAGGGGGAAAGACAAAGAGAGGAAAAGTGTGGGAGGGAGGGGGAGGAAAAGAAGGAAAGATGAAGACAGACAGGCTGACAGACAGAGTGAGGGAGCCAGGAAAATAATACATGTATGTGTGAGTGAGTGAGTGAGTAAGTGAGTGAGGTGAGAGAGAGAGAGAAAGAAAGAGAGAGAAAGCCAGGATAGGTATATTAAGCAGTACATCTGAGGGAATTGGTCCAAGTTCCTCACTTTAGAGGAGTGTGATTACTTTTAACCAGGCCCGTTTTCTCCCAGCCAGACACTGCAGTAAGCTGTACAAAGATCTGCTCACATAAACTGGCTGAGTACTGCAGTAAGCAATACATTAACAGTATAGCTGCTCAGACAAACTGACTCCAGATCAGCCAGCCACTGGCTGCGTACTGCAGTAAGCTGTACAGTATATCTCCTCAAAGGAACTGACTCCAGATCAGCCTCCAGGAGCTCAAACACAGAAACATTGTGTTTCTAGTGAAGCAGTGAATAAAATGAGTAGGCCTATGGGGGGGAGCTCACGTGTTAGTCTTTAGTAGACACACTAGACATATTTGCTATGCTGAACTGCAACAGAGAGAGAGCACTACCTGCAACAGAGATTACTATCTCAAGTGGCCATAAAGGACAAAGTACAGAGGAAAATATAGACAGAAAAACATGCAGCATTATATAATGGGCTTAAGATGTGTCTGTACCAATATCTGTGTGCACGTGTCGGTTTGCCATGAGACAGATAGATCGCCTTCAGCTGATGTTATGTAAGATCTTGTTGCCAGTTTGGCTGAAAAACACGGTTTAAAAGGTGCTGATAGATATGGCTGGCACAACGTAGAGGTAGGAACAGGAGGATTTTATCCCACCACTTATGTAAAAACAAAGATACTGTACAGGAAAAAGAGGAGAGATCGTGAAGAGACAGAGGGAGCGGCAGTGTTTCTTTAAACAGCACTTTTTCAGTGAGCTCATCTCTCATGATGACAGGTAGCCTAGAGGTAAAGCACGTTGGGCCAGTAAACGAAATGTCACTGGTTCAAATCCCTGAGTCGACTAGGTGGAAAATCTGTTGATGTGCCCTTGCACAAGGCACTTAACCCTAATTTCTTCTGTATGTCGCCCGGGATAAGAGCGTCTGCTAAATGACTAAAATGTCATATGTAAATAACAGGGGATCACAATGGAAATAAGTCCCAGACTTTATTGTGTGTTATCCTGAATGATTTTATTCATGAGCATGTATGGCTTTTTCAAGTTTTATGTGTGCTTGTTTTTTTTAAATGGTCGAATTACTAAACTAAACAGAGCATTTTCACTCCATATCCAGCTTGCCTCCATTCCTCAAATAATGTTTATAGATATGTTTGAGCAATTGAAACATACGGTATGTAGGCGTAATATTTATTTGACAGTTTTAGCAGCATAAAGTTCAGTATATAAACTAGTTTCTTTGTTTTATAACAAGGCCCTACTTAATAGCAGGTGCAACTAGGATGTATTTTCCAACAGTGGTCAGCACAGTGGTCAGCACAGTGGTCAGCACAGTGGTCAACACAGTGGTCAACACAGTGGTCAACACAGTGGTCAACACAGTGGTCAGCACAGTGGTCAGCACAGTGGTCAGCACAGTGGTCAACACAGTGGTCAGCACAGTGGTCAACACAGTGGTCAACACAGTGGTCAGAACAGTGGTCAACACAGTGGTCAACACAGTGGTCAGCACAGTGGTCAGCACAGTGGTCAGAACAGTGGTCAACACAGTGGTCAACACAGTTGACTTGGTCAAAGGAAATGCTGTTGAAACTTTGTTCAGTCTTGACAGTCACTGAGTCACCATTTTTATTTTTTATTTCACCTTTATTTAACCAGTTAGCTAGTTGAGAACAAGTTCTCATTTACAACTGCGACCTGACCAAGATAAAGCAAAGCAGTGCGACACAAACAACAACACAGAGTTACACATGGGATAAACAAGCATACAGTCAATAACCCAATAGAAAAAAAAGAAAGTCTATATACAGTGTGTGCAAATGGCGTGAGGAGGAAGGCAATAAATAGGCCATAGTAGCGAAGTAATTACAATTTAGCAAATTAACACTGGAGTGATAGATGAGCAGATGGTGATGTGCCAGTAGAAATACTGGTGTGCAAAAGAGCAGAAAAGTAAATAAAAACAATATGGGGATGAGGTAGGTAGATTGGGTGGGCTATTTACAGATGGGCTTTGTACAGCTGCAGCGATCGGTTAGCTGCTCAGATAGCTGATGTTTAAAGTTAGTGAGGGAAATATAAGTCTCCAGCTTCAGCAATTTTTGCAATTCGTTCCAGTCACTGGCAGCAGAGAACTGGAAGGAAAGGTGGCCAAAGTAGGTGTTGGCTTTGGGGATGACCAGTGAGATATACCTTTTGGAGCGCGTGCTACGGGTGGGTGTTATTGTGACCAGTGAGCTGAGATAAGGCGGAGCTTTACCTAGCATAGACTTATAGATGACCTGGAGCCAGTGGGGCTGGCGACGAATATGTAGCGATGGCCAGCCGACTAGAGCATACAGGTTGCAGTGGTGGGTGGTATAAGGGGCTTTTGTGACAAAACGGATGGCAAAGTGATAGACTGCATCCAGTTTGCTGAGTAGAGTATTGGAAGCTATTTTGTAAATGACATCGCCGAAGTCGAGGATCGGTAGGATAGTCAATTTTACGAGGTTATGTTTGGTGGCGTGAGTGAAGGAGGCTTTGTTGCGAAATAGGAAGCCGATTCTAGATTTAATTTTGGATTGGAGATGTTTAATATGAGTCTGGAAGGAGAGTATACAGTCTAGCCAGACACCTAGGTATTTGTAGTTGTCCACATATTCTAAGTCAGAACCGTCCAGAGTATTGATGCTAGTCGGGTGGGCGGGTGCGGGCAGCGAACGGTTGACGAGCATGCATTTGGTTTTACTAGCGTTTAGGAGCAGTTAGAGGCCACGGAAGGAGTGTTGTATGGCATTGAAGCTCGTTTGGAGGTTAGTTACCACAGTGTCCAAAGAAGGGCCAGGTGTATACAGAATGGTGTCGTCTGCATAGAGGTGGATAAGGGAATCACCCGCAGCAAGAGCGACATCGTTGATATATACAGAGAAAAGAGTCGGCCTGAGAATTGAACCCTGTGGTACCCCCATAGAGACTGCCAGAGGTCCGGACAACAGGCACTCCGATTTGACACACTGAACTCTGTCTGAGAAGTAGTTGGTGAACCAGGCGAGGCAATCATTTGAGAAACCAAGGCTGTTGAGTCTGCCGATAAGAATACGGTGATTGACAGAGTCGAAAGCCTTGGCCAGGTCGATAAATACGGCTGCACAGTACTGTCTTTTATTGATTGCGGTTATGATATCATTTAGTACCTTGAGCGTGGCAGAGGTGCACCCATGACCAGCTCGAAAACCGGATTGCACAGCGGAGAAGGTATGGTGCAATTCGAAATGGTCAGTGATCTGTTTATTAACTTGGCTTTCGAAGACTTTAGAAAGGCATGGCAGGATGGATATAGGTCTATAACAGTTTGGGTCTAGAGTGTCACCCCCTATGAAGAGGGGGATGACCGCAGCAGCTTTCCAATCTTCAGGGATCTCGGACGATACGAAAGAGAGGTTGAACAGACTGGTAATAGAGGTTGCAACAATGGCGGCGGATAATTTTAGAAAGAGAGGGTCCAGATTGTCTAGCCCAGCTGATTTGTACGGGTCCAGGTTTTGCAGCTCTTTCAGAACATCTGCTATCTGGATTTGGGTGAAGGAGCAGCTGGGGAGGCTTGGGCAAGTAGCTGCGGGGGGTGCGGAGTTGTTGGCCGGGGTTGGGGTAGCCAGGAGAAAAGCATGGCCAGCCGTAGAGAAAGGCTTATTGAAATTCTCAATTACCCCGGATTTATCGGTGGTGACAGTGTTACCTAGCGTCAGTGCAGTGGGCAGCTGGGAAGAGGTGCTCTAATTCTCCATGGACTTTACAGTGTCCCAAAACTTTTTGGAGTTAGAGCTACAGGATGCAAATTTATGTTTGAAAAAGCTAGCCTTTGCTTTCCTGACTGACTGCATGTATTGGTTCCTGACTTCCCTGAAAAGTTGCATTTCGCGAGGACTATTTGATGCTAGTGCAGTCCGCCGCATGATATTTTTGTGCTGGTCAGTCAGGTCTGGAGTGAACCAAGGGCTATATCTGTTCTTAGTTCTACATTTTTTTGAAAGCCTGCATGCTTATTTAAGATGCTGAGGAAATTACTTTTAAAGAACGACCAGGCATCCTCGACTGATGGGATGAGGTTAATATCCTTCCAGGATACCCGGGCCAGGTCGATTAGAAAGGCCTGCTCGCAGAAGTGTTTTAGGGAGTGTTTGACAGTGATGAGGGGTGGTCGTTTGACCATGAACCCATAGCGGATGCAGGCAATGAGGCAGTGATCGCTGAGATCCTGATTGAAAACAGCAGAGGTGTATTTGGAGGGCAAGTTGGCCAGGATAATATCTATGAGGGTGCCCATGTTCACGGATTTAGAGTTGTACCTGGTGGGTTCCTTGATCATTTGTGTGAGATTGAGGGCTAGCTTAGATTGTAGGACTGTCGGGGTGTTAAGCATATCCCAGTTTAGGTCACCTAACAGAACGAACTCTGAAGATAGATGGGGGGCAATCAATTAATATATGGTGTCCAGGGCACAGCTGGGAGCTGAGGGGGATCTATAACAGGTGGCAACAGTGAGAGACTTATTTCTGGAGAGATACAATTTAAAAATTAGAAGCTCGAACTGTTTGGGCATAGACCTGGAAAGTATGACAGAACTTTCCAGGCTATCTCTTGAGTAGTTTGCAACTCCTCCCCTTTGGCAGTTCTATCTTTACGGAAAATGTTGTAGTTGGGTATGGAAATCTCAAAATTTTTGGTGGCCTAAGCCAGGATTTAGACACGGCAAGGACATCAGGGTTGGCGTAGTGTGCGAAAGCAGTGAGTAAAACAAACTTAGGGAGGGGGCTTCTGATGTTAACATGCATGAAACCAAGGCTTTTTCGGTTACAGAAGTCAACAAATGAGAGTGCCTGGGGGCACGCAGGGCCTGGGTGAACCTCCACATCACCCGAGGAACAGAGGCGGATGAGGGTACAGCTAAAGGCTATCAAAACTGGTCGTCTAGTGCGTTGGGGACAGAGAATAAAAGGAGCAGAATTCTGGGCGTGGTAGAATAGATTCAGGGCATAATGTACAGACAGGGGTATGGTGGGATGTGGGTACAGTTTAGGTGAGCCCAGGCACCGAGTGATGATAAGAGAGGTTGCATCTCTGGATGGGCTAGTTATGCTGGGTGAGGTCACCGCATGTGTGAGAGGTGGGACAAAGGAGGTATCTGAGGCATGTTGAGTGGGACTAGGGGCTCCGCAGTAAACTAAAACAATGATAACTATCCTAAACAACAGTGTACAAAGCATATTGCCATTTGAAAGAGACATAAAGCGAGGCATAAAGCAATCACAGGTGTTGATTGGGAGAGCTAGCTAAGACAACGGGTAAGACAACAGCAGCTAATCAGCTACGACAACAACAACAGGTAAAATGGCGATGAATGGGCAGAGAGGGTCGGTTAACTACAAACAGGGCCTGAGTTCGAAGCAAGGGCCGACAGATAAACAAAAAATAAACAAAATGGAGTACCGTGATTAATGAACAGTCCAGCAGGCATCAGCTATGTAGCCAAGTGATCATAGGGTCCAGTGAACAGCAATGGATGGAACAGGGAAGCCCTCGGGGTAGTCGTTACTACGCTAGCACGCGGAAGACACGGCGTTTAAAGTTAGCAGGCTGGGGTAAGTAGAAGTGTAAGTAGGAAGAGGCAGGGGAGTGATTGCATCATGCATCCATATAAAAGCCTATTCACCAGTGTCAATTAGGCTACTCAGCTAGCATGAATATACAGTGGGGTCCGCAATATTGACACCCTTGAAAAAGATGAGAAAAAATTACTATCAAATTAATATAAATACTGAGCTATAATGTATGCAAAAAAAATTGTGAATTATATTGTTTTTATTAACTGGGTGGTTCGAGCCCTGAATGCTGATTGGCTGACAGCCGTGGTATATCAGACCGTATACCACGGGTATGACAAAACATGTATTTTTACTTCTCTAATTACGTTGGTAACCAGTTTATAATAGCAATAAGGCACCTTGTGCCTAAGAACGTCCCTAGGCTGTGGTATATTGGCCATATACCACACCCCCTTGTGCCTTATTGCTTAAGTATACTAACACAATTGAACAGAGGATGAGATTTTGTTTAACAAGTAATATGTTTTTCCTCAAAAAGGTATGGGTCAAAAATATTGACATCCCTTTTTTCAATATCTCACCTTGCGAGGATAACAGCACTTTTTCTCAAACATTTTATGAGATGGCGAACAAATTGAAAGCTATGTTAAGACTGTTCCTCCATACAGAATCCTTCCAGATCCTTGATATCGTTTGTCTGCGATTATGGACTTCTCTTCAATTCAAATGGTTTTAAGCCCGGGGACGGAGTGTTGATGTTGATTTTGTGGCCAATTAACCATTTCTTTGTGGATTTTGATGTGTGCTTGGGGTTATTGTCTTGCTTCAACTGCCTAGTGAATTAACAACTTAATGTAATGGTTTGCGCATGATATTGATGAAATGAAGCAAGGTTTGTTATAAAGTAGGCCGAATGCCATTGTTTAGCTAACATTGGCATTCTAGCTAACTTAGCTATTAAGTTAGTATGTGAGGACTATATCTACATTTTTGCTTAGCTCTGGATAATATGAATGACAACGTTATTGTACTTTCATATTTGTATGAGAGGGCTAAAAATTCATTTTTGTTTGTTGAAGTTACTTTATGAAGCAAATTATGTTAGCTAACGTTGCATGTTACCAGTAGCTGTCTTTGTGCTTAGCCTACTGGCTAGTCTTGTGGCTACTGTGACATTTACGATACATTTGAGCTGCAAAGCAAGAAAGTCACCGAACCCGGGTCGTGACATTCCAGTTAAATTCCAGTAAGCTCTTAGTCTCCAGACTAGCAAACCATTGAAAACCTGTGGTTTGAATTGAAGAGGACAGTCCATAAGAATCGAAAGATTCTGTACGGAGGAATGGTCTAAGATCCCTCCCAATGGTGTTCTCCAACTCATAAAACATTTTAGAAAAAGGCTCAGTGCCGTTATCCACACAAGGTGAGGTATTGGGAGAATCTCAAATGCCTACTCCTTTCATTTGCTTTTTGCATACAATATAGCTCAGTACTTCAGTTATTTATTTTATACAGTCATTTTTATTTCAGACCCCACTGTAGAAGTTTGTTTAGTCACAGTGTGAAAAGGGGAGAGAAAGAGAGCGAGAGAGGGCAGAGGCATTGAGCAACAGGTGAAGTGAGGACAGACTGGCCGACAGACCACAGGAGCCTGACACGACACGCTAATTCAGTTAGCCCTGAGGTGGGGCAAAAATAACTTCAAAACAACAGCCCCTTCTCTCAACATACAGAGGGAAAAGAGGGCCACTGTGGGGCACAAAGACATTTTCTCATGAACGTTTGCAAAAACAACTAGGAACAACAGGTCCTGTTTAACCCCGACTCAAATGTGACCGATTGATTAAGCATGCCCAATAAATCCAATTAGAAATTAATGAGAAGGGACATAATGTACCCTTTAACTACAGTTTAGTTTATTTGGAGAGAGACAAAGTACAAACACATTGAACAAACAATCGTCCAATGCACTGCAGTATAGTGTTTCTAGCTCACGTTAATTTAACTGCTTATGGCTGTGGCAGTATTGAGTAGCTTGGATGAAAAGGTGCCCAGAGTAAACTGCCTGCTACTCAGGCTCAGAGGCTAAGATATGCATATTATTAGTAGATTTGGATAGAAAACACTCTGAAGTTTCTAAAACTGTTTGAATGATGTCTGTGAGTATAACAGAACTCATATGGTAGGCAAAAACCTGAGAAGAAATCCAACCAGGAAGTGGGAAATCTGAGGTTTGTAGGTTTGCCTATCCAATATAGAGCGGGATATTGCACTTCCTAAGGCTTCCACTAGATATCAACAGTCTTTAATACCTTGTTTGATGCTTCTACTGTCACGGTCGTCGAAAGAAGAGGACCAAGGTGCAGCGTACATTTTCTTTTATTAGTAAAATGTCGCCAACAAAACAAGAAATAACAAAAACGACCGTGAAGCTACAAGGGCTATAGTGCCCCTAACAAAGACAACTTCCCACAATGACAAAAGAGGAAAAGGCTGCCTAAGTATGATTCCCAATCAGAGACAACGATAGATAGCTGTCCCTGATTGAGAACCATACCCGGCCAACATATAGAAATACAAAAACATAGAAATCAGAACATAGAATGCCCACCCCAAATCACACCCTGACCAAACCAAAATAGAGACATAAAAAGGCTCTCTAAGGTCAGGGCGTGACATCTACTGTGAAGAATGAGGGAAGCAGAGCTCTTTGAGTCAGGTGTCTGGCACGAGCTGAACATTCGCGGTCATGTGAGAGCGACCTGCTTTCCATCGCATTTCTGAAGCCAAAGGAATTCTCCGGTTGAAACATTATTGAAGATTTATGTTAAAAACATCCTAAAGATTGATTCTATACATCGTTTGACATGTTTCTACAAACTGTAATGGAATTGTTTGACTTTGTCTAAACTGCGCGTCATGAATGTGGATTACTGGACTGAACGCGCAAACAAAATGAAGGTATTTGGAAATAAATGGCTATATCGAACAAAACAAACATTTATTGTGGAACTGGGATTCCTGGGAGTGCATTCTGATGAAGATAATCAAAGGTAAGTGAATATTTATAATACTATTTCTGACTTCTGTTGACTCAAAAAAATGGCGGATATCTTTATGGCTTATTTGGGCTCTGAGCGCTGTACTCAGATTTTAGCATGATGTGCTTTTTTCCGTAAAGTTTTTTTGAAATCTGACACAGCGGTTGGATTAAGGAGAAGTTTATCTAAAGTTCCATGTTTAATAATTGTATCTTTTATCAATGTTTATTATGAGTATTTATGTAAATTGATGTGGCTCTCTGCAAAATCACTGGATGTTTTGGAGGCAAAACATTACTGAACATAACGCGCTAATGTAAACTGAGATTTTTGGATATAAATTTGAACTTTATCGAACAAAACATACATGTATTGTGTAACATGAAGTCCTATGAGTGTCATCTGATGAAGATCATCAACGGTTAGTGATTCATTTTATCTATATTTCTGCTTTTTGTGACTCCTCTCTTTGGCTGTAAAAATGGCTGTGTTTTTCTGTGACTAGGTACTGACCTAACATATTCAGATGGTGTGCTTTCGTCGTAAAGCCTTTTTGAAATCGGACACTGTGGTGGGATTAACAACAAGTTTATCTTTAAAATGGTGTAAAATACTTGTATGTTTGAGGAATTTTAATTACGAGATTTCTGTTGTTTGAATTTGGCGCCCTGCACTTTCACTGGCTGTTGTCATATCGATCCCGTTAACGGGATCTCAGCCGTAAGAAGTTTAACTTAACACCCTTCACTAGATGGACTTTAATGGAAACAAAAGGAAAGAAATACATAACCAATGTTTCATAAATATAATAATAATCACATAAAATGACATCCGTACATTATCATAATTACATCACAAACAAGAAGTCTACAATTAAATGTGCGAAGCAAATATCATACATACAGTGGTTCGTCCTTTAAAAGTTGCAGCGTACTGCAGCACAGCTTGCATGGTGCCACAGAATTCTATGGCACATTATTTAAGTGTCAGCCATGGAACCATTAAAGCTAGTTAGTGGTAGTTTGACCACCAGAGGGCATATTTGAGAAGCATTTGATAGCCTTCAATAGTGATTGTACTAGAGAATTTAAAACCTTATTTTGTAAAACATTATATGGGACTGATTTTAAGAAATTTTGCTTAATTAATTAGATTAATATTATTGTGTTTCTTTTCCAAGGAAACTAAAAACGCTCAGTGTTTCTGTAAGGATGGAACAGAAAATATGGCACTGTACAACGTGACGGTCGGGAGAAGGCTACAGTACTAAGAGCATAATATTTCCACACTCTAATTGTAGTCTAACCAATACCCAAATGGAGATTCAGTGAAAATAAAAACGTCATTGATTTATCAAGACCAGTCCCCATGCTTGTCTCAGAGCAGCGCGAAACGGTGCTAAATTAGTACGTGACCGCCAATAATTGCATATTTGTCTCCCGACAAGTAAACATTCCATCCTTGGAATAGCAGAACAGCATAACGGTCTGGATGGCCCTTGCTGTGCCTGGTGAGCAGTTGGTCAAGTTCTGTTGTCAGAAGAGGAATGGAAATTTCAGGGTGAACCGACGACCTGATGAACCTGCCATGTTGTCATGTATGTATGTTGTCTGCCTGTCGGAGGTGGAGTTCCAGAGCTCACAGGTGTGCCTGGCATGGATTGTGACTTCATCTCGTTCCTCGCCAATGCGTCATTCTCCGCCTGTCTCTCCACTAATGCCGCCTGGCTCTGGACCAATGCATCAGCTGTTGCCCATATCTCTGCCCTCAAATAATGTTTCTCTTTCTGCTGGTCTGCCTTCAATGACTTGATCTCGGTCTTCAAAGTTTGAATCTGATCGATGAGCACCTTCATCAGATGAGCAGAATGGTACCACCCTGAGCCACCATCGATTACAGTGGCCTATGATAAAAACGGTAGCTCAATTAAGAATTAAAAGTGACTCCAACACACAAATGCTGCGTACATTTTAAGAACCTAGCTAAACTAACTGCTTTCTTGGCAACTACGTGATTTTCGGTGTGGCTCGTTGTCCACTGATCTCCACGGGTGGTTGTCAGCTTTGTTGTATGCTCTGCAAAAACATGTTTTTAGTACATAATAATTGTATTTGTTATTTTTATTTAACCTTTATTTAAATTATTGATTTTATTACACAGTATGTCTACACATTTATAGGCTACAGCATATACATTTTTTTCTCATGAAAATGCACTGAAACCAAAATACTTTTAGTTTTGGTGATCCTCTCAGCTCCGGCTCATTTTCAAGTCCTGTCATGGTTACGGTCCTAACCCTGGAACAGGTAGTACCATAGAAAGAAGCTGGCTTGATGAAAACAATGGCCATTTTGTCTGTTCTCTTTGGTCGCAATGTCTTTTTATTTTTTTTAGATAACACAGTTACCATTCAAAAACAAGCTGTTTAAGGGTGTAGTTTGGGGCGGGGTGAGGAGTACTGGTAAGGTGTGACTTTCACCTTAGAATTGGCCATAAGTATACAGCAGATCGCCGATTGTCCTCACATTTGATTATGCTGTAACAACATAATGTAACACCATGACCATGATCTCTATTCATTTAAGTGAGCAGATTAGGGCTTTCAAGAGGAATGGAAAATCTACTTGAGACATAATTTTTTTTTTTTAAACTGGTAGACTTGGGGATTTTGGTCACGGACAGTGCTATTCGCAAATGTAACACTTTAGCGTACTTAAGCATTGAATACATTGCAAGTAGGGGGATGTTCACGCCTACAGAAGCCGGGCTATAAAGAGTATTGTCCTGCTAATCGGGCTACAAGTGTTTGAAAACCTGTTTTCAAAATGCGACCAGCTGTCCATCAATACTGTAAATAAAAACACAGCATTCTTTATTATAACCACAATGTCACAAATAATTTCTATCTACCTTTCCAATTACTTTTAGAGTTTGGATGTACAAATGTGTGCTTACATGTAATTTTTCGTTGAATTCTGGTTCGGATTTAAGTATAACTTTTGACTGACGCCTTTAGTGAGAGACTGGCACTAAGAACAGCGGGAATGTTTCTCTAGTCAGCGCCACTATTAGTGCATTGCCCCTTAAAGTTTTGCTCTGTGCTACCCAGTGGAGCGGGGTACCCCCTGCCCTCGTGCCTTGAACCTCGCACGTCCACCGCTATTTCAGTGGATTCAGCTGGAGAACTGCAAGGCAATCCCATTGTGCACCACTCGGGGGTCATGACCAATATGACCAATATATATTGTCCTGCTAATACAAGGGTTAATAATATATCTGTTAGAATATCCAAGGGGCTTTTATATAATTCTAAATTAATAATAATTGTTTTGTTTAAATAATAACAATATTTGAGATGATTTTGTTTTCAAATCACGTAAAAGGAACAAGAAAAAGGCCATTCTTGAACATGGGGTGAGATGTTGTTGCTAATTTCTAAAAAAGCCAGTTTGTTATTCAGAATTATTTATGTTTTCAGAAGGAGAGAAACCAAAAACCTACAGTCATCTCATGGGTCTCCCAGTCGAGGCCGGCACAGGTATTGAACCAGCATCTGTAGCAACAAAACTGCGATGCAGTGCCTTAGACAGCTGCCCCACTCAGGCGCTGTACAACGTGACCAGTTGGGAGTAGGCTACAGTACTACAGTAAGGGCAAAATAATCCTAACATTTCCACACCCTAATTGTAGTCTAAGTTTCTCTTAGAATAAAAACCTTAGTGTAACAACAGTTTTAGGAAGTAATACTGAAGTTGTGCACAATTATCATTTTCTATTTAGGTTTATGTCGCCCATTCATTGTCAGAGACAGTAGCGCCTTGGGACCCAAAAGCATAATCAGTGCTCTAACTCACCCGTGCGCTGGTTTGGGACAAGGAAGTAGTAACGCAGGGTACGATACTAAACCACAAATTACCTCTAAGTCCCGCAGCAAAATCTCAAAACTTTTAGTGGCACAACCACTGTATATACATTTGAAGTCGGAATTTACATACACTTAGGTTGGAGTCATTAAAACTCATTTTTCAACCACTCCACTAATTTCTTGTTAACAAACTATAGTTTTGGCAAGTCGTTTAGGACATCTACTTTGTACATGACACAAATTTTTCCAAACATTTGTTTACAGACAGATTATTTCACTTATAATTCACTGTATCACAATTCCAGTGGGTCAGAAGTTTACATTCACTAAGTTGATTGTGCCTTTAAACAGCTTGGAAAATTCCATAAAATGATGTCATGGCTTTAGAAGCTTCTGTTAGGCTAATTGACATAATTTGAGTCAATTGGAGGTCTACCTGCGGATGTATTTCAAGGCTTACCTTCAAACTCAGTGCCTCTTTGCTTGACATCATGGAAAAATCAAAAGAAATCAGCAAAGACCTAGACCTTCACAAGTCTGGTTCATCCTTGGGAGCAATTTCCAAACGCCTGAAGGTACCACGTTCCTCTGTACAAACAATAGCACGCAAGTATAAACACCATGGGACCACGCAGCCATCATACCGCTCAGGAAGGAGATGCGTTCTGTCTCCTAGAGATAAACGTATTTTGGTGCGAAAAGTGCAAATCAATCCCAGAACAACAGCAAAGGACCTTGTGAAGATGCTGGAGGAAACGGGTACAAAAGTATCTATATCCACAGTTAAACGAGTCCTATATCGACATAACCTGAAAGGCCGCTCAGCAAGGAAGAAGCCACTGCTCCAAAACCGCCATAAAAAAGCCAGACTACAGTTTGCAACTGCACATGGGGACAAATATGGTACTTTTTGGAGAAATGTCCTCTGGTCTGATGAAACAAAAATGGGAACTGTTTGGCCATAATGACCTTCGTTATGTTTGGAGGAAAAAGGGGGAAGCTTGCAAGCCAAAGAACACCATCTCAACCGTGAAGCACGGGGGTGGCAGCATCATGTTGTGGGGGTGCTTTGCTGCACGAGGAACTGGTGCACTTCACAAAATAGATGGCATCATGAGAAAGGAAAATTATGTGGATATATTGAAGCAACATCTCAAGACATCAGTCAGGAAGTTAAAGCTTGGTCGCAAATGGGTCTTCCAAATGGACAATAACCCCAAGCATACTTCCAAAGTTGTGGCAAATGGCTTAAGGACAACAAAGTCAAGGTATTGGAGTGGCCATCACAAAGCCCTGACCTCAATCCTATGGAAAAATGTGGGCAAACCTGACACAGTTACACCAGCTCTGTCAGGAGGAATGGGCCAAAATTCACCCAACTTATTTTGGGAAGCTTGTGGAAGGCTACCCGAAACGTTTGACCCAAGTTAAACAATTTAAAGGCAATGCTACCAAATACTAATTGAATGTATGTAAACTTCTGAACCACTGGGAATGTGATGAAAGAAATAAAAGCTGAAATAAATCATTCTCTCTACTGTTATTCTGACATTTCACATTCTTAAAATAAAGTGGTCATCCTAACTGACCTAAGACAGGGATTTCTTACCAGGACTAAATGTCAGGAATTGTGAAAAACTGAGTTTAGATGTATTTTGCTAAGGTGTATGTAAACTTCCGATTTCAACTGTATACCCCTAATATTTACAACTTAGATGTACAATGGTCTTAAATGGGACTGTTGATAACACACAATTAGGCTAGTATATCTAATTATTCATAGTGAGTGGATACCATCTTAGCCTTCAGTGCAATCAGACTTTGTGGAAAATCATGTATGATGGGAAATTATTTTGAACTCAAATTTGTAATGGGGGTTGAAGTGAACTTGACTTTGGTGTGTAGTCTAGTCCAGTGGTTCCTAACCAGGGGTACTCCGGGCAGAGCAAAATTCAGTTGGTGGTACAGTAAGCGAAAAAGGTTGGGAATCACTGGTCAGACCTCAATAATGATAAAAAGATACGTTACACTTCCCCCCTCGTCACTGAAATAGAGTAAAAGAGTATGACGTATTGTCTTCATCCGTTTAACTTAAACATGACGTGAGTGATCTAGAACAACATGAGTAAATGTAATCTAACATTTACAAAAAACGAACAGCCCCCAGACTAACATTTGAGCTGTGTGTATGGACTAGTATAAACAATCACAGCGAACCTCTGGCGTAACAAGTCTTTCCCAAAATAACCCCACAGTGTAAACATTCACTTAGGCACAATCGCCTGCCAAAACAATAACAAGTGTACTGCACGAGTTTGAGTCAGGGGTTCAGTACTTCTTCACTGAACCATTCTGTCACCTCACTAAGTCTCATACTACAGACTGCATCACTCTCAGTGGCTCTCCAGTGGTTGCCTGTTGCAATATTGCTGTGAAGCTTTTCACCAGGCACACAACAGAACATGGACAAAGGAGACGACTCGGCATGATAGTGACTAGGGGAATAACCATTTTAGGCGTACATTTTTTGTGCCTGCAGTCTAGTGGAGCAATCTACACTGCTGTAACACAGAGAGAAAAACAGAACGAGAGAGACTGTATGAGCGTGTGAGAGTCAGAGAGGCACACTCTTAAGACCTGTAAAACCTGCTCAAAGGGATGACAAGTTAATGATCCATGACTAAACTCCAGAGTATGTTTGGAGTATAGTCAGGTCAAGTGTCCTCTGTATGGCCCTTGCTTATTTGGCTAGTCACTCTCTGACATAGCACCACCCCTAGCGTACGCGATATGGATGTGACAAATGGAAACATTCTATTACTGTTTAAACATACATTTTTGTATTGGTTTTCCATTTAAAAAATTTACTACAAAAAAAATTCCACGCGAATTCACAATGCAGATGGTCTACATTGCGCTTACTGCAGAGAGAGAGAGAACATTTAATTATTTATGCTGCTGCTACTCCGGCTTTTCACGAGAGTGGCGCATGTAGCTTGTTATTGTCATCCAATCACAAGTCATCTAACCGGCACTAGACTACAGTCAGAGCTAGAGCCTCCATGTGGCAAGATATTAAGAGATATCTAGGCTAATCAATGGAAGATGGAATTCAAAAGTAACGTAGACTCAATTATCCTAACGTTAGCTAGCTTAACTATCTTCTTTCTTCTCTCGGTCAGTCAAGACAGATACTAGGTAATCAGATGAGATGATAAATAACTAGCAATAAGTTAGTCTACCAGAGCGAGTCGACTTGGTTGCCATCTCCCCCTCCTCTGCTACCCTCATCACTCAGACGCACACCGCATGGCCCCTCCCCGGCTCGCTGCTTGAGCTGCTGCTCTGCTTCCCTCTCCCTCGTACATTACAGGGCAAGTTAATGAAGTAGCTCCTCCTACTAAAGTTACAGCATTGATGCATTTGGTATTTGTTTCATTTGAATTTGACCCTGTATGATGATTTTTTTAACGGTCACACCCCTAGTGCACGTGCGCACATTTTACATCACATGACCCATCCACTTCCATAACCAACCCTAGTGGCCTGTAGTACACTACACTGGTATCAAACACTACAACGGTAGAAAACCAAGCAGCACGTGATTGTGTTATCCAGCGTCTTGAGAAAGAGCACCAACGTTGTTCAATACACCCATCTCTGCTGGAGACTGTACAACAGGATGTGCTGCCTTCTGCTTGACTCACCTAGGTAAACATAGACACAAAGAGAGGAGTGTGTGTGTGTATGTGTGTGTGAGAGAGACTGTGCGGCGTGTGTGTACGCATTTGTGTGTGCCCCCCACCAGGACATTTTGACCTTTGGCCTCTCTATAGATCACGAGTTCAGAGGCCCCTCACTGCCCGTCTTCCCCTTTCCTGTTGCCGCCGACAACCGACAAGTGACGGCCACGTTGCTAAGGAATAATTGACTCGTGGCGTGATAATGCGTGTGTGTGAGAGTGAGTGACAGAGCGAGCGAGAGAGAGAGAGCGAGCGGGACAGGAGAACACGTGCCAGGCAGGGCTGAGCTATTAGCGGGCCACTTGAGATGGGTTATGTAACAGAGCTGTGGCTGCAGTGCCTTCAGAAAGTATTCACATCCCTTGACTTTGTATTAAATAGAGAAATGTTGTCCTACACACAATACACCATAACATCAAAGTAGAATTAAGTTTAACTTTTTTTTAAAACAAATTAATACAAAATGAAAAGCTGAAGTATTCATCCCATTTGTTATGGCAAGCCTAAAAAAGTTCAGGAGTAAAAATGTGCTTAACAAGTCACATAATAAGTTGCATGGACTCACTCTGTGTGCAATAATAGTGTTTAACATAGATTTTTTTATGACTACCTCATCTCTGTATCCCACACATACAGATAATTGTAAGGTCCGTCAGTCGAGCAGTGAATTTCAAACCCAGATTCAAATCACAAAAACCAGAGAGGTTTTCCAATGCCTCGCAAAGAAGGGTACCTATTGGTATATGGGTAAAAATAAAAAGCAGACATTGAATATCATGGAGCACGGTGAAGTTATTAATTACACTTTGGATGGTGTATCAATACACCCAGTCACTACAAAGTTACAGCCGTCGTTCCTAACTCAGTTGCCGGAGAGCAAGGAAACCGCTCAGGGATTTCACCATGAGGCTAATGGTGACTTTGAAACAGTTACAGAGTTTAATGGCTGTGATAGGAGAAAACTGAGGATGGACTGTAGTTACTCAACAATACTAACCTAATTGACAAGAGTGAAAAAGAGGAAGCCTGAACAGCAGTCAACAAGCATGAGTAAAGATCACTTTCACAGTCAAAAAGCAAGCAGATATCTACCGCTCAGATTTTTTTTTAAACATGACTTAAAAAATGTAACACTAACTTAATAAAAACAGTAATGTAGGAATGAGGTTTGTGCAGTAGGCAGGCGTAATACATTATTGCAGAATATTTGCTATATGCCCGGCCTGTCAATATTGTTCTTCTCAGACCATATTATATTTCAATACTCAAGCTTTGATAAAATACATCAGTTGGTGTAGCACTTGCGAGGCACAGCTGAGTATAAATTGAAATAATTCCCTTTTTTACTTCACTGGACTGATGCTAAACTACATGTGGACACCACCTCAAATTATTGGATTCTACTATTTCAGTCACGCTCGTTGCTGACAGGTGTATAAAATTGAGCACACAGCCATGCAATCTCCAGAGGTAAAACAAATTAAGTAAAATCACGACGTCAGCGATGTTCAGGTCGGAAAGTCGGGTCTCTAGAAAGATGCCCAGGTTTACGACTTAGAATTCCGAGTTGGATGACCCTTCAAAACAATTTTTCCCAGTCGGATCTCATTTTCCCCCCAGAGTTCACAGATGTCTTGAATGCACTGAAGTCGGAAATGGCTGAGTTTCCAGTTGTCTTGAACATGGCATTAGTCTCAGCGGAGGGAGGGAGCAGCAAAGGGTCAGCCTCTCACAGTCTCTGCTATCTCCTTCCTTTCCTCCTGTGAGACTGACCAGAGACAGGGGACGCAGTCTTCCATCTGATGGCGAACCTCGAGCCACACCGCATCTACCTCAAGCACAAATTGTTGTTCCTATGACCAGTGAAAGTGAAATATTCCTATAAAGACACGACGAGCTGCTAATAATAATAAAAACACAGGGCTACTCATTCACTGCAGCGCAAGTGGGAGTAGGCATTTTATGTTTTGTAATAGTGTTGAATAAAAACAGTTTGGACAGTGCTGAATTAAAAATGTAACATGAACTCATTCATAAAAACATCAGCTCCTTGCTGTATTATTTGACAGTCTCTCTGGTCATGGATTTAAAAGTTATGAAATCTCACGTAGGCTAGTATCAAACTTGTAGGCACTGTGATTTGAGCTATTCGATTGGCTAGCGCAGTAGGCACACTCGATTTAACCACAGACCTCCTGTGCATCCTGTTTGCATCAAGTCACTAAAAGTAATACTGCAAAAAAGGTGGCTAAGCAACTAACTTTTTGTCCTGAATACAAAGCGATATGTTTGCGGAAAATCCAATACAACACATTACTGATTACCACTCTCCATATTTTCAAGCATAGTGGTGGCTGCATTATGTTATGGGTATGCTTGTAATCGTTAAGGACTGGGGAGTTATTCAGGATAAAAAAGAGAATGGAACGAAGCACAGGCAAAATCCTAGCGGAAAACCTGGTTCAGTCTGCTTTCCACACTGGGAGAGGAATTCACCTTCCAGCATGACAATAACCTAAAACACATGGCCAAATCTACACTGAAGTTGTTTACTAAGAAGACAGTGGCTGTTCCTGAGTGGCTGAGTTACAGTTGTAACTTAAACCTACTTGAAAATCTCCCTGAAAATGGTTGTCTAGAAATGATCAACAGCCAATTTGACAGAGCTTGAAGATTTTTTAAAAGAATAAAATGGGCAAATGTTACACAATCCAGGTGTGGAAAGCTCTTCGAGACTTACCCAGAAAGACTCACTTACTCAGCTGTAATCGCTGCCAAAGGTGCTTCCAAAAAGTACTGACTCAAGGGTGTGAACAATTATGTAAATTTGATATTTCTGTATTTCATTTTCAATAAATTAGCTACATTTTCTAAAAACATGTTTTCACATTGTCATTATCAGGCATTGTGTGTAGATGGGTGAGATTTTTTATTTTATTGAATCAATTTTGAATTCAGGATGTAACAACAAAATGTGGAATAAATCAAGGGGTATGAATACTTCCGAAGGCACTGTACCTGCTGGCTCTGTGCTTGGTGTCATAACAAGCACACCATTTTTTGAACTTTTGCTCAAGGCCGTTTACAGTGCATTCGTTACGTTACAGCCTTATTCTAAAATTGACAATTCTTTTCCCCCCTCATCAATCTACACACAACACCCCATTACGACAAAGCGAAAACAGGTTTTTTGACATTTTTCAAAAACAGAAATATCTTATTTACATAAGTATTGAGACCCTTTGTTATGACACTCGAAATTGATCTCAGGTGCATCCTGTTTCCATTGGTCATCCATTGATATTTCTACAACTTGATTGGAGTCCATCTGTGGTAAATTCAATTGATTGGACATGATTTAGAAAGGAACACACCTGTGTATATAAAAAAGGTCCAACAGTTGACAGTGCATGTCAGAGCAAAAACCAAGCGACGAGGTCGAAGGAATTGTCTGCAGCGCTCCGAGACAGGATTGTGCCGAGGCACAGATCTGTGGAAGAGTAACAAAAAAATGTATGCATCATTGAAGGTCCCCAAGAACACAGTGGCCTCCATCATTCTTAAATGGAAGAAGTTTGGAACCACCAAGACTCTCCCTGAAGCTGGCTTCCCAGCCAAACTTAGCAATTGGGGGAAAAGGGCCTTGGTCAAGGAGGTGACCAAGAATCCCGCGGTCACTCTGACAGAGCTCCAGAGTTCCTCTGTGGTGATGGGAGAACCTTCCAGAATGACAACCATCTCTGCAGCACTCCACCAATCAGGCCTTTATGATAGTGGCCAGACGGAAGCCACTCCTCAGTAAAAGGCACATGACAGTCCGCTTTGAGTTTGCCAAAAGGCACCTGAAGGACTCTTAGACCATGAGAAACAAGATTATCTGGTCTGATGAAACCAAGATTAAACTCTTTGGCCTAAACGCAAAGTGTCACGTCTGGAGGAAACCTGGCACCATCCATACGGTGAACAATGGTGGTGGCAGCATCATGCTGTGGGAATGTTTTTCAGCAGCAGGGACTGGGAGACTAGTCAGGATCAAGGGAAAGATGAACAGAGCAAAGTACAGAGAGATCCTTGATGAAAACCTGCTCCAGAGCGCTCAGGACCTCAGACTGGGGCGACGGTTCACCTTCCAACAGGATAACGGCCCTAAGCATACAGCCAAGACAACGCAGGAGAGGCTTCGGGACACGTCTGTGAATGTCCTTGAGTGGCCCAGCCAGAGCCCGGACTTAAACACGATCGAACATCTCTGGAAAGACCTGAAAATAGCTGTGCAGCGACACTCCCCATAGAGCCTGACAGAGCTTGAGAGGATCTGCAGAGAAGAAGTGGAGAAACTCCCAAAATACAGTTGTACCAAGCTTGTAGCGTCATACCCAAGAAGACTCGAGGCTATAATCGCTGCCAAAGGTGCTTCAACAAAGTACGGAGTAAAGGGCCTGAATACTTATGTAAATGTTATCATTTTTTTTTTTTAAATATATACATTTGCAAACATTTCCAAAAACCTGTTTTTGCTTTGTCATTATGTGGCATTGTGTGTAGATTGAGGGGGGAAATTATTTAATCCATTTTAGAATAAGGCTGTAACGTAACAAAATGTGGAAAAAGTCAAGGGGTCTGAACACTTTACGAATGCACTGTAATTCTGTATTTACCAGGCGGACACACTCATTCTCAGAGTCTTGGAAACTGTGTTTTGTGTTTGTGTGTGTGCATATGTGATACTCTCCCCAGGTGTCAGTGCACTGCGTACAGACAGGGAGGGAGAGCGGTGGAAAGACTGCGTTAATTAGCTAGTCCACCCCTCAGACTGAGTAAGGACTGCGGTGTGCGTGTTCACCTAAAGCAAACTGCAGAGAACACAGCCTGAGCTCCGCAATGCACTTTAGTGCTGTCTAATACAGCAACTAATGACATGTCAACAGAATAGACTAAATATTTCTCAGAGCTGAACGTACACAGATCTTGATCTTATATTGTTCAGAAGAGATACAGATATAGACTATTGTCTATAAATCCAGGTTGCTTTCTGCCAATCACAGTGTTTATAGGGCCAACATCTAAAGAGATGTACATCTACAACTCCTGACTCACCATGACATCACCATGCACCAGTACCTCAGTCTGACTGGCCATCACTTCTTTAAAACATCTCAATTACATTCAGTCGTCAACTATTTGTTATGCAAATAGTTGTTTGAACCCACTGCAATGATGTTTGAACACATTAAAACCTCTTGGCAACCAACTAAAACCCCTTCTGATAAAGCTTTATTTAAAGCATCCAGCTATAACGCTTTATAACATGTTATAATCATGTATGAGCTTTTGTAATGACAAATAATATGTTATGTATCTGTTTGTTTCAACACTTCAACAGATTGAAACTCGCTGGTATTAGTCAGGATCATTATGAGAGGATTATAAGGGGTTTAAGACATGGGTATGACAACTCGAACAATGCATTAGAACTGCACCATAACAGCCCATACATAAATGCCTCCTCTGTATTGCTTTTTTCCCCCGGACAGGTTGTGGCACGTTTCCAGACAGGACGTTGCCACCCTTACTGCATGTCAGTAGTAAAACCCTAGGAGGGAGAAAGATCAGAGTGGCAGTCCCTAGTTTCTGAGAAGTGCACTGTAGCTTTATAACCAAGTCTAAGAGAAAGGGAAAGGTAGAGAGGGAGGTTGTGATGCTGGGCTCAGTCATGTTTTGTGGTGTTTTTCGCTCTTTTGCGGGGGGGTCTGCTGCAGAGGCTGATGATTCACAGTCAGACCGGAACACATTTATCATTTACATTTTAGTCATTTAGCAGACGCTCTTATCCAGAGTAACTTACTGGAGCAATTAGGGTTAAGTACCTTGCTCAAGGGCACGTTGGCAGATTTTTCACTGCCTCTGGCTGCTGAGGACACCTTGAGACGCTACAGCTACTGCATACATTTAAAGGACAAACTGTGTGTTTGTGCGAGTGTGTGTACTCATAACAGACATGCTACACATGTAAAAACAGCCAATACCTTTGAAATGGCAGTGACAGCAAGGAGTCAGAATTCAACGTTCCAACACTGTTTTCACATTCAACACAGATGAGGTTCAAATATAAAATCCTGACTCATCATTGCATCACCAGTACCTTGGTGCTAAAATAGACACACCGTTCTATCATGCAACACAGAGGTGTTGATGTGAAGACCTGTGTAGATCATGGAAGAGGTAGCTCAACAACTACCCACCTTGATCATCTGGGCCACGTAGCTTTCTGGGCCGGTGTACTCTGTGGGGTCCTTCACCCTCACCAGAACCAGGAAGTACAGATAGTGCCACATGTTGTGTTCCGACGTGATGTGCTCCTCAAAGGACACCGTCTTGTTGTCAAACTTATCCCTCTCCAACCCTGAGTGAGGAAAAACAGTACTTATTCACTGATATACCAATTCACTGATCCACCAATTCACTTTACCTTTGTCATATCCTGCAGTTTCGTTGCTGTTCTTAATTATATTTTAGAGCCTCTCTATTAGGGGTGTGCTGAGTACTCGGACACAACGAGTATCGTAACAAATATGGAGAACTTTCCAAATACAATTGACAAGTATTTTTGTAATTATCTGTGATTGGAAAAATGTAATTGTCAGCTGACAGCACACATCTCTTTCACTCAAACAGTGTGAAGCACTCTGTGCTCTAAACAACTAAAGGCTAGTTCTTCAGTCTGTAAACAAACGTGCGGCAATTATTGCTATTATTTATTCTCGCCCAGGCATGTTTACCGAGTGACAGATCAATAGAAAATAAAATGACAAACGTAGATAGTTTATTTTTGATTGTACAAATGTTGTGGCATAAGTGTCGGGAGAGAAAAGGTTTTCTCCTCACAAAAGTTATATGGGAGTTAGCCTACGTTCATCTAAATCTGTGTCTGGAATAAATGCAGGCAATATAGTAGTTTTTGTTGTTGAAAAGCCAGCCAGCCAGCCACACACACACACGAAGTCGGAAGTTTACATATACCTTAGCCAAATAAATTTAAACTCAGTTTTTCACAATTCCTGAAATGTAATCCAAGTAAAAATTCCCTGCCTTAGGTCAGGTTAGGTCAGGTTAGATCCTAAGATCATCACTTTATTTTAAGAATGTGAAATGTCAGAATAATAGTAGAGAGAATGATTTATTTCATCTTTTATTTTTTTCATCACATTCCCAGTGGGTCAGAAGTTACATACACTTAGTATTTGGTAGCATTGCCTTTAAATTGTTTAACTTGGGTCAAATGTTTCGGGTAGCCTTCCACAAGCTTCCCACAATAATTTGGGTGAATTTTGGCCCATTCCTCTTGACAGAGCTGGTGTAACTGAGTCAGGTTTGTAGGCCTCCTTGCTCGCCCACGCTTTTTCAGTTCTACCCACAAATTTTCTATTGGATTGAGGTCAGGGCTTTGTGATGGCCACTCCAATACCTTGACTTTGATGTCCTCAAGCCATTTTGCCACACCTTTGAAAGTATGCTTGGGGTCAATGTCCATTTGGAAGACCCATTTGCGACCAAGCTTTAACTTCCTGACTGATGTCTTGAGATGCTGCTTCAATATATCCACATAATTTTCCCTCTTCATGATGCCATCGACTGTGTGAAGTGCACCAGTCCCTCCTGCAGCAAAGCACCCCCACAACATGATGCTGCCACCCCCGTGCTTCACGGTTGGGATGGTGTTCTTTGGCTTGCAAGCCTCCCCCTTTTTCCTCCAAACATAACAATGGTCATTATGGCCAAACAGTTTATTTCTGTTTCATCAGACCAGAGGACATTTCTCCAAAAAGTACCATCTTTGTCCCCATCTGCAGTTGCAAACCGTAGTCTGGCTTTTTTATGGCGGTTTTGGAGCAGTGGCGTCTCCTTCCTGAGCGGTATGACGGCTGCGTGGTCCCATGGTGTTTATACTTGCGTACTATTGTTTGTACAGATGAACATGGTACCTTCAGGCATTTGGAAATTGCTCCCAAGGATGAACCAGACTTCCACAGGTACACCAGACACCTGGACATCCACAGGTACACCTCCAATTGACCCATTTGACTCAAATGATGTCAATTAGCCTATCAGAAGCTTCTAGCAATGACATAATGTTCTGGAATTTTCCAAGATGTTTAAAACACACAGTCAACTTAGTGTATGTAAACTTCTGACCCACTGGAATTGTGATACAGTGAATAATAAGTGAAATAATCTGTCTGTAAACAATTGTTGGAAAAATTACTTGGGCCATGCACAAAAGTAGATGTCCTAACCGACATGCCAAAACTATAGTTTGTAAACAAGAAAGTGGTGGAGTGGTTGAAAAACGAGTTTTAATGACTCCGACTTCAACTGTACATACATACAGACAGACATACAGACATACACACACACTACCGGTCAAAAGTTTTAGAACACCTACTCATTCAAGGGTTTTTCTTTATTTTTACTATTTTCTACATTATAGAATAATAGTGAAGACGTCAAAACTATGAAATAACACATATGGAATCATGTAGTAACCAAAAAAGTTAAACAAAATCAAAATATATTTTGTATTTCAGATTCTTCAAATAGCCACCCTTTGCCTTGAGGACAGCTTTGCACACTCTTGACAGTCTCTCAACCAGCTTCGTGAGGTAGTCACCTGGAATTCATTTCCATTAACAGGTGTGCCTTTTAAAAGTTAATTTGTGGAATTTCTTTCCTTCTTAATGCATTTGAGCCAATCAGTTGTATTGTGACAAGGTAGGGGTGGTATACAGAAGATAGCCCTATTTGGTAAAAGACCAAGTCCATATTATGGAAATAACAGCTCAAATAAGCAAAGAGAAACGACAGAACATGATTACTTTAAGACATGAAGGTCAGTCAATACGGAATTTTTCAAGAATTTTGAAAGATGGTTTTTGCAGTCGCAATAACCATCAAGCGCTATGATGAAATTGGCTCTCATGAGGACTGCCACAGGAATGGAAGAACCAGAGTTACCTCTGCTGCAGAGGATAAGTTCATTAGAGTTACCAGCCTCAGAAATTGCAGCCCAAATAAATGCTTCAGAGTTCAAGTAACAGACACATCTCAACATCAACTGTGTGCATCAGGCCTTCATGGTCGAATTGCTGTAAAGAAACCACTACTAAAGGTGTAATCAACTGTGTAAGGGCTATTTGACCAAGAATGAGAGTGATGTAGTGCTGCATCAGATGACCCGGCCTCCACAATCCCCCAACCTCAACCAAATTGAGATGGTGTGGGATGAGTCTGACCGCATAGTGAAGGAAAAGCAGCCAACAAGTGCTCAGAATATGTGGGAACTCCTTCAAGACTGTTGGAAAAGCATTCCAGGTGAAGCTGGTTGAGAGAATGCCAAGAGTGTGCCAAGAGTGTGCAAAGCGGTCATCAAGGCAAAGGGTGGCTATTTGAAGAATCTCAAATAGAAAATATATTTTGATTAGTTTCACACTTCTTTGGTTACTACATGATTCCATATGTGTTATGTCATAGTTTTGATGTCTTCACTATTATTCTACAATGTAGACAAATAAATAAAAACTCTTGAATGAGTAGGTGACTGGTAATGAATGAATGAATGAATGACTGAATGAATGAATGACTGAATGAATGAATGAGTGAGTGAATATATATATATACAGTAGGGAGAAGAAGTATTTGATACACTACCGATTTTGCAGGTTTTCCTACTTACAAAGCATGTAGAGGTCTGTAATTTTTATCATAGGTACACTTCAACTGTGAGAGACAGAATCTAAAAAAAAATCCAGAAAATCACATTGTATGATTTTTAAGTAATTAATTTGCATTTTATTGCATGACATAAGTATTTGATACATCAGAAAAGCAGAACTTAATATTTGATACAGGAACCTTTGTTTGCAATTACAGAGATCATACGTTTCCTGTAGTTCTTGACCAGGTTTGCACACACTGCAGCAGGGATTTTGGCCCACTCCTCCATACAGACCTTCTCCAGATCCTTCAGGTTTTGGGGCTGTCGCTAAGCAATACGGACTTTCAGCTCCCTCCAAAGATTTTCTATTGGGTTCAGGTCTGGAGACTGGCTAGGCCACTCCAGGACCTTGAGATGCTTCTTACGGAGCCACTCCTTAGTTGCCCTGGCTGTGTGTTTTGGGTTGTTGTCATGCTGGAAGACCCAGCCACGAACCATCTTCAATGCTCTTACTGAGGGAAGGAGGTTGTTGGCCAAGATCTCACGATACATGGCCCCATCCATCCTCCCCTCAATACGGTGCAGTCGTCCTGTCCCCTTTGCAGAAAAGCATCGCCAAAGAATGATGTTTCCACCTCCATTCTTCACGGTTGGGATGGTGTTCTTGGGGTTGTACTCATCCTTCTTCTTCCTCCAAACACGGCGAGTGGAGTTTAGACCAAAAAGCTCTATTTTTGTCTCATCAGACCACATGAGCCTCTCCCATTCCTCCTCTGGATCATCCAGATGGTCATTGGCAAACTTCAGACGGGCCTGGACATGCGCTGGCTTGAGCAGGGGGACTGTGCGTGCGCTGCAGGATTTTAATCCATGACGGCGTAGTGTGTTACTAATGGTTTTCTTTGAGACTGTGGTCCCAGCTCTCTTCAGGTCATTGACCAGGTCCTGCCGTGTAGTTCTGGGCTGATCCCTCACCTTCCTCGTGATCATTGATGCCCCACGAGGTGAGATCTTGCATGGAGCCCCAGACCGAGGGTGATTGACCGTCATCTTGAACTTTTTCTAATAATTGCGCCAAAAGTTGTTGCCTTCTCACCAAGCTGCTTGCCTATTGTCCTGTAGCCCATCCCAGCCTTGTGCAGGTCTACAATTTTAACCCTGATGTCCTTACACAGCCCTCTGGTCTTGGCCATTGTGGAGAGGTTGGAGTCTGTTTGATTGAGTGTGTGGACAGGTGTCTTTTATACAGGTAACGAGTTCAAACAGGTGTAGTTAATACAGGTAATGAGTGGAGAACAGGAGGGCTTCTTAAAGAAAAACTAACAGGTCTGTGAGAGCCGGAAATCTTACTGGTTGGTAGGTGATCAAATACTTATGTCATGCAATAAAATGCAAATTAATTACTTAAAAATCATACAATGTGATTTTCTGGATTTTTGTTTTAGATTCCGTCTCTCACAGTTGAAGTGTACCTATGATAAAAAATTACAGACCTCTACATGCTTTGTAAGTAGGAAAACCTGCAAAATCGGCAGTGTCTCAAATACTTGTTCTCCCCACTGTATATATTATCCTATTTCATTGAACATTGAATAGGACTAAGTTAATCATGTGCATTGCCACTGGTCGGGGTCGTTTAATAATGTGTGTGAATGAGCAAAGGAACATAACGATGTGCTCTGAGATGCACTTTGACTGATAGTGCAGTAATGCGCACTTGAGGTATAAGCTTTACTTACATTTAAAATGCACTTCCGGGTTTTCCGATCACGAGTATTAAGTGTGATGATACAGATACAATTCTGAATACAAGTATGACGAGATCCTCACACCCCTACTCTCTATACGGTCTTGCTGTATATCTACAGCACATACTTCATAGTAATGTTCGATATGTACAGGCAGCAAGCACAAAAGGAAGTCAGATTTTATTCTAACATTGCAAGACAGTAGAGGGAGTATATTGCTATTAAAGTGGCAAAACGCAAGAAATTTACCGTAGAACGTCGCATCAGGACGATACAAAAACCCACACATAACGCGACAGAACTGTACAATATGTATTTTCCTGCTATGTAGTTCTGTGTACTGTTACGTAGTGCTGCGTAGTGTTATGTGGTGCTCTGTAGTCTTCTATATAGTGCTATATAGAGTTATGTAGTGTTGTGTAGGGCTGTGAACCCACCACAGATGAAACAGGTGGTCTTCAGTATCTCCTCCTTCCTCTGCTTCTCGCTCCTCAGGTCAGCGAACGTATCGATGATGACGCCGAAGATGAGGTTGAGGACAATGATGATGACGATGAAGAAGAACAGCAGGTCATACACCACACGGGCCACAAACAGAGGATCCTGGGTAACGAGTGGACCGGTGAGAAACAACGAGAGAGTGATCTTCAGCATCAAAGTATCAGCATTATCCACCTCGTGTAAAGTACTTAAGTAGTACTTTAAAGTATTTTTTACTTAAGTATTTTTTTTGTGTATCTGTACTTTACTATATATATTTTTGCCAACTTTTACTTTTACATTTTCCCTGACACCCACAATTTGGACAGGAAAATGGTCCAATTCACACACTTTCAAGAGAACATCCCTGGTCATCCCTACTACCTCTTATATGGCGGACTCACAAAAAAATGCTTTGTTTGTAAATTATGTCTGAGTGTTGGAGCATTGCCCTGGCTATCCGTCAATAAAAAAAACAAAAAAAAAAACAATTGTGCCGTTTGCTTAAAATAAGGAAGTTAATATTATTTTACTTTTGATACTTAAGTATATTTGAGCAATTATATTCACTTTTGATACTTAAGTATATTTAAAACCAAATACTTTTACTCAAGTAGTATTTAACTGGGTGACTCACTTTTACTTGAGTAATTTTCTATTAAGGTATCTTTACTTTTACTCAAGTATGAAAATGGAGAACTTTTTCCACCCCTGCTATCCACATCCTCATAATCATCATCCCGATTAATACCATCAATAGAGCTGTAATCATCACCACCAGCATCATCATGAAAAAGAGTTGGCCCTTTGTTTTAGTACATTTTCTTACTGACTGGTTCATTGATCAACTGATTGATGGACTGACTGATTGGACCATGTCACTCACGTCTTTGGAAGGTTTCCTCAGCACGTCTCCCACTCCCCCTCCGTTCCTCAGGCCCTGGTTCAGCACCGTCACGATACACATCAGCAGAGTGTCACACACACGCTCCGTCCCATCGTCCTCCCCCGCCATCACTGGACACACACATCAAAACATACAGCCATGAGGAGTGTGTCTGTGTGTGTGAGCGCAACGCAGCAGGGCAGGCCATTTCCCCCTCCTGCTACTCCATACTGTGTGTTAGATAACTAATGATAGATGTACACATCAAAAGGTGGTAGTATCTTAAATCTACCTGACAACGAGTGACAAGTTCACATTTCAAAAAGCTGTACATGTCTATATCAGATTCAGGTTGAAATCCCCTCACAATAGTAGACTTCAACAAAAGCTTGTGCTCACAACACTGGATGAAAGAGTTTGAACACTGAAACGTGGGAGGATGTGACCCCTCTATGTGACAGATTTCAAAAGAGGGGAGGAGCGTTTTAAAGAAAACAGCGAGAGAGAGATCGAGAGGGTGAGAACATTGTCAGAGAAGGAGGGATAAAAATAGAGAGGAGCCGGTGAGGTCACGTGTCGAGGCCCCTGTAGTGCAGGTGATCCATAGACACACACTGGACTAGAGAACAAAGGACGATGAGTCATCCCCTATATACCTCTGCTTCTCCCTCTCCACGATTACTCTACACTAAGGACTGAGAACTAACTGAACTAGCTATGGTCTGAAAGTGCTGAAAGAGCAGTGGACCGGATTCAAACAAATACTGGCAGCGCAGTGTTTCCATTAGGAAAATGTGGCGGTGGACATTTGACCGGCAGCATTTTAATTTACAGAGCATGTAAGAAATTTACCGGACCCACATCCGTCTGTTGCGTAACCGGATTAGGGCGTCCACGCACGGTTCTCAAAACGACATGTCTTAACAGGACATACAACTCATATACAACAGCATGCATCATTCTTAATGAATTTCGATGGGCATTTGGAAGATGTTAGAATACATAGGCAGTGACTCCATAAGGCTAGAGAAGCTTTCCCTAAAGTACATCGAATTAGATTGCCAAAATGATATAGCCTAATCAGTTTACTCCTGTCTATATATAAATAAATAAAATCCGTCAAAATAGGCTACTACACCAGAAAGCATGATTTGGCCACAGAGGATCATTAGGAAAAAAATGATACTCGTATAGACTATAGTCAGAAGGGCCTGCAATTTGAGCAGAGCTTGCGGCAAATACCAAATAGATGATTGTTGAGGCATATCGAAATATTTAAAAATACAATCTCAAAAAAACTGTTTAGAAAACAAATGGCTATTGCTGTAACGAGAAGACAATGAAAAGACTCCAATTTGTCTTTTAATTATCAAGATTCTCAACTTAATTTAGCGAAAAGTAGTACTCTTATTGGCACTAGCGGAGAACATCGGCCATATCCTCGGTGAGTGTTCATAGTCACTGTCTCTATCATTGGGTCAGTGCCACTTTTGTTTGTATTTGAACAATCATTTCCTCCTCCAGGTTATATAGACGTTGTATTTGTGTCGCTCCTTTTCGTAGGCCTAATATATGGATCAGACAACGTCGTTTTTATTGATCTGTTTGTCAGTGTTAGCAGAGTAGCCTACCCTGTCATTTGTCGAATTAAAAAAGTTTCTGCTAATGTCTCCAGTCATACATAGTGTAGTAGAATTGCTTGAAATGTGTTTATAAAAAGGCCAATGTTTTCCTGTGCAAAAAAGGAGAATAAATGTAGGATATAGCCTGCTATCTGATACCCTAAGCCACTACGACTATCCAACCTAATCATCACATTAGGAACAGTAGACTATCTTACATAAGTCCGCAAATGTGAGGATGCATGGAATGCCTGCCATTATAAAAGGTGTATTTTTTATGGTGAAAATTTGCTTTGCCAAACTTGAAACTCACATGCCGCCTATGTTAGAATAACTACCCACATTTACTTTTCCTCAGCCAACAAGACAAACAGCAAAATCACTAGCCTATGTCAATCTACTATCCCCCACAGTAGAAAAGTTGCCCTATTCTATTGGTCATCTTGTCGTTCGGTGCAAGAAAGAAATACCCTATTCCAAACAGACTCTGGGACAGTTGGGGGATGATAGATCCCAAATTCATACAACCACTAGGCCTAGGCTACATCCAATTATAAGCGCAGCAATGCACACAAGGCAGTAGGCTACGTGCGAATGAAAATATCTGTTAGAAACTTAGAAAGAGGGGAGATTTAAATATGCAACAACTAGCATGGGTTGCTAATGACTAGGATTGTGGCATTGGCTACTGGACAATTAAATAAAGTTGATTTGAAAACCAATAGAACATGAGAGAAAAAGGCTATTGGTTTCAATGGCATATAGAAGTCTTTAGAAAATAAATAATAGAAAATAATACACTGCTCAAAAAAATAAAGGGAACACTTAAACAACACAATGTAACTCCAAGTCAATCACACTTCTGTGAAATCAAACTGTCCACTTAGGAAGCAACACTGATTGACAATACATTTCACATGCTGTTGTGCAAATGGAATAGACAACAGGTGGAAATTAGAGGCAATTAGCAAGACACCCCCAATAAAGGAGTGGTTCTGCAGGTGGTGACCACAGACCACTTCTCAGTTTCTATGCTTCCTGGCTGATGTTTTGGTCACTTTTGAATGCTGGCGGTGCTTTCACTCTAGTGGTAGCATGAGACGGAGTCTACAACCCACACAAGTGGCTCAGGTAGTGCAGCTCATCCAGGATGGCACATCAATGCGAGCTGTGGCAAGAAGGTTTGCTGTGTCTGTCAGCGTAGTGTCCAGAGCATGGAGGCGCTACCAGGAGACAGGCCCGTACATCAGGAGACGTGGAGGAGGCCGTAGGAGGGAAACAACCCAGCAGCAGGACCGCTACCTCAGCCTTTGTGCAAGGAGGAGCACTGCCAGAGCCCTGCAAAATGACCTCCAGCAGGCCACAAATGTGCATGTGTCTGCTCAAACGGTCAGAAACAGACTCCATGAGGGTGGTATGAGGGCCCGACGTCCACAGGTGGGGGTTGTGCTTACAGCCCAACACCGTGCAGGACGTTTGGCATTTGCCAGAGAACACCAAGATTGGCAAATTCGCCACTGGCGCCCTGTGCTCTTCACAGATGAAAGCAGGTTCACACTGAGCACATGAGCACATGTGACAGACGTGACAGAGTCTGGAGACACCGTGGAGAACGTTCCGCTGCCTGCAACATCCTCCAGCATGACCGGTTTGGCGGTGGGTCAGTCATGGTGTGGGGTGGCATTTCTTTGGGGGGCCGCACAGCCCTCCATGTGCTCGCCAGAGGTAGCCTGACTGCCATTCGGTACCGAGATGAGATCCTCAGACCCCTTGTGAGGTTGGCCCTGTGTTCCTCCTAATGCAAGACAATGCTAGACCTCATGTGGCTGGAGTGTGTCAGCAGTTCCTGCAAGAGGAAGGCATTGATGCTATGGACTGGCCTGCCCGTTCTCCAGACCTGAATCCAATTGAGCACATCTGGGACATCATGTCTCGCTCCATCCACCAACGCCACGTTGCACCACAGACTGTCCAGGAGTTGGCGGATGCTTTAGTCCAGGTCTGGGAGGAGATCCCTCAGGAGACCATCCGCCACCTCATCAGGAGCATGCCCAGGCGTTGTAGGGAGGTCATACAACAGGGCTCCGGGCAGCCGAGCGGAAATGGAGGAAAACTCGCCTCCCTGCGGACCTGGCATCCTTTCACTCCCTCCTCTCTACATTCTCCTCTTCTGTCTCTGCTGCTAAAGCCAATTTCTACCACTATAAATTCCAAGCATCTGCCTCTAACCCTAGGAAGCTCTTTGCCACCTTCTCCTCCCTCCTGAATCCTCCTCCCCCTCCTCCCCCCTCCTCCCTCTCTGCTGATGACTTCGTCAACCATTTTGAAAAGAAGGTCGACGACATCCGATCCTCGTTTGCTAAGTCAAACGACACCGCTGGTTCTGCTCACACTGCCCTACCCTGTGCTTTGACCTCTTTCTCCCCTCTCTCTCCAGATGAAATCTCGCGTCTTGTGACGGCCGGCCGCCCAACAACCTGCCCGCTTGACCCTATCCCCTCCTCTCTTCTCCAGACCATTTCCGGAGACCTTCTCCCTTACCTCACCTCGCTCATCAACTCATCCTTGACCGCTGGCTACGTCCCTTCCGTCTTCAAGAGAGCGAGAGTTGCACCCCTTCTGAAAAAACCTACACTCGATCCCTCCGATGTCAACAACTACAGACCAGTATCCCTTCTTTCTTTTCTCTCCAAAACTCTTGAACGTGCCGTCCTTGGCCAGCTCTCCTGCTATCTCTCTCAGAATGACCTTCTTGATCCAAATCAGTCAGGTTTCAAGACTAGTCATTCAACTGAGACTGCTCTTCTCTGTGTCACGGAGGCGCTCCGCACTGCTAAAGCTAACTCTCTCTCCTCTGCTCTCATCCTTCTAGACCTATCGGCTGCCTTTGATACTGTGAACCATCAGATCCTCCTCTCCACCCTCTCCGAGCTGGGCATCTCCGGCGCGGCCCACGCTTGGATTGCGTCCTACCTGACAGGTCGCTCCTACCAGGTGGCGTGGCGAGAATCTGTCTCCGCACCACGTGCTCTCACCACTGGTGTCCCCCAGGGCTCTGTTCTAGGCCCTCTCCTATTCTCGCTATACACCAAGTCACTTGGCTCTGTCATATCCTCACATGGTCTCTCCTATCATTGCTATGCAGACGACACACAATTAATCTTCTCCTTTCCCCCCTCTGATAACCAGGTGGTGAATCGCATCTCTGCATGTCTGGCAGACATATCAGTGTGGATGACGGATCACCACCTCAAGCTGAACCTCGGCAAGACGGAGCTGCTCTTCCTCCCGGGGAAGGACTGCCCGTTCCATGATCTCGCCATCACGGTTGACAACTCCATTGTGTCCTCCTCCCAGAGTGCTAAGAACCTTGGCGTGATCCTGGACAACACCCTGTCGTTCTCAACTAACATCAAGGCGGTGACCCGTTCCTGTAGGTTCATGCTCTACAACATTCGCAGAGTACGACCCTGCCTCACGCAGGAAGCGGCGCAGGTCCTAATCCAGGCACTTGTCATCTCCCGTCTGGATTACTGCAACTCGCTGTTGGCTGGGCTCCCTGCCTGTGCCATTAAACCCCTACAACTCATCCAGAAAGCCGCAGCCCGTCTGGTGTTCAACTTTCCCAAGTTCTCTCACGTCACCCCGCTCCTCCGCTCTCTCCACTGGCTTCCAGTTGAAGCTCGCATCCGCTATAAGACCATGGTGCTTGCCTACGGAGCTGTGAGGGGAACGGCACCTCCGTACCTTCAGGCTCTGATCAGGCCCTACACCCAAACAAGGGCACTGCGTTCATCCACCTCTGGCCTGCTCGCCTCCCTACCTCTGAGGAAGTACAGTTCCCGCTCAGCCCAGTCAAAACTGTTCGCTGCTCTGGCACCCCAATGGTGGAACAAACTCCCTCACGACGCCAGGTCAGCGGAGTCAATCACCACCTTCCGGAGACACCTGAAACCCCACCTCTTTAAGGAATACCTAGGATAGGATAAAGTAATCCTTCTAACCCCCCCCCCCCTTAAAAGAGTTAGATGCACTATTGTAAAGTGGTTGTTCCACTGGATATCATAAGGTGAATGCACCAATTTGTAAGTCGCTCTGGATAAGAGCGTCTGCTAAATGACTTAAATGTAAATGTATACAGGCACGTGGAGGCCACACACACTACTGAGCCTCATTTTGACTTGTTTTAAGGACATTACATCAAAGTTGGATCAGCCTGTAGTGTGGTTTTCCACTTTAATTTTGAGTGTGACTCCAAATCCAGACCTCCATGGGTTGATAAATTTGATTTCCATTGATCATTTTTGTGTGATTTTGTTGTCAGCACATTCAACTATGTAAAGAAAAAAGTATTTAATAAGAATATTTCATTCATTCAGATCTAGGATGTGTTATTTTAGTGTTCCCTTTATTTTTTTGATCAGTGTAATAATATAAATGTATTTTTAATCGTGGCCATAGTTTTTTAAAAATGCGATTGGCTTTAGAATTGTTGTGCAATGACTGGTCTTATTAAAGCACATGTTTCACTCCAGCAGAAACAAACAGCTGTTTGAGCTGTATCAGCAGCTCTCACGCTACATCCACTGGTATTTACATCAATTAAGGATAAAATGCATTATTTCGCAAAGGGATTTTTTTCTCTCTCTCTCCCAGACAATTGGCTGGCACCAATAATTTAAAAAAATATCGACCAAAAGCCGGCTATTACCGTCTAACGGAAACCCTGTGGCAAGTAAAGTCCAGGCCTGGAGCTCCCGCTGTGCACTCAGACAGCTCAGCCCACAGACAGACGGTACAATAAACACACACCCCAGACCAGCCGGTTACATAAGAGCGCCGCTCTGTTCTGCGCTGCACGACCACCGCGCCAGATTATGCAACAGGTGCATATGTGCTGGCAAGTTGTCTCTCCCTGACTGCCCGAATGTTGTGCGAAAGCACGCCCACACTCTTGTATGCATGCACTCACGCTCTGGAAAGCTCACACACATGGGGAAGTGTGCAACGGCACAGGCAATTAATGTTCCACGCACAGATGCATGAACGTGTAAGCGTGCACGCACACAGTCAGTCAACAGAGACAGAGGTTTATCTAAAATCCATAGTCTTATAAACTATGTTTAGTAAAATTGTGTTTACTAGTAATTACACATAGTTATGACATAAAGCAAAAAATCCATCCTACTACTCAAAGTCTATATTCCTGTCAGCTCCAACTGACAACACTAAAATCTATTCTGTTTACTCTCCAGCCCTATTTCACTATTGATAAGCAGAGTGTCTGAAGAGAGAACAGCGGGTAATGGTAAAATTAACCATCCATCTCATGCTGTACTGCCCGATGATAACTACCACCGGGTGATAACTACCACCGGGTGATAACTACCACCGGGTGATAACTACCACCGGGTGATAACTACACAGTGGGCAAAAAGGATTGTACTGACGTCATTAGAATGTATTTTATTAATTTGTGCACAGGTTGTATACTGGCTGTATAAGGAAGTTCTCACGACCGCGGGACACAGAATTGACCTGAAAATGACTGAAGCCAGTCAGGTGTGGGTATTGAAGGGGGCCAGTTAGGTGTGGATGGGGGCAGGGTAGGCCTAATGGGAAGACTATGGGGCCTCAGTCCAGTGTAGAAGGAGTGCAGACACCTCAAATCATCAGAGATCATGGACCTTCTAAGTGAGCAGTGACTAGATCAGTGATCAGCACGACAGGCTGAGGAGGGTGGGGTGCTGCAGGGAAACAGAGTAAATGGGCAGAGATGCCAAGGTAACCTGCCCAAATGACTATCGTCCCGTAGCACACATCTATAGCCATGAAATGCTTTGAAAGGCTGGTCATAGCTCACATCAACACCCTCATCCCAGACACCCTGATCCCACTCCCAATTCGCATATCGCCCAACAAATCCACAGATGACCAATCTCTATTGCACTCCACACTGCCCTCACCCACCTGGACGAAAGAAAAACCTCTGTAAGAATGCTGTTCATTGACTACAGCTCAGCATTCAATGCCATGGTCCCCTCCAAGCTCATCACCAAGCTCAGGACCCTGGGACTGAAAACCTCCCTCTGCAACTGGATCCTGGCCTTCCTGACAGGCCGCCCCTAGGCGGTGACAACACCACATCCACCACGCTGACCATCAACATGGACTACCTGCATTGACCCTTTTTTTGCACTAACTCTTGCAATGACTATGCACACTCACTGGACTCTGTGTCCCTCAGCCACACACAATTTCACACTCATCACATATGGGGCTGCATAAAGCCTAGTGGTTAGAGCGTTGGGCCAGTAACCAAAAGGTTGCTGGATCGAATCCCTGAGCTGACAAGGTAAAAATCTGTCGTTCTGACCCTGAACGAGACAGTTGCACTGTTCCCCGGTAGGCCGTCATTGTAAATAAGAATTTGTTTTAACTGACTTGCCTTGTTAAATAAAGGTTAAATAAAAAAATAAAATACTCAACCCACACACTCACTTTAACAAACTGACAACCCAACACAAACACAGGAATACTGACGCTAAACACTTTCACACTCATCACATACGCTGCTACTACTGTCTATTATCTATCATGTTGCCTAGTCACATCACCCATAGCTACGTCAACTCCCTCGTACCCTGCAAATAGACTCGGTACTGGTACTCCATGGTATTTTTTACTTGTTATTGTCATTCACTGTGTATTTAATCCTTGTGTCACTACTTCAAATGTAAAAAAATATATATACAGTGGGGAGAACAAGTATTTGATACACTGCCGATTTTGCAGGTTTTCCTACTTACAAAGCATGTAGAGGTCTGTCATTTTTATCATAGGTACACTTCAACTGTGAGAGACGGAATCTAAAACAAAAATCCAGAAAATCACATTGTATGATTTTTAAGTAATTCATTTGCATTTTATTGCATGACATAAGTATTTGATACATCAGAAAAGCAGAACTTAATATTTGGTACAGAAACCTTTGTTTGCAATTACAGAGATCATACGTTTCCTGTAGTTCTTGACCAGGTTTGCACACACTGCAGCAGGGATTTTGGCCTACTCCTCCATACAGACCTTCTCCAGATCCTTCAGGTTTTGGGGCTGTCGCTAAGCAATACGGACTTTCAGCTCCCTCCAAAGATTTTCTATTGGGTTCAGGTCTGGAGACTGACTAGGCCACTCCAGGACCTTGAGATGCTTCTCACTCCTTAGTTGCCCTGGCTGTGTGTTTCGGGTCGTTGTCATGCTGGAAGACCCAGCCACGACCCATCTTCAATGCTCTTACTGAGGGAAGGAGGTTGTTGGCCAAGACCTCCCCTCAATACGGTGCAGTCGTCCTGTCCCCTTTGCAGAAAAGCATCCCCAAAGAATGATGTTTCCACCTCCATGCTTCACGGTTGGGATGGTGATCTTGGGGTTGTACTCATCCTCCTTCTTCTATTTTTGTCTCATCAGACCACATGACCTTCTCCCATTCCTCCTCTGGATCATCCAGATGGTCATTGGCAAACTTCAGACAGGCCTGGACATGCGCTGGCTTGAGCAGGGGGACCTTGCGTGCGCTGCAGGATTTTAATCCATGACGGCGTAGTGTGTTACTAATGGTTTTCTTTGAGACTGTGGTCCCAGCTCTCTTCAGGTCATTGACCAGGTCCTGCCGTGTAGTTCTGGGCTGATCCCTCACCTTCCTCGTGATCATTGATGCCCCACGAGGTGAGATCTTGCATGGAACCCCAGACCGAGGGGGATTGACCGTCATCTTGAACTTCTTCCATTTTCTAATAATTGCGCCAAAAGTTGTTGCCTTCTCACCAAGCTGCTTGCCTATTGTCCTGTAGCCCATCCCAGACTTGTGCAGGTCTACAATTTTATCCCTGATGTCAAAACACAGCTCTCTGGTATTGGGCATTGTGGAGAGGTTGGAGTCTGTTTGATTGAGTGTGTGGACAGGTGTCTTTTACACAGGTAACAACGAGATCAAACAGGTGCAGTTACTACAGGTAATGAGTGGAGAACAGGAGGGCTTCTTAAAGAAAAACTAACAGGTCTGTGAGAGCCGGAATTCTTACTGGTTGGTAGGTGATCAAATACTTATGTCATGCAATAAAATGCAAATTAATTACTTAAAAATCATACAATGTGATTTTCTGGATTTTTGTTTTAGATTCCGTCTCTCACAATTGAAGTGTACCTATGATAAAAATTACAGACCTCTACATGCTTTGTAAGTAGGAAAACCTGCAAAATCGGCAGTGTATCAAATACTTGTTCTCCCCACTGTATATATATATATATATATATATATATATATATACACACATATATACATACACATTTCCTTAACCCTGCATTGTTGGAAAAGACCCGTAAGTAAGCATTTCACTGTTAGCCTACACCTGTTGTTTACAAAGCAAGTGATAAATAACATTTGATTTGAGACCTAAGCTAGTATAGGGTCTGAGGAACAGTGTGTACTAACTGAACTAGGGGCAAAAGTTCGGAGACCTAGGGTAGAGCATAGAGGCGAAGGTAGTGAGTAGGGGGTGATTGTGGGTACTGAATGAAGGGGGGGGGGGGGTAATAGGGTAGAGGCCAGGATAGAGTACAGGGTTCTGGGATGAAGAGGAGAGTGCTTCTATGGGCACTGACCTGGCAGACGTTGCACGTCCATGCGGAAGTCGTCCTTGAGGAAGAGGAAGCCCACGATGGAGAAGAGGTAGACCAGGATGAGGGCCAGTACAGCCGTGAGGACGATGGAGCGCCCATTACGTGTCACACTCTTAACCACATTCAGCAGGGTCTCCTCGCGGTTCAGCAGGTCAAAGAGCTGAGGGGCACAGACACACAGTCAGACAGATACAGACACAGACACACAGTCAGACAGATACAGACACAGACACACAGTTGTAGAGGAACCAGACATCACAAAGCTTCCGATTGGCAGCAATAGCAAAAGTAGGAGAGGATGTGTCTTTCTGCAACTGTGTCTGAAAAACCTGGTACAAGGAGGAACAAGGAAACCACAAAGCTAAACGACATAACCACACAACAACCACCTGCTGTCATCACATGGCACCAAGAAAGGTCCAGACTTAAATCAAGACCATTGTCAAACGTCAATTTTAGGTTTTCTGAATAATAATCAAGTACTTTGAAGTTCAATGAATCCACTTTATTGAATTGAATGGATAACATTTTTATAAATGAGTAATAATATCAAGCCTCGTCTTTTTTAAGTTTAATGGTGAAGTGCTGCAGAGAAGACCAGACAGAGAGATTGTTTCCACTAACCAGGAAGCTGTAGAAGAACTCGTGGACGAAGAGGCCCAGCATACAGACGATGACATAGCCCACGTGGTAGAGGAAGGGCATGTCCATGACCACCGGCTTGTAGCCCCGTGTGAACGTCCCCTGGTTGCCCACGAAGCTCACCAGGAACACAATCTTATTGAGGAGCTGGAGAGATGAGAGAGTAGAGGACTGAGCAATTGCTTCAATAGAAGACGATGCTGAAATCACAAGAAAATATTTGTACACTGTAGGCTTGGGCAGTATATCGTATACCGGGGTATTTGGAAAAAGCCAAGCGACATGCGTTCTTCATGTCACCTCACATTATTATGAAGCTTACGGTAGTCCCCAGTCAAATGGTGTTTGTTTACAAGCACAACGATGAGAGACCGGAGCCTTGTGATCTAATTCCAGTATGGAATTCACAACAACATGTTTGCCAGCTAGATGACTTATAACAATTAAGTTAACTGTCTAAAATGTGCTGAATGCTCTGCAGTTGTGCATTTGGTTTGCTAATTTAGTAGCTAGTTAGCTATCTAGCTAAGCATTCGCTTGGTAACAGCAAAGAATCCCCTCCTGGATCAAGAGCCTTGCTGGCTAATATTTGTTTTGTGCCGCAAACTACGGGTAGAATTTTGAAGTTACTTGTATAGTTTAGGTCAGAATCTTGACAAAATGCTCGCAACACGCTCATTAGCATTTAGTTAGCATTCTCAATGGGATCTTAAATGTACTTGTCAACATTGCTAACCTTCGGATTACAGAGTATCAGTGGGGTTTGAAAACAACGCCCCTTGTGTTCATTACCAAATATCCAAGTTTGGCACAAGGTCGGTATGAAGGTATGATAATCTGGATACCGCCAAATCCTAGTACACTGTACATTTACTTAAAAATATCTTGTCCATATTTTACTTTTCTGTACTTTTTGCAAACAAATTGCCTCTTGGGAATAATAAAACCTCTATAATAGAATTCATTAATAACAGTAATTCTTATTTCCTGATATAACAATGCCAAATCTGGGAGCATCCCAGCTGTAGAGGGGTTGGGGTTAAGGGGTTTACTTTACTGACTTTATTGTCCCCATGGGGAAATGTTGTTGCAGTGTCATGTACGTTTAAATAACAAAACAAATTGACAATACAACTTTCATAACAGTTACATACCAATAAAAAGAGACTAGCCTGCTGGCCTTACTGGGTAGATAAGAACATTAGCCTGCTGGCCTTACTGGGTGGATAGGAACGTTAGCCTGCTGGCCTTACTGGGTAGATAAGAACATTAGCCTGCTGACCTTACTGGGTGGATAGGAACATTAGCCTGCTGGCCTTACTGGGTGGATAGGAACATTAGCCTGCTGGCCTTACTGGGTGGATAGGAACATTAGCCTGCTGGCCTTACTGGGTATATAGGAACGTTAGCCTGCTGGACTTACTGGGTAGATAGGAACATTAGCCTGCTGTCCTTACTGGGTGGATAGGAACATTAGCCTGCTGGCCTTACTGGGTGGATAGGAACATTAGCCTGCTGGCCTTACTGGGTGGATAGGAACATTAGCCTGCTGGCCTTACTGGGTGGATAGGAACATTAGCCTGCTGTCCTTACTGGGTGGATAGGAACATTAGCCTGCTGGCCTTACTGAGTGGATAGGAACATTAGCCTGCTGGCCTTACTGGGTGGATAGGAACATTAGTCTGCTGTCCTTACTGGGTGGATAGGAACATTAGCCTGCTGGTCTTACTGGGTGGATAGGAACATTAGCCTGCTGGCCTTACTGGGTGGATAGGAACATTAGTCTGCTGTCCTTACTGGGTGGATAGGAACATTAGTCTGCTGTCCTTACTGGGTGGATAGGAACATTAGCCTGCTGGCCTTACTGGGTGGATAGGAACATTAGCCTGCTGGCCTTACTGGGTGGATAGGAACATTAGCCTGCTGGCCTTACTGGGTGGATAGGAACATTAGCATGCTGGCCTTACTGGGTGGATAGGAACATTAGCATGCTGGCCTTACTGGGTGGATAGGAACATTAGCCTGCTGGCCTTACTGGGTGGATAGGAACATTAGCCTGCTGGCCTTACTGGGTGGATAGGAACATTAGCCTGCTGGCCTTACTGGGTAGATAGGAACAGTAGCCTGCTGGCCTTACTGAGTTGATAGGAACATTAGCCTGCTGGCCTTACTGGGTAGATAGGAACGTTAGCCTGCTGGCCTTACTGGGTGGATAGGAACATTAGCCTGCTGGCCTTACTGGGTGGATAGGAACATTAGCCTGCTGGCCTTACTGGGTGGATAGGAACATTAGCCTGCTGGCCTTACTGGGTGGATAGGAACATTAGCCTGCTGGCCTTACTGGGTGGATAGGAACATTAGCCTGCTGGTCTTACTGGGTAGATAGGAACATTAGCCTGAGCTATTTAGGAGGGATATCACACCTGGCACAAATTATTGTCTAGTTGTGTTTTTCCTTCTGAGGGGTGCCCTATACCTGCACACAGAGGGGAGTAGTTCAAAGTCCGGGTACAGGGGGTGGCTCGGGTCTAACATTATTTTGTGAGCCTTGCGGAGGGCCCTGACCTTAAAGATCTCATCCAGGCCTGTCTGTTTGACTCCAAGTACCTTGCTTGCTGTGGTGATAATCCTTCTCAGCATATTTCTCTGGCTGACAGTGGAATTGCAAAACCAACAAACAATACAAAAAGTTAAAATACTCTCCATGAAATATGTATAAAACAGAGACAGTATAGTACAATTAACATGAAAAGATCCCAGCTTTTTGAGAAAGTACAGTCTCTGTTGACTCTTTTTGTAGATCAGGTCTGTACATTTACTCCACTGAAGCTTATTGTCCAAGAGGACACCCAGGTATTTGTATTCCTCTATAATCTCTATGTTCTGACCTCTGATAGATGTTGCAGAGGTAGGTGTTGTATGCTTCCTGAAGTCTATGCACATCTCTTTGGTCTTATTGGTATTGAGGACCATGTGTGATTCGTCACAGCACTCTACAAAGTCATTTAGGACTGGGCCATGGTATTCCTCATCATCATGCAACAGTGTCATCAGCGACACTGCCTTGATCAGCGAACTTATCGAGGTGTCTGTCAAGTGTCTTGCTCATGGGCACACCGACAGTTGGTAGCACATGGGATATTGATGCTAGCAAACCGCCGGCTGCCGGCTAACTCCCACCAGATTTACCCCATCTGCCCTGGGATTCAAACCTAGTACACTGCCTGCATCTCTAACATCAAGGATATCGTCGCCCTTGGTAACTCTACTGTACTTACGTTGGCGGCGCCCAGTAGCAGCAGGGTGGGGTCCAGGCCCAGTGTGTAGATGGAGCGCATTATGACAGAGACTAGGAAGGGCCGGACACTCCCTGGTTTGGGAAGGATGAAGAGCATGGTGGTACACACCACCAACGCCACCCACAGCAAGATGGATACAAAGGGGGGCAGGATGCCTGGGGATGAGGTATACAAGCAAATGTCAACAACAACAAAGACAGATTAAGACATTAGCGCTGTTCAGAGAGGTGGCATTTGGATTCATGTATTATGCAACTTAACTGAGTGCTTCATTATAGCCTGGTCCCAGATCTGTTTGTGCCGTCTTGCCAGTTGGGGACAAGGCTATAGCTAAGATGCAACTGCCAACTGGCTAGACAACGCAAGCAGATCTGGGACCAGGATAGCACTTCGCTACACTTGGCACAACACTATGTTCTCTCTAGGCTCTCTGCCTCTCTCTCTCACAATGGGCATGTCCCAATGACCCTTGTGCCCCTCTTAAATTCTGTCTTCTACTAACCACGCGATCCAACGTTTAGTGTGATTATCACACACACGTGGTCATGCAGCAAACGCCAAACAAGACTGGCACTTTCTCGCATCGTGACCTACCTAGTGCCTTTAGATTTCTCCGTGACTACTATCATGACATGCACAGTCATGTTTCCAGTCACAAGCAGGCTTTAGCCTTTCCCCAAGCGGAACTGGCTACAACTCTCTAGTGGGTACCAGAGCCACTTGAGACCCTTTGGGAACTACTGGCTCATGCTCATTAGGCACCACACGGAAGAAAGACTGACCAACAGGTAGGAACTACCTGAAATTGTCCAATGAGAAACGCTTGTTTTCATGTTCTGCTTGAAAATAAAATGTATACCCCTTTTCTCCCCAATTTCATGATAGCCAATAGGTACCAACTGATGAATTGGTTTACAATTACCATCATAGTCATAAAAACCAAAACATTCCTCTTTTAGGGGTTATTGACTCCTGTTAGAAATGTAAAAACCAGCAACCCCGAAAATGTTTACAAAGCTTTGTCCCATCGCTGCGAAGGCCGAGAGCCATGCGTCCTTCGAAACACGAACCCGCCAAGCCGCACTGCTTCTTGACACACTGCTTGCCTAAACCGGAAGCCAGCCGCACAAATGTGTTGGAGGAAACACCGTACAACTGGCGACCGTGTCAGCGTGCATGTGCCCGGCCCGCCACAGGAGTCACTAGAGCGCGATGGGACAAGGACATCCTGTCCGGCCAAACCCTCCCCTAACCCGGACGACGTTGGGCCAATTGTGCACAGCCTCATGGGTCTCAGAGACAGCAGGGGTTCAAGCTGTAGAACTCAGTTCCTACATTTGAATATAAACATGGATTTGAACAGACAAAAATATGCTACATTTTATCTCTGGGACCCTCAGGATGACAAATCAGTGCAATATTACTGAATGTAAGTACATTATTTACCATCAGAGGTGAATGCATCAAACCAGTTGCGGTTAAAAAAGTTTTTTGTTGTTGTGCACTCTCCTCAAACAATAGCATGGTCTTTTTTCACTGTAATAGCTACTGTAAATTGGACAGTGCAGTTAGAATAACAATAATTTAAGCTTTCTGCCCATATAAGACATGTCTATGTCCTGGAAAGTTTGCTGTTACCTATACCTTCTATTCACATTAGCATACGTTAGCGCACGTTAGTATCAACCATCCTGGTATAGGGACACCGATCCCGTAGAGGTTAAAGTAATGATGGTCTGTCGTTTCTCTTTGCTTATTTGAGCTGTTATTGCCATAATGTGGACTTGGTCTTTTACCAAATAGGGCTATCTTCTGTATACCACCCCTACCTCACAATACAACTGATTGGCTCAAATGCATTAAGAAGGAAAGAAATTCCACAAATTAACTTTTAATAAGGCACACCTGTTAATTGAAATGCATTCCAGATGACTACCTCATGGAGCTGGTTGAGAGAATGCCAAGAGTGTGCAAAGCTGTCATCAAGGCAAAGGGTGGCTACTTTGAAGAATCTCAAATATAAAATATATTCAGATTTAAACACATTTTTGATTACTACATGATTCCATATTTGTTATTTCATAGTTTTGATGTCTTCACTATTATTATTATTCCACAATTTAGAAAATAGTAAAAAAATCAAGAAAAACCCTTGAATGAGAAGGTGTTCTTTTGACCGGTAGAGAGTGGGAGTATATATATATATATTGTGGCAAAGAAGGGGGCCGAGTGATAAATGGCAGATGTGAGGGCAGAACTAATAAACGGGCTCTGCCCTCTCACTAAAATGGCCACCCTGGCCAGAACTACAGATCACAAAATGTCTGACCTCCAAAAACTACAATCCCCAGAAGCAAGGGGGGGGGGGGGGCGCTCAGAAGGTGGGGCCGACCCACAGATAAAGGACCAAGATAAACCAGGAAGAGAGAGAAGAAGGGGGCTGGGGATCTGTGAACCATAGAGAAAGAGAAAGTGACAATATATAGAATCGTCTGGATTTACCGTGTATGACCTGGACTGTTTGGACTTACCTGTTGGTGTTTGGACCTGGACCTACCGAGAACCCGATTCGTGTCCCGAACCCTGCTGTCCTTGACCATGCCTGCGGCCTGGGCGGAGAATCCAACATACAGGTACTGTCCTGTTCGAAAGAACTCTCATTCTGGGGTGATTTTGGTGACGGTCTTACCGCTTAATTTGTGACAAACTCTCCTAACCTTGAGGAGGTTTGTCACATGTGGTGGAGAATGCGGGCACAGAGTGGTCTGAAGCGAGTAAAGGGACGAACCGTACCGCTGGTTCGGTGGACAAAAGGAAGTGTTCAGTTAGTACTCCAAAGGGAAGTCAGGTTTTTTTTGGTGGATTTGTTTATTCCGTACAGGGAAAATTAGTATGGAGGGAGCCATACAGGCACTGCTACATGCAGTGGCAGCCCAACAAGAGGCAACTAGAGCTCAACAAATAGCGCATCAGGATGCAATGCGAATGCATCAGGACACATTGCAGGTCCAGCACCTCACCAACCAGCTGCTCAGAGAGGAGCAAGAGAGAAACACCCGGGAGTTAAGAGAAGGCCTAAAAGGGGCTAGCGGCCCAAATTGGGCCTCAGTTACCAGCTGCAAATACCCGGAGGCGGCCCAATAATTTTCTTTAAAAAATGACAAAGCAGGATTATGTGGAAGCATACCTCACCACCTTCGAAAGGACGGCAGAGAGAGAGAAGTGGCCACCGAAAGAAGAATGGGCAGGGCTTCTGGCACCATACCTGGCAGGGGATACTCAAAAAGCGTAATTCGACCTAAGAGTTGAAAGATGCACAGGATTACGATAAAATAAAGGGAGAGATTCTGACTAGACTGGGAGTGACCGATACCGTGAGGGCACACCGCTTCCACCAGTGGGCCAACAGACCTGGACCCCCCTGAACACCAATGTTCGACTTGATTCACCTGACACGGAAATGGTTGCGACCGGAGACCTGTTCACCCGCTGAGATTGTCGAGACCATCATACTCGACCAGCGAGGTCTACCCCGAGAACGTCGATGATGGGTTGGCCAGTGTTTTGTGCATTCATGGGGATACCCGCCCGTACCCCACAGCCTTAGTGAGCAGACGGGCTGCTGGATTATGAGATCGACGTGGTCCCGAAGATGCCGTATGATGTAATACTGGGTAGATACTGTCCTAACTTTGCGAGGTCAAGCTAAAATAACGGCATATTTGAGAAGACAAACACCCCTGACCAAGAAGGAAGTAGCATGTAGCCCTCAACCAAAGCCAAGAAAAGAGAAGGTTTCCCAGGAGCCAACCTCACAGGTGCTAGTAGGGGAGGATGAGGAAGAAGGGGCAGACCCTGTCAATAGCAAGCAGCACGGTACCAGTGGGGCCAGAGTCGATCTGGATCCAGAGGGCGACTATCTAGAACTAACAGACCTGGCAGGGTCCCTGACTAATTTCAGGACGGCCTAGACCCAGGATCCAATCCTACAGCAAGCCAGAGCAGATGTGCAGGTTGTAGATGGTACCCCCATAAATGATAAGATAATAGTTTCCCCCACTTCATCATGAAAAACGGGTTGGTGTACAGAGTCTCAAACATAGGGGTTGAAGTAGTGAAACAGTTGGTCACCATTCGGTACTGGAGAACAGTACTGGACCTAGCTCATGGGCATATTCTGGGGGGACACCTTGGTATCAATAAAACCCGAGACGGGGTTGTGAGGTTTTACTGGCCAGGATTTCAGGCTGAGGTAGCTCGACATTGTGGAGAGTTCCGAGTGCCAGTTAACAGCTCCCCAACCAGCTGTTAGAAGCCCGTTAGTGCCACTCCCCATAATCGAAACGCCATTTGAGAGGATAGCAATGGATATAGTGGGCCCACTACCAAATCCGCCAGAGGGCACCAATACATTCTGGTCATCCTAGATTATGCCACTCGATACCCAGAAGCCATTCCCCTTCGGATGATGCCTTCCAAAAATATTGCCTAGGAATTAGTGCTCCTGTTCACCAGGGTAGGGATTCCAAGGAGATCCTTACTGACCAGGGGACCCCCTTTATGTCCCACCTTATGGCTGACCTTTGTAAGTTGTGGCAGTTGAGGACATCGGTTTACCATCCTCAGAAGGAAGGGCTGGTTGAGAGAATCAACCGTACCCTGAAGTCAATGCTCAGGAAGATAATCGATAAGGATGAGAAAAACTGGGATTGCATGTTGCCGTATCTGATGTTTGCCATTAGAGAGGTTCCCCAAGCCTCACTGGGGTTTTCACCTTTTGAGCTGGTATATGGGATGCACCCCCAGGGAATCTTAGACATCGCTCGGGAAACCTGGGAGCACCAATCCCCCCTTACACTAGTGTTATAGAGCACGTCACAGCAATGCAAGACAGGATAGCCACAGTCACGCCCATCGCCAGAGAGCACGAGACACACGAGACAAGCACTAAGAGCACCAGCGGCACACTTATAAACAGCAGGCTACCCTGAGGGGATTTCAACGGGGAGATCAGGTGTTATTGCTGGTCCCCACGGTAGAGTGTAAACTACAAGCTACATGGAAAGGACCATATGAAGTGCTGGAGACAATAGGAGAAGATAATTATCAGATCCGACAGCCAGGTCGTCAGCCTCCAGAACAGATCTATCACATTAACCTGTTAACCTCTTATGGCTCAAAAATCAGCAGTAAGTATAAGCAGTGGAAAGAGGTGGCCATTTCAAACGGCCTCGTACTCAATTCTTGCTCGTACAATATGCATATTATTTATTACCTTTGGATAGAAAACACCTTCTAGTTTCTAAAACAGGTTTAATTATTTCTCTAAGTGAAACATAACTCTTTTTACAGCCCATTTTCTGTAAAAAGTGACTTTTCCAAGAAGCTATGTCTCTCTTCAAGATACTCTCTATAAAAGGCCTTGGCACTTAGGACTGTACAAACACGTCACACATCTTCCCCTGGTTGTCATGCGGAAGTGAGAGAAAAAATGACTTGATTATCTCTGTCAGGGACTGAAAAGAACATCTTTGAGTGATAAGTGCGCACTTTATATTTTTTTCTGGGCGCGAAGTAGGAACTGGACTGCGCTCCTGGAAAACACTCGTTATAGGTGAATATGACCTCCAGCTTCGATTTTCTTTGATACATGTCACAATCTCATCCTAAAGTATGTTTTTTGAATATACTTTAATTATATTATTGAAATTTATTCTGGACTTTAGACGTGATGCGACGCAAGAATTTTGTCAAGACGGAGAGGTTAGCACGGCATGGCCAGTGTGCCATGCTAATTCAACAGGGACATCGTTCGTTCTAGGTCCAAATGAACACGGTTCTGAACAAAGGACCCTTTGGAGAACATTCTGATGGAAAATCAACAAAGATAAGGACCCAATTTGGGATGCTTTTTCATATATCTGTCGAACTGTGCTATCGCTAGCGTTTGACTAGAATCAATGCTGCTGTGTGTTAGCTATTGTAGTAAGCTAATATAACGATATATTGTGTTTTCGCTGTAAAACACTTCAGAAATCGGAAATATTGTCTGTATTCACAAGATCTTTCTCTTTCATTAGCTATCCACCATATATTTCTCTGAAATGTTTTCTGATGTGTAATAAGGTAGTTGACGTTGGTGTCTGTATTTTCTCTGGCTACTCCCGTGCGATTTCTTACTGTAGCTATGATGGTAGCAGTAATGTAAAACTGATTTATAGCTAAAATATGCATTTTTTTTGAACAAAACATAGATTTATTGTGTAACATGTTATAGGACTGTCATCTGAGGTAGTTTTTTCTAGGTTATTTAGGTTGGTTTTAGGTTAGTTAGGTTGGCTTGTGCATGCTACTTCATCCTACTTGTGCTGTGAAAAATGTCTGTCCTCTTTTTTATTTGGTGGTGAGCTAACATAAATATATGTGGTGTTTTCTCTGTAAAACATTTAAAAAATCGGACATGTTGGCTGGATTGACAAGATGTTTATCTTTCAAATGCTGTATTGGACTTGTTAATGTGTGAAAGTTAAATATTTTACAAAAATAGATTTTGAATTTCGCGCCCTGCACTTGGACAGGCTGTTGTCATATTGATCCCGATGTCGGGCTTGCAGCCTGAAGAAGTTTTAAAAGCATGTAGAGAGAGAGAAACACTAATTGTCACGTACCCCACACCCACTCAGGAGGCAGCCGAAGTGCATGTTTCACCTACTCTGTACCCAGCACAAGTACAGGAAGTAAAGACCCTGATCCAGAAAAACAGATGTGCTTTCAGGGATACCAGGCCGAATTAAGGTTACGGCTCATGGTATTGTTTCCCTACCAGGGAGAAAAGTGAGCATGAGGCCATATCGGTTACCCGAGCCTCGACAAGCTGCGATTAGAGCAGAGACTGAGAAAATGTCGGCACATGGAGTGGTTGTAGAGTCACATAGTGAGTGGTCTTGCCCAATTGTGATGGTCTCCAAGCGGTTTTGTAATGATTTTTGGAAGGTAAATGAAATCTCCAAGTTTGATGCCCAAATTGGTAAAGCTCGGTACATTACGACCCTGGACCAAAGGTTACTGGCAAATTCCTCTGACCCCCAGAGCCAAAGAAAAGACAGCCTTTGCAACCACTGGTTTGTTTCAATACCCTGTCATGCCATTCGAATTACACGGGGCCCCAGCCACCTTTCAATGGCTAATGGACCAGGTCCTAAAACCGCACCGAGCTTACACCTCAGCCTAGTTAGATGACGTGGGGATCTACAGCCCAGATTGGGAATCCCACTTACCCCGGGTACAGGCAGTGCTAGATGCCCTTAGGAAGGCAGGGCTCACGGCAAACCCTGCAAAGTGTTACTTGGGGTTAGAGGAAACCGAATATCTGGGATACACCGTGAGAAGAGGGTTAATCAAACCCCAACTTAAGAAGATCTAGGCAATTCGAGGATGGCCGAAACCAGTAAATAAGAAGCAGGTTTGAGCCTTCCTAGGGTTGATCGGTTACTATCGGAAGTTTATCCCAAGTTATGCCACAGTGGCCGCCCCACTCACCGACATGACTAGAGCCAGAGGGCCAAACATGGGATGAAAAGGCCACCAAAGCATTTAGAACATTACAGGAGGCTCTCTACTGTAATCCAGTGCTGGTGGGACCAGTCTTTGGCTTGAGAGCCGTGCTCTCCCAAGAGGTAGAACACCCCATCCTGTTTTTAAGAAGGAAGCTGAAACCATGGGAGACCAACTACTCAGTCGTTGAGAAACAAGCGCTGGCAGTAAAGTGGGCTCTAGAAAGCCTGAAATACTACCTGCTAGGGCGCCACTTCACCCTCATCAGTGACCATGCTGCACTCACCTGGATGCATAGGGCTAAAGAGAATAATGCTCGGGTCACCAAAATCAGCCCAGAATGAGAGTTCTTTCGAACAGGACAGTACCTGTATGTTGGATTCTCCATCCAGGCCGCAGGCGTGGTCAAGGATAGCAGGGTTCGGGACACGAATCGTGTTCTCGGTAGGTCCAGGTCCAAACGCCAACAGGTAAGTCCAAACAGTCCAGGTCATACACGGTAAATCCATCTGATATAAATTGTCTCTTTCTCTATGGTTCACAGATCCCCAGCCCCTTCTTCTCGCTCATCCTGATTATCTGTGGGTCGGCCCCACCTTGTGAGCATTCCCCTTGCTTATGGGATTGTAGTTCTTGGCGGTCAGACATTTTGTGATCTGTAGTTCTGGTCGGGGTGGCCATTTTAGTGAGAGGGCAAAGCCTGTTTATTAGTTCTGCCATTTATCACTCACCCCCCTTCTTTGCAACACATCTCCCCTGTAGCTTCAACCCCCTAGGTCGGGATACCGAAGCAAATTAGGCATGCATGCGGGATAACCCATCCACATTTCCCATTTTCTTCTGTGATCTGTGTTTTAAGCCAAAGTAAAACGGTTGGAGACTCAAACAACCCTGCATCACCAGGTCGTTCTTCTCTTTAGCCTTATGCATCCAGGTGAGTGGAGCATGGTCACTGATGAGTGGCGCCCTAGCAGGTAGTATTTCAGGCTTTCTAGAGCCCACTTCACTGCCAGGACCTCTTTCTCAGCGCCTCTTTCTAATTCCCATCCTCTTCGGTATGACGTTACAAGCTTGGAAAACATGAATTTGGGGAGTTTCTCCCATTCTTCTCTGCAGATCTTCTCAAACTGTCAGGTTGGATGGGAAGCATTGCTGCACAGCTATTTTCAGATCGATCAAGAGATGTTCGATCGGGTTCAAGTCTGGGCTCTGGCTGGCCACTCAAGGACATTCAGGGACTTGTCCCGAAGCCACTCCTGCATTGTCTTGGCTGTGTTCTTAGGTTCTTTGTCCTGTTGGAAGGTGAACCTTCTCCCCAGTCTGTGGTCCAGGACACACACTGGAGCTGATCTGTCTTTACTTTGCTCTGTTCAGCTTTCCCTCCATCCTGAATCGTCTCCTATTCCCTGCCACTGAAAAACAGACGTGACACTTGGCATTCAGGCCGAAGAGCTCAATCTTGGTTTCATCAGACCAGAGAATTTTGTTTCTCATGGTCTGAGAGTCCTTTGAGTGCCTTTTGGAAAACTCTTGTCATGTGCCTTTTACTGAGGAGTGGCTTCCATCTGGCCACTCTACCATAAAGGCCTGATTGGTAGAGTGCTGCAGAGATGGTTGTCCTTCTGGAAGGTTCTATCATCTCCACAGAGGAACTCTGGATTGGCTGTCGGAGTGACCATTGGGTTCTTGGTCACCTCCCTGAACAAGGCCTTTCTCCCCGATTGCTCAGTATGGCTGGGCGGCCAGCTCTAGGAAGAGTCTCTGGGTTTCCAAACTTCTTCCATTTAAGAATGATGGAGGCCACTGTGTTCTTGGGGACCTTCAATGCTGCAGAAATGTTTTGGTACCCTTCCCCAGATCTGTGCGGACACAATCCTGTCTCAGAGCTCTACGGACAATTCCTTCGACCTCATTGCTTGGTTGTTGCTCTGTGGGACCTCAAACTCAGCAAAAAATAGAAATTTCCCCTTTTTCAGGACCCTGTCTTTCAAAGATAATTCGTAAAAATCCAAATAACTTCACAGATCTTCATTGTAAATGGTTTAAACACTGTTTCCCATGCTTGTTCAATTAACCATAAACAATTAATAAACATGCACCTGTGGAGTGGTTGTTAAGACACTAACAGTTTACAGACGGTAGGCAATTAAGGTCACAGTTATGAAAACTTAGGACACTAAAGAGGCCTTTCTACGAACTCTGAAAAACACCAAAAGAAAGATGCCCAGGGTCCCTGCTCATCTGCGTGAAAATGCCTCAGGCATGCTGCAAGGAGGCATGAGGACTGCAGATGTGGCCAGGGCAATAACTTGCAATGTCCGTACTGTGAGACGCCTAAGACAGCGCTACAGGGAGACAGGACGGACAGCTGATCGTCCTCACAGTGGCAGACCACGTGTAACAACACCTGCACAGGATCGGTACATCCGAGCATCACACCTGTGAGACAGGTACAGGATGGCAACAACAACTGCCCGAGTAACACCAGGAACGCACAATCCCTCCATCAGTGCTCAGACTGTCCACAATAGGCTGAGAGAGGCTGGACTGAGGGCTTGTAGGCCTGTTGTAAGGCAGGTCCTCACCAGACATCACCGGCAACAACGTCACTGGACCAGACAGGACTGGCAAAAAGTGGTCTCTTCACTGACGAGTCGCGTTTTTTTTCTAACCGGAGTGATGGTCGGATTCACGTTTATCATCGAAGGAGGCCTGTACTCTGGAGCCTGTACTGTGTTACAGCATCACTGGACTGAGCTTGTCGTCATTGCAGGCAATCTCAATGCTGTGCGTTACAGGGAAGACATCCTCCTCCCTCATGTGGTACCCTTCTTGCAAGCTAATCCTGACAATGCCACCAGCCATACTGCTCATTCTGTGTCAGGAATGTCAGTGTTCTGCCATGGCCAGCGAAGAGCCCGGATCTCAATCCCATTGAGCACGTCTGGGACCTGTTGGATCGGAGGGTGAGGACTAGGGCCATCCCCCCCAGAAATGTCAGGGAACTTGCAGGTGCCTTGGTGGAGGAGTGGGGTAACATCTCACAGCAAGAACTGGAGGAGGAGATGCACTCCATGAGGAGGAGATGCACTGCAATACTTAATGCAGCTGGTGCTCACACCAGATACTAACTGTTAATTTTGATTTTGACCCCCCCCTCCCTTGTTCAGGGACATATTATTCCATTTATGTTAGTCACATGTCTGTGGAACTTGTTCAGTTTATGTCTCAGTTATTGAATCTTGTTGAGTTCATAAAAATATTTACACGTTAAGTTTGCTAAAAAAAATTAACGCAGTTGACAGCGAGAGGACGTTTCTTTTTCTGCTGAGTTTATATGTATACCGTGTGTGTGGGTGTATATATACACAACTTTGGAAGTATGTTTGGTGTCATTGTCCATTTGGAAGACCCATTTGCGACCAAGCTTTAACTTCCTGAATGATGTCTTGAGATGTTGCTTCAATATATCCACATAATTGTCCTTCCTCATGAAACCATCTATTTTGTGATGTGCACCAGTCCCTCCTGCAGCAAAGCACCCCCACAACATGATGCTGCCACCCCCGTGATTCACGGTTGGGATGGTGTTCTTCGGCTTGCAAATCTCCCCCTTCTCCCTCCAAACATAACAATGGTCATTATGGCCAAACAGTTCTATTTTTGTTTCATCAGACCAGAGGACTGTACTATCTTTGTCCCCATGTGCAGTTGCAAACTGTAGTCTGGCTTTATTGTGGCGGTTTCGGAGCAGTGGCTTCTTCCTTGCTGAGTGGCCTTTCAGGTTATGTCGATATAGGACTCGTTTTACTGTGGATATAGATACTTTTGTACTTGTTTCCTCCAGCATCTTCACAAGGTCCTTTGCTGTTGTTCTGGTATTGATTTGCACTTTTCGCACCAAAGTACGTTCATTTCTAGGAGACAGAACGCGTCTCCTTCCTGAGCGGTATGACGGCTGCGTGGTCCCATGGTGTTTATACTTGCGTACTATTGTTTGTACAGATGAACGTGGTACCTTCAGGCATTTAGAAACTGCTCCCAAGGATGAACCAGACTTGTGGAGGTCTCTGCGGTCTTGGCTGATTTCTTTTGATTTTCCCATGATGTCAAGCAAAGAGGCACTGAGTTTGAAGGTAGGCTTTGAAATACATCCACATGTACACCTCCAATTGACTCAAATTATGTCAATTAGCCTATCAAAAGCTTCTAAAGCCATGACATAATTTTCTGGAATTTTCCAAGCTGTTTAAAGGCACAGTCAACTTAGTGTATGTAAACTTCTGACCCACTGGAATTGTGATACAGTGAATTATAATTGAAATAATCTGTCTGTAAACAATTGTTGGAAATATTACTTGTGTCATGCACAAAGTAGATGTCCTAACCGACTTGCCAAAACTATAGCTTGTTAACAAGAAATTTGTGGAGTGGTTGAAAAACAAGTTTTAATGACTCCAACCTAAGTGTATGTAAACTTCCAACTTCAACTGTATGTCGCTGCTAAATTAATATAGGGGAAACACTGGCAACCATGTGCCCTAATGAATAAGACCCAGCTGTAGGCCAGTAGAAAATCTCACCTTCATCTTCGTCGTCACCGAAGGGGTAGAAGAGAGCCACGGCCACATTGACCAGCACTGCCAGGTAGAAAGAGATGCTTCCCCACAGAGAGATGTGCCGAGAGAACCAGAACAGAGCCAGGTTATCTGAACAGACACAGGGGACATCTGGTTAATACCCGTGTATCACAATAAACCTGGAAATGTCACCTTAGAAAGAGATTACAGAATGTTTTGTCAGTGTAAATCTTGGTCTCTTACTGCGTATCTTCTTTTGCCAGCGCATCTCGTTGTAGAGGTCGTCGAACTGCGTGAAGAAGTCATTGACCTTGCTGCCTTGGTCGTCCCTCTCGGTGGTGGTGAAAACGCGCGTCTTGGACTCCTCTGTCAGGTACTCACAGATGTTGGGCACTGGGAACACTATTTGCTCCATTGTGCGGTCGTGACGCACAATCTGAAGAAAGAACATGATATGATGATACCTCTAAGACTAAGAACAAAAAGTAGCTGTACTTTCAGGTAGGCTTGGGCGGTATACCATATATCAAGGTATTATGCCGACGGTATGATTTGGGGTGCTTGCGTGATACAGTTATAAGCATTAGTGTAAGTTAACTATCTAAGATATGCTAAATACATTATCTCCAGCTCAAGGCTGTTACTGTATGCATTTGGTTTACTAACTTGCTAGCTATGTGACTAGCTAGCCTACATTTGTTTTGTGCATAAAAACAAACAAAAACGACTGCTGGTTATACCGTATGCCTCGTTATGGTGAGGAAGTGTATGAAGGTATGAAAATCTGGATACCGCTCATCCCTACTTTCAGGGGTATATCTAATAGCATGTTCTAGCATCAAATCGGACAAACAGCAGACTTTCAGACCACAACCACTCAATCAAAGACAGTCCACCAGTTATCTGTTGGCATCATCTCAATGAATGCTTGTTACCATTGCATAATAACCCCTTTGGATTCATTGATGATTAAGCCACGCAAGAGCCAGCAAAATATGATACTCTGGGGTATATATATATATATTATCTAATAGCACCAACAGATATATATTTTTAAAAAGGGCAAAAGAGGCCTGTAGCTTTCCAGAGGGCAAAAACTGGTTGAAAGACAGTCATTATGATGTAATTTCAACCAGTATTCCCTGCTGGGTTGGGACAATGGGATGCGATGAACACTGTCTGGATGAGGCCTACCTCTATCTGAGCGGTATGGTTGGCATAGTAACCGAGGGCGTCTTCTCCCTCTATTTTATGGCTCAGCAATAGCCCAGTCGCTGGCGGCCTCAAGCTCTGCTGCAAGAACTTACTGTGTCTGGCCAGCTGGAACACACACAGTACAGCCACTCAGTCAACACAGTACTTTCAGTATGTATTACAGCTCTGAGTTACCCCACCCATTTGATCATCTGATTTGTTTGTAACTTCGAAACAAATGTCTAGCAATGTAAAACACACACAGAGTATACCAAACATTAGGAACACCTTCCTAATATTGAGCTGCGTACCCCCCCCACCCCCCCCTCCCCTTTTCCCCTCAGAACAGCCTCAATTCATCAGGGCATGGGACTCTCTTCAAGGTCTTGAAAGCATTCCACAGGGATGATTCCAATGCTTCTCACAGTTGTGTCAAGTTGGCTGGATGTCCTTTGGGTGGTGGACCATTCTTGATACACACGAGAAACTGTTGAGTGTGAAAAAGCCAGCAGCTTTGCAGTTCTTGACACAAACCGGTGCACCTACTACCATAACCCAATCAAAGACACAAATCTTTTGTCTTGCCCATTCACCCTCTGAATGGTACTCATACAAAATCCATGACTCAATTGTCTCAAGGCTTAAAAACCCTTCTTTAGCATGTCTCCCCCTTCATCTACAATGATTGAAGTGGATTTAACAAGTGACATCAATAAGGGATCGAAGCTTCACTTGGTCAATCTATGTCATGGAAAGAGCAGGTGTTCTTAATGTTTTGTATACTCAGTGTATATTGAGAGGATATGTCTGTGTGTGTGTGTGCGTACGTATGTCCATACGTGCCAATGTGGGAGAGTAACACAGATGGTCTAATTGTCAAGGAGAAACATGAGATGTAAAGGGATACAGTCCTTACAGTGAAACAGACCAGTGAGAGATCGATGCCATTCAGTGAGGCATTCTGCATTAAATCACCAAGTGGAGACATCATTCCCCAATCTGCTCAATTCCAAGTCTCTGTTGTTGACACTGTACTACTTATCCGCTCTATCCAATGATGGATTAGGCTGCCTGTCTATTGCTCCTTCTGTGGTGATATAGACATCAGTGAGGGAGACAAATGATACAGTTGTCAGCTGTGATGCGGGTGATACTCAGCTGACTATGTCAGACACAGCAGATGTTCAGAAGTGTGGTGGCTTTTACTGATAAACAGGAACAAAGAAATTCTTGGGTTGTGTGTATATATAAATGCTTGAGGCAGGAGTGTGGTATCTATGGTATGTTCATTTGCATATGTGGGGTTATACAATGGGGTGGAGTGTGTGTGTGTGTGTGTGTGTGAACTTCTGTACGCGCTCATGTGTGTACGTGTTATTTCAGAAGTACAAACAGCTAGCCCAGGAGACCTCGGTGGTCATGATGAAACCAGTCAGTTGGTGGGGCAGAAATACCGTCTGTCTGTCTGTCTGACACTCGGCTCGATTGTGAGTAAAAGACAGAAGTGAAAAACGCGCTTGACCTTGTCTACCCTTTCTACAGAGACACGTCTCTGTGTGGGTTTTCACTATGACTCAACATAGGAACTGAACCATCTATTCCATTGAAAGTCACATCCATGATCACCTATTGAAATTACATAAGACTAGACTATATAACGACACCTACAGAAAATAATAAGTAGACTTACCTGGCGGGGCAGTAAGAGTGTAACACATAAGTGAATTACCGTTTTTTTCTGTGACACGTACTTATTGGGCCCTTTTTAAAGCATGAATATACATGGTGCACAAAATCTCTCCCACACACTCAATTATGCATTTTAAAAAACACACACACACGTCATGGTGTTACCTGGTGGGCCAGGATGTAGATGTTGTGTCCTACATCTTTAGGTTTGATCTGGTCTCCTATAGCGTTCTCCTCAGCCTCACTTTCCTGCCCCTGGGCATATGCCTCCTTCATCACATCCACCTGGAACACACATTGTCAGTACGGTGTGTGTGTGTGTGTGTGTGTGTGTGTGTGTGTGTGTGTGTGTGTGTGTGTATATAGAGAGCCACTCACCAGCTCCATGGGCCTCATCTTGTAAAGGATCTTCTCAGCATTCTCGCTGTCATGGCGACTCTCCATGATTGCCAGCAGCAGCTTGGAGGCGTTGTTCTAGCACACAGAGAGCCTGTCACGATACGATCACATCCTAACCCACTACACAATCATCTATGTTACCGGGAGGAAACAGACTTCAAATCAGTTCTAAAGTAATGAATGAACTGATGAATAGCTGAGATTACACTGAGGAAAGACATTTCTGAAAGAAAGGAGGAAAGAAATCGTGCATTCCTCCCTCACTAACATCTCAGCAGATATCACATTGTAAGGCCATAACTACACAGGACAAATGGGACTTTTAACAACAAATGTACTCTCAAATGATTGTCATTGATAGTGATAACTTTGTGTGTGAAGTATGAATGTGTATATAGGGCTGGATGGTATACCTATACAATATTCATGTAGGTATAATTGGCTATTTCTCTGCTGCTTATCCAACCATTGACTTCCACTGAACACGAGAAGGGGACTCGTATAGAGGCATGCTAACCTTGAGTTCCAGTACCAGGTCCAGTCGATGCTTCCCTAAAGGGTTGACGGGGTTGACTATTAGAGCTATGATGATGTCGATGCCGTTGGACTCGTGCTTGGCTATACAGGACTGGGACAGCAATAGGTTAGTTAGTGAGTGAGTGAAAAGTTAATTTTAAAATGAGAACAACCATCATTGATTTAAAGAGATTGTTTCAATGACAAAACCCCAGGTACAATAAGTCGACAATAACCTTAGGGATTCTTGAAAGTCTGGACAATCCTTGTACGGCAGGGGACATTTTGTATTTTGTGGCATTATTTGAGCTAAACAGTTAGATTTAGGGCAATTTTATTAAGGGGAGTTGTTTTTAGAATGTTCCAAATATTTTAAATGTTATACATTTCCATTTCGGCTCTTTGACCGGAAATGGACTTGCACGAAGCAAGGTTCCCAATTTCAAACTCTCAAAATAACTGTTTAAAATGCTAAAAACTGGCAATAATGAATATTAACTGAAAAAAGATCTTATGTAGTTTATTGCAATATTCCTCTCTGACTTTAAAGAATATTTATCTCAAAACTGTGATTCCTAAAAGAATATATACACTGCTCAAAAAAATAAAGGGAACACTAAAATAACACATCCTAGATCTGAATGAATGAAATATTCTTATTAAATACTTTTTCTTTACATAGTTGAATGTGATGACAACAAAATCACACAAAAATTATCAATGGAAATCAAATTTATCAACCCATGGAGGTCTGGATTTGGAGTCACACTCAAAATTAAAGTGGAAAACCACACTACAGGCTGATCCAACTTTGATGTAAAGTCCTTAAAACAAGTCAAAATGAGGCTCAGTAGTGTGTGTGGCCTCCACGTGCCTGTATGACCTCCCTACAACGCCTGGGCATGCTCCTGATGAGGTGGCGGATGGTCTCCTGAGGGATCTCCTCCCAGACCTGGACTAAAGCATCCGCCAACTCCTGGACAGTCTGTGGTGCAACGTGGCGTTGGTGGATGGAGCGAGACATGATGTCCCAGATGTGCTCAATTGGATTCAGGTCTGGGGAACGGGCGGGCCAGTCCATAGCATCAATGCCTTCCTCTTGCAGGAACTGCTGACACACTCCAGCCACATGAGGTCTAGCATTGTCTTGCATTAGGAGGAACCCAGGGCCAACCGCACCAGCATATGGTCTCACAAGGGGTCTGAGGATCTCATCTCGGTACCTAATGGCAGTCAGGCTACCCCTGGCGAGCACATGGAGGGCTGTGCGGCCCCCCAAAGAAATGCCACCCCACACCATGACTGACCCACCGCCAAACCGGTCATGCTGGAGGATGTTGCAGGCAGCAGAACGTTCTCCACAGCGTCTCCAGACTCTGTCACGTCTGTCACGTGCTCAGTGTGAACCTGCTTTCATCTGTGAAGAGCACAGGGCACCAGTGGCGAATTTGCCAATCTTGGTGTTCTCTGGCAAATGACAAACGTCCTGCACGGTGTTGGGCTGTAAGCACAACCCCCACCTGTGGACGTCGGGCCCTCATACCACCCTCATGGAGTCTGTTTCTGACCGTTTGAGCAGACACATGCACATTTGTGGCCTGCTGGAGGTCATTTTGCAGGGCTCTGGCAGTGCTCCTCCTTGCACAAAGGCGGAGGTAGCGGTCCTGCTGCTGGGTTGTTGCCCTCCTACGGCCTCCTCCACGTCTCCTGATGTACTGGCCTGTCTCCTGGTAGTGCCTCCATGCTCTGGACACTACGCTGACAGACACAGCAAACCTTCTTGCCACAGCTCGCATTGATGTGCCATCCTGGATGAGCTGCACTACCTGAGCCACTTGTGTGGGTTGTAGACTCCGTCTCGTGCTACCACTAGAGTGAAAGCACCGCCAGTATTCAAAAGTGACCAAAACATCAGCCAGGAAGCATAGGAACTGAGAAGTGGTCTGTGGTCACCACCTGCAGAACCACTCCTTTATTGGGGGTGTCTTGCTAATTGCCTATAATTTCCACCTTTTGTCTATTCCATTTGTACAACAGCATGTGAAATGTATTGTCAATCAGTGTTGCTTCCTAAGTGGACAGTTTGATTTCACAGAAGTGTGACTGACTTGGAGTTACATTGTGTTGTTTAAGTGTTCCCTTTATTCTTTTGAGCAGTGTATATAATTTTATATATATATTTTTTTAAAGTGTCAGATTTGTCTAAAATCCTAAATTAAATCAGGAATGAACAGGGTCAGCTATACCATAAGGACCCCTTCTTCATGTCCTCCTAACATGTAGTGCAACAAGACCGCTCATTGTCTATAAAGTTCTCTTCTTTTGATAGATTTAAACAAACAATATTAAAATCACCATGTCACAACCATACACGGTCAACTCTATCACCCGGGTAGATTAAGACAGGATGTGAATTTTATGTCAAAAATGTTTATCTTTAAATTAGGTTTTACAGTCATAAAGCAACTGAGGAAAAACAAAATTGCTGCTTTGTATACCACTTGAATGAAGAAAAATTAAATTTTTGTCAACTCTGTTAAACATCAACGTCAGATTTTGTCTAACGTCAACTCCAGAGTACTGGAAGATCTGATCGAATGAATGTTTTTACTGGGGATTTTAAAATAAATAATTTTCTCTATTTTACAAATGTTTGTATTGAACTTTTATTTTTAGAGGCAAAAAATATGTCTGTTTTGAGTATTTGTTGTCAACTCTGAGGCTTCTCAACTCCGTCACTGATGGCTGATTACTAAACCTTAAGATTATCTAAGGGATAATGTTTGCTTTAGAAATTTTGTTTTAACTTCTGAAATCTATAAAAACATGGAAAAATGCTAACGAAATTAGCTTGGAGCTTATATAGCACCATAACACAAAAATAAGTTTGGGGATTTGTATTACATCTAATGAACAAATATATAAATGTCACATGCAACAATTTAAAAGATTTTACTGGGTTACAGTTAATTTAAGTAAAATGAATTCATTAGGCCCTAATCTATTGATTTCACATGATTGGTTGGCCCTGGCACCCCAATCAGAATTTGTTTTTCCCCAAAAAAGGGCAGGGCAGCACCCCCCTCCCTCCTAAGATGATCCCCAGGTGAACCCGGACATGGAGGTCCTGGGCTGGCGTGGTTACACGTGTTCTGCGGTTGTGAGGCCGGTTGGATGTACTGCCAAATTGCCTAAAACGACGTATGAGGCGGCTTATGGTAAAGAAATAAAAAATAAAATTATCATCTGGCAACAGCTCTGGTGAACATTCCTGCAGTCAACATGCTAATTGCACGCTCCCTCAAAACTTGAGACATCTGTGGTATTGTGTTGTGTGACAACAGCACATTTTTGAGTGGCCTTTTATTGTCCCCAGCACAAGGTGCACCTGTGTAATGATCACACTGTTTAATCAGCTTCTTGATATGCCAAACCTGTCAGGTGGATGGATTGTCTTGGCAAAGGAGAAATGCTCACTAACAGGGATGTAAACAACTTGGTGCACAACATTTGTGAGAAATAAGCTTTTCTTGCGTATGGATTTTTTTTCAGCTCATGAAACATGGGGCCAACATTTTACATATGTTTATATCTTCGTTCAGTATATTTGAATTATCTAATGTTAGAATTAAACAATCAAGGCCTTTAAACACTTATGGTGCCTGACAGAGTTATCATAAATCCAGTTAGTTGCATTTTATGATTTATTTATTAGTAGCTTGTTCCTTTTGGCATGGTGATAGCTGATACTTTGGTCTATCAAAATTACATTTAAAATGTTGTTCATATTAAGAAATCTTTTTGTGGGAAAAATGTTGATTGTCCCATCTTTCAAGAATCCCTGAGCTACAACCTCCAAAAAGTGAACTATCCCTTTAAGATGTTTTAGACTTAATTAGACAATACTGTTGTGTTTGGCAGGAACTATCCCTTTAAGATGTTTTAGACAACACGGTTGTCTGTTTGGCAGGATTGTAGGCTACTCGTGTAACTTCCAACCACTTCATAAATTGACATGTTACTGAACACCCTCACATTTACTGTACATTCATTTAAAATGGTTTTCATGGCTACGCTTGAACCAAAAAAAATCAATGCACTACCATCAATGTGACATACATCAGGGGTTTTTCCTGTGCTGTTCCCAACTGTGAAAGTGCTGATGTATGATTCATGTGAGTGGGAGCTGTATGTGATTCAAACATGGATGTCACATGGCTGTTACTGTACATGGTTGTCACATCGATGTTATGCTCACGTGTTGGACAGGCCTCCTGACCAAAACAATTGGGAAACACTGATGTAGCATACAGTTATGATCTTGCATGGTAGTAATCCAACTCCAAAATAACAACACTATTCATCATCTTCCATGGTAAAGTGAGCACAGCAACATTAGTCATCTGGTGTAACCGGTTGGTGACCCCAGGGCACTCATTTACAACCATTGTGTAAATTTAACACTAAATATCTGCGTGTGCCTTTCAGATTTATAAAATTGGCGCATCCCATATGCATAAATCAGACCTGTCATAAAACTTTGCGCTCGTGAACGAGCATTATAACTCCGCCAGAAAAACTCCCATCATTCACCTTTTATGGTGACAATAAAGCCCTTACTTGCTGTATACTTTGGAAGTGTTGGAATTAGGCCAAGACAGTATCTAAAGGAAATCGCAATACATGGCACACTTGATAAAATGTTTTTGGAGGTGTTGGCAGAATGATATCTTTTGCAGTGATATTTGCTGTATCTGACTGTTTCTGAAAGACAAAAACAATTGCAAATTGTTGTGGACCTGTAAACAGATTGTTTAAATGCAATAATGTTTTGAATTCACTTTTTCCATTAAAAAGGAAAACTACAGTAGGCCTATTTACAGTGGTAGCATCCCAAACCCAAGTCATGGGGCCTCCCTGGGTACACATTTTGGTTTTTGCCCAACTACTACACAGCTGATTCAAATAATCAAAAGTTTGATGAGTTGGTTATTTGAATTAGCTGTGTAGTGCTAGGGCAAAAACAAAAATCTGCACCCAGGCGGGATAGGACCAAGTTTGGGAAACCCTGGACTACACACTTCGACGCTAAATATCAATTCTCTATTCATCTGTTAAATTCTACTGTATGTTATAAACCGCGATCCCTGTTGGGTGCATGAAATTGCATGAAATTGAATTTAGCCTATCTAATAGACCCAATTAGATGAGAGGTTTAACATGGTTATTTGTTGCATGGCTACCTCGAGAATATGAACTCATGGCCAGAAAACGTCATTAATGTATTCTGTAATGATGCAGTATTAAGTTTTTAAATGAAATAATGTTTACTGGAGAAATTTGAAATGACACTATTCAAATATCAATAGAAACGGTGAACCATCTGTTCACCCATTAAACTGCGCTTTAGATCGAAAATAGCAAATTACTTGAAATGGCTTATCTATTTACTACTGTGAAGGGGGTCCAATTAAATGAGATATGGAACGAAAAGATTTAAAAAAAAAACTCAATACCCCATAATGACGAAGCAAAAAAAGTTTTGGGGAAGTTTTTGCAAATTACATAAAAAAAAAAACCTGAAATGTCACATTTACATAGGTATTCTGACCATTTACTCAGTACTTTGTTAAATCACCTTTGGCAGCGATTACAGCCTCGAGTCTTCTTGAGTATGACACTACAAGCTTGGCACACCTGTATTTGGGGAGTTTCTCCCATTCTTCTCTGCAGATCATCTCAAGCTCTGTAAGGTTGGATGGGGAGCATTGCTGCACAGCTATTTCAGGTTGATCCAGAGATGTTGGACCGGGTTCAAGTCCGGGCTCTGGCTGGCCACTCAAGGACATTCAAAGACTTGTCCTGAAGCCACTCCTGCATTGTCTTGGCTGTGTTCTTAGGTTCTTTGTCCTGTTGGAAGGTGAACCTTCTCCCCAGTCTGTGGTCCTGAGCGCTCTGGAGCAGGTTTTCATCAAGTATCTCTCTGTACTTTGCTCCGTTCCGCTTTCCCTCGATCCCGACTAGTCTCCTAGTCCCTGCCGCTGAAAAACAGACGTGACGCTTTGCGTTTAGGCCAAAGAGTTCAATCTTGGTTTCATCAGACCAGATAATCTTGTTTTTCATGGTCTGAGAGTCCTTTAGTTGCCTTTTGGCAAACTCCTGTCATGTGCCTTTTACTGAGGAGTGGCTTCCATCTGGCCACTCTACCATAAAAGCCTGATTGGTAGAGTGCTGCAGAGATGGCTGTCCTTCTACAAAGTTCTCCCATCTCCACAGAGGAACTCTGGAGCTCGGTCAAAGTGACCATTGGGTTCTTGATCACCTCCATGAACAAGGCCTTTCTCTTGCTCAGTTTGCCTGGGTGGCCAGCTCTAGGAAGAGTTTTGGTGGTTCCAAACATCTTCCAATTAAGAATGATGGACGCCACTGTGTTCTTGGGGACCTTCAATGATGCAGAAATGTTTTGGTACCCTTCCCCAGATCTGTGCCGACACAATCATGTCTCGGACAATTCCTTCGACCTCATGGCTAGGTTTTTGCTCTGACATGCACTTTCAACTGTAGGACCTTATAAACTCAGCAAAAACAGAAATGTCCCCTTTTCAGGACCCTGTCTTTCAAAGACAATACGTAAAAATCCAAATAACTTCACAGATCTTCATTGTAAAGGGTTTAAAAACTGTTTCCCATGCTTGTTCAATGAACCATAAACAATTAATAAACATGCACCTGTGGAATGGTCGTTAAGACACTAACAGCTTACAGACGGTAGGCAATTAAGGTCACAGTTATGAAAACTTAGGACACTAGAGGCCTTTCTACAAACTCTGAAAAACACCAAAAGAAAGATGCCCAGGGTCCCTGCTCATCTGTGTGAACGTGCCTTAGGCATGCTGCAAGGAGGCATGAGGACTGCAGATGTGGCCAGGGCAATAACTTGCAATGTCCGTACTGTGAGACGCCTAAGACAGCGCTACAGGGAGACAGGACGGACAGCTGATCGTCCTCGCAGTGGCAGACCACGTGTAACAACACCTGCACAGGATCGGTACATCCGAACATTACACCTGCGGGACAGGTACAGGATGGCAACAGCTGCCCGAGTTACACCAGGAACGCACAATCCCTCCATCAGTGCTCAGACTGTCCGCGAGAGGCTGAACTGAGGGCTTGTAGGCCTGTTGTAAGGCAGGTCCTCACCAGACATCCCCGGCAACAACGTCGCCTATGGGCACAAACCCACTGTCGCTGGACCAGACAGGACTGGCAAAAAGTGCTCTTCACTGATGTGTCACGGTTTTGTCTCACCAGCGGTGATGGTCGGATTTGCGTTTATCCTCGAAGTAATGAGCGTTACACCAAGGCCTGTACTCTGGAGCGGGATCGATTTGGAGGTGGAGGGTCCGTCATGGTCTGGGGCGGTGTCACAGCATCATCGGACTGAGCTTGTTATCATTGCAGGCAATCTCAATGCTGTGCGTTACAGGGAAGACATCCTCCTCCCTCATGTGGTACCCAATGCCACCAGCCATACTGCTCGTTCTGTGCGTGATTTCCTGCAAGACAGGAATGTCAGTGTTCTGCCATGGCCAGTGAAGAGCCCGGATCTCAATCCCATTGAGCACGTCTGGGACCTGTTGGATCGGAGGGGGAGGGCTAGGGCCATTCCCCCCAGAAATGTCAGGGAACTTGCATGTGCCTTGGTGGAAGAGTGGGGTAACATCTCACAGCAAGAACTGGCAAATCTGGTGCATTCCATGAGGAGGAGATGCACTGCAGTACTTAATGCAGCTGGTGGCCACACCAGATACTGACTGTTACTTTTGATTTTGACCCCCCCCCCCCTTGTTCAGGGACATATTATTCAATTTCTGTTAGTCACATGTCTGTGGAACTTGTTCAGTTTATGTCTCAGTTGTTGAATCTTGTTATGTTCATACAAATATTTACACGTTAAGTTTGCTGAAAATAAACACAGTTGGCAGTGAGAGGACGTTTCTTTTTTTGCTGAGTTTATATGTGCCTTTCCAAATCATGTCCAATCAATTGAATTTACGACAGGTGGACTCCAATCAAGTTGTAGAAACATCACAAGGATGACCAATGGAAACAGGATGCACCTGAGTTCAATTGCGTGTGTCATAGCAAAGTGTCTGAATACTTAATTATTAAGGGAAAAAATCTTTAAAAAATCTAAAAACATGTTTTTGTTTTGTCATTATGGTGTAGTGTGTAGATTGATTTAATACATTTGAGAATAAGGCTATAACATAAAAAATGTGGAAAAAGGGAAGGGGTCTGAATACTTTCCGAATGCACTGTATATACCACATTTGCACAAGGCTACATTTGTCTTCATGCAATGCAATAATTCAACCACTAGAAACTGTGCATATGCATGGTCTAAAGTTTGCGGGACGATAAGCACATTCCCAAGTCAAGTTGAGTTTTTATAAATGCAAATTGTTGCATGAAAACTTGCACATGCATATTTTGGGGGCCCAGGACTGCTGTTCAATGTCTTAACCATTAGACAAAGAGGAAATCCTTGTGGTACATTATATAATTTGCGTTTACAAGTTTCAGGCAGGCACACCACATCACAAGAGTGTGATTCCAAATAACCTCTACACGGGCACAGTTTTTGGTCCCCTACCTGGTTCTCGTGGCAGGGTCCTTGGCAGTACTCTGTGATGGTCTCCAGGGTCTGCCGGACCAAGTCCACGTTGCCCTCGTTGATGTAGAGGCCAAGCAGGCCCAGGCCCCCAGTGGTGCTGCCACACAGGATGTCCAGGAACTGCAGCGTCTCACACACCAGGTTGTAGTTGGTCTTGTTGGTCTGGTTCCGCAGGAAGTTCTGGATTCAGGGACGAACCAGGAGGGGGAAAAAGGTGGTTCATATTAATAGGATACTTGCATGACATCCTATCGGAGTGTGAGCACATCTGATCTGTGTTTAAAGCAGGGTGTGTCAACTTTTCAGAATAAAAGCGTGAGAAATACACTGAGTGTACAAAACATTTAGAACACCTTCCTAATATTGAGTTGCCCTCAGAACAGCCTCAATTCATCGGGGCATGGACTCTACATGGTTTCGAAAGCATTCTACAGGGATGCTGGCCCATGTGGACTCTAATGCTTCCCACTGTTGTGTCAAGTTGGCTGGATGTCTGGGTGGTGGAACATTCTTGATACACACGGGAAACTGTTGAGTGTGGAAAAACCCAGCAGCGTTGCAGTTCTTGACACACTCAAACCGGTGCTCCTGGCACCTACTGCCATACCCCTTTCAAAGGCACATAAATCTTTTGCCTTGCACATTCACCCTCTAAATAGCACACATACACAAACCATGTCTCAATTGTCACGAGGCTTAACAATCCTTCTTTAACCCGTCTCCTCACCTTCATCTACACTGATTAAAGTGGATTAAACAAGTGACATCAATAAGGGATCATTGCTTTCACCTGGATTCACCTGGTCAGTCTATGTCATGGCAAGAGCAGGTGTCCAAATGTTTTGTATACTCTGTGTATATTGACAGTAATACCCTGTTACACCGGATATAAAACCCAGATGGTTACATAAACGCTGGATTCCTAAATAGAGGTGGTGCTATGATAGGCTGCTGTTAGATCTCTGTGGAGATTCTGACTCATAATGGAGATGAGAAGAAAAATGATAATGCTCAGCTCAGAATCTAATCTGTTTCCTCAAATGCAGTGGGCCTACCTGCTAATCCCTGTTGAGATTATTCACTTATGATTCACTCATCAGGTGAACATGGTAAACACCAGTAAATTCAGCTTGTGGTCAGAGGAACTATGATCTCTCCATACAGTGCCTATGCTGGTGACAAATCCTCAATAAGGTTTATTTAATTCAATACCTGCAGGTCCCTGTTGTGGTTCTCACAGAGCAGCTGCAGGTAGCGCAGGATAGGCTTCATGATGGTAATTGCCCGGCTCATCTGGGCCTCCTCCTCCCTCTCCTCGGCCCCTCCCCCGGGCCCCTCACCGGCCTGGCCCTCCAGGACCTCCAGGCCCGTGTCCTGCTCCTTCCGGAAGGAGACAAAGGCCTTGGAGGTGGCCGAGGACGCCTCCTGCAACTGGCCACGCATGTTGTCTATCATGTGCAGGGAAGAGTCTTTTGCTAGAGGAGGAGACGGGGTGGGTCACTGAAGGGTTGCAAAATTCTGGAAACATTCCTAAACATTTACAGGTTTTCCAGAAATGTTGAGGATTTCTGCTGACCAGGGTTAAAGGTTGATTTCCTTTCAAGTCAGACAATTTTGCAGTGGAATTAAAATTCATGATTTGAAATTGTAGCATAACTTTTTGGATTATGTCATCACTTAAATTGCAATACACTTCCTGACCTGATATGGCTATATTGAAATGAAATTAACCCCAACCCTGTGAGCCAATCGAATGTCATGAGTGTTTTTCAATGCTTCCCTCTCAGTAGAACTCATATGAAATCTTATCATGAAACAAACCCTTTTTTGTAATAATTCTGAAATTACCGTGACCCCTCTGACAACGGGTTAACTGTGTAGTTGGGTTTTCTGGTCAAAACAATCCATCTGGGTAGAATGGCCCTTTGATAGACTAATGATGTGACCTCTCACATGGCCCCTGACTTGTGACCACAGGCATGGGGGCGAAACAGGAACAACAGAACCGCAATCACTCCAAACTACTGGGTCAGTGATACTACAGGGGAGACCACACATATTACATTTACTGTAGTCACGCTGCTGATTAAATGAGTAAATGACCCTGCCAAAAGGATAAACTGAGCACTGGGAGTCTGATAATGTCAGCAAAGAGAGAAATGGAGGCGACCTTTGACCTTATGAGTCCCTTACTATTCCTATGTAGGTATGGCTGGAGTTGTAAACCTTTGAAGAACAATGCATATACTACACAGTATTACTTACTGTATATTACAATATTAAATAATATCACATACTACTCAAATTTACACTCAAGGTTTATTACCTGTATGTCTGCATTGAGAGCCCTTTTCAGATCTCAGTGGCCTAAGCCCCATCATCTCCATGGAGACTTCTAGGGTCATGTTCAGGGCATAACCATATGACTCAGCAGCTTTGAAACTTAGCTCCCTCTCCACCACTCATCCTCCCACACTCCTCCCTGGTCCCTTGCTATTTAATTCACCCTCAACCTTCCACACATCTCTGATCCTTCAGTCTGTGGAGCACTGGACAGTGGACATTTTACAATATCTGCTGCTTCACAGACATGTCTGGACTTGTTCTCCCATGAAACACGGGGAAAGCCAGTAAGGAGGGGAAAGATTGCAGTTGAGGAACTAAATGGAGAACAGGTAATAGAGAACAGGTATTGGAATCTAACAAATGTTACTGACCCCAAGTGGGGAAAAATAACAACAGCAGATACAGACAAAACATTCCAGACACTGAGGTATAAATCAGAACATAGACAAAAGTACAGATGCTTGATGGAACCAAGTATGGGGTATGGAGGAGAGGACCACCATTGGAATCGACTAGTATGGCCAGAGTGTTGTCATGATACCAGAAGTTTTTAATTCAATATAGACACCAGGTTTAGTATCACAATACTAGATGCCATCACGATACTCGATACAAAAATGATACCAAAACAAAAAAATAAAGCCATATTAGCCAATGTCACCGAATGGTGTTTGATCCAGACAATCTTTTGAGATCAATATCATTACATTTTTCAGAGACAGCCATATATACATTAATGAATCAACTATATAATACATTTTACTTTGTTTTTACCAAACTACATAACGCTAATTTATTTGAATGGTAAATCTCTATTGATAATCTGGGTAAATCAAGATGTAGCCCAGCCCAGGCCTATTCACAATACAAGTGAATGCATGCATTGAGTTATTTAGCTGGTTCTGGCTGATTTCATGGGCTATAGATTCATTTTATTGTAGCGGTCAAAAATATTTGCATAGAAGAAGCAATCTCTTCTTTTATATAAGTGCGCGATATCTCTTTAAGACCTAACACATTTGACAAATTCAACTACCATACCATTTTTCATGTTCTAGTATCGAAAAAGTACAGATGTTTTGGTATGTCGTGCAACACTAGGCCAGAACAGAGCAATTTGAAATTACACTAATGGGGACACTCAATATGGCCGCCGTCCCACCCATCATGTAACAACGACTTGAAAGAGAATGTCAGTTCTAGTCATTCTATTTCTATTGAGACAAAAAAAAAAAAATACATACGTGTTTTCCTGAGACGGATGCCACTGTGACTGACGTCGACGTCCTCATCTCTCTTCCTGCAGGTGCCGACCTCGAACATGTTGACGGACACAGTGGCCCGGATCTCCTGCTGGGCCAGACGCATGCGGTCGTAGAACACCTTGAAGAAGTGCTCCGACTTCTTCTGCTTGTGCAGCTGGTGGTAGAATGAGTTCTGAAAGGGGGGAGAAGTGTAATCGACCCATCAGATAGAGCAGTGGTTCCCAAACCGTGGGGCTTTCAACTTACTCTTGAAAGTTGTACTAGTAGAATGCACAAAGTACAATTTCAGAAATTAGGTAGTGCATCATCAGTTTTCTTGTCATGTCAGTCCTTGCATACCTTAGAGAGCTTGTCAGAAATGTTCAGATCAACTAGCCCATGTCAACTAACGTTTTTATAACCCATAGATTTTGTTTCTCTGTATCTGCGTATCTGTGTGAGCCCCCCTCCTCCCCACCCACCTGTATCTGAGTGTTTCCCCCCTGGAGCAGGGCGTTGCCTAGCAGGATGCTCTCCTCGAACATGCGGTCGTTCTTGGTGCTGACGATAAGGTCTATGACCAGCTCTGAGGCTCCTTCACTGTCCAGCAGACACTGGATATCTACCATGCTGCTGCTCAACTTGTCAGAGTCCTGCACCAAAGAGCCACCTGCAAACGGACAGATATTAGACTGATTGGATTGGGGAAAATGGCAGGACATGATTTGGAACAGACCTGGGTTCAAATACTATTTGTTATTTTATTGTTCATTTGTACTGTTCTTGTCTTTTTCTTAAATGCCAATTTAAAATGTGTACATGATACTGCAAAAAACGTTGAGTAAAATCAAGTCGATTGAGCTTGTCTGGCTTAATAGACCAATGGAATAGTAGCAAAGGTGCCAACCCCCGGCACACCAGGCAGTCTCAACACTGAGGTGTAAAAAGACTGGAGACTGCTTCCAATTTGGATGGCCATTGTTTTCAACGTAATCGAACACATTTGCCGTTTTGTGGTCGCTGCCATGTGCTTACAGAGCCCATAACGTCTACATACTAGCACTTAACGCGCACTGGAGCAAGAGCAGCGACAACATCATCCAGAAGCATGGCAGACATTGGACTGAACAGGTCTGATTTGGAACCAAGGGTTTGTATGTGTATGTCTTATATCCTCTTATAACTATCAAGAATAAATAACAGTGGTTTTAGCCAATACATCATGTTATCTGCTCGCTCCCTCTGAGTAACAGGGATTATTGTTAAAGGGATACTTCGGGATTTTGGCAATGATGCCCTTTATCTACTAAGGAAGTTAGAGGTAGTTTCTTGAGCCAATGCTAACTACTGTTAGCAAAGTATATGGGTATCTACTAGCCTGCTAGCAGATACCCATAGATTACCAGTCATTATTAGTTAGCAATTGTGCGAGCTCTAGTTAGAAACTTCCTTCAAACTGCACGCAGAGACATAAAAATGGTATCCAAGTGTTCATCGGACTATGGGGTAGTAGATAAAAGGCCCTCAATGCCAAAATCCCGAAGTATCCCTTTAAGGTATAGTTGAGGTTTTTCGGGGTTATGTTCAGTACCTCCAGCTGCGCTGTTCCCGCTCCCAAACTCTGATTTGGAGTGAAGCCTTTGATTTCCAAAGTAGCGAGTGAGGAGAATCTTCCTTAACACGTTTCCCTACGGGAGGAGAGAAATTAAAAGATTAAATCCAGACCTGACTCTGAACGTGTCTGTTGTACGCCAGACAGAAACACACACACTCTTTCTCTCGCACTATCTGTGTGTAACAGAGAAAAACTAAAGAATTCCCCATACGGTGGGGTTCACTCAGGTAACATTGTTTTTGCTTCCCATCAACACTCTGAGACACCGAAGAAAAACACATTTTCCATGCATTCTTTTTCAATCACGACAAAGGTTGCATCTCAAAATGACACCTGTTTACCAGGGCCCATAAGGAAATAGGGTGCCATTTGGGACACAGTCATACATATTCAGTCTTGTCATTTTTATTAATTGAAACCTTTGCAAAATATATAGAATTATAATACCATATAGACCATATTAAGTGTGTCCATGAGGGTGCAGTCCAATTGTCGTGTCCGAGGGGCCTTGGCCATTCTCGTAATTCTATTTCTATGGCTTTTACATCCGGTGAGATGGCCTTTTCACGTTACACAACTCTGTGGTACATCCAACACATATCCAGTACACTGTGGCTATATGGTGCCAATACTCAGTTGATGGGGTCATATAATAAAGACAACGTCACGAGGGAGATCGTTACATTAGCAACATGGATTGATGGAATTGTTAAAATTACATACTGAGAAGAAGCGACTCCTTCCACAGAGACCGACCGAGAGACAGAGAGAGGCCGACCGAGAGAGAGACCGACCGAGAGAGAGCGATAGACCGACCGAGAGAGATCGATCGACAGAGAGAGACTGACCGAGAGAGAGAGACCGCCCGAGAGAGAGACCGACCGAGAGAACGAGACCGACCGAGAGAACGAGAGACCGACCGAGAGAGAGACCGAGAGAGAGACCGACCGCGAGAGAGAGAGAGACCGACCAAGAGAAAGACCGACCGAGAGAGAGAGATACTGACCGAGAGAGAGCGAGAGAGAGACCGACCGACCGAGAGAACGAGACCGACCGAGAGAGACCGCCCGAGAGAACGAGAGACCGACCGAGAGAGGGAGACCGACCGAGAGAGACCGACCGAGAGAGACCGACCGAGAGAGAGAACGACCGACCGAGAGAGAGACCGACCGAGAGAGACCGACCGAGAGAGCGAGACCAACCGAGAGAGAAAGAGAGACTGACCAAGAGAAAGAGAGAGAGAGACAGACCGACCGAGACCGACCGACCGAGAGAGAGAGACCGACCAAGAGACCCCAACTGACCGAGAGTGAGAGACCGACCGAGAGAACGAGAGACCGACCAAGAGAGAGACCGACCGAGAGACCGACCGAGAGAGGGAGAGAGACCGACAGAGAGAGGGAGAGAGACCGACAGAGAGAGACCGACCGAGAGAGAGACCGACCGAGAGAGCGAGAGACCGACCGTCAGAGAGACCGACCGACCGACCGAGAGACAGAGACCAACCGAGAGAGAGAGACTGACCAAGAGAAAGAGAGAGAGAGAGACAGACTGACCGAGACCGACCGAGAGAGACCGACCAAGAGACCCCAACTGACCGACCGACCGAGAGTTAGAGACCGACCCGAGAACGAGAGACCTACCCGAGAGAGAGAGAGAGCGACCGAGAGACAGAGACCGACCGAGAGACAGAGAGACTGACCTAGAGACAGAGAGACCGACCGAGAGACAGAGAGACCGACCGAGAGACAGAGACCGAGAGAGAAAGACCGACAGAGAGGAAGAGGGGGAAGAAGGAAACTGGAGCGGAGCTGAAGGTACGGTACACTAGCTACTGATCCTGTGTTTCCTGTGGGAGAATGTGTTACATAATGCCTAGTGGTTGCTGGCTTGGAAATGACAAGGAAAGGCAAACACTCGCGACCTTCGCCCTCCCTAGAGAGAGCCACTGAAATAACCACCCCCTCTCTCTGATTGCGCAATACAACATGTGTGTGACTGAAGTATAAACCAGTCCTGCAGGTAGAAAACTTGTAAGCTCCAGAGGCTCCCTTTTCTTACCACCAATATGTATTGTGTAAGAGCACAGCAAATAATGCATTAATGGAGAGGGATTGATGGAGGGAGCGAGCGATGAACGGACACATAGCAACCACCACAGAGGGCCGCGTCATGACAAACGACAGATCCTTTCTTGCATGGATACCACAGATGGGAAAACAGACATAGTGCACACCAAACACACAAAAGGATCCACTGGAGGAGTTCCAAATCAAATTTGAGCTGAAGCCCTTCAAATAAGCACACTGAGGAGAGGCACGGAGAGGAAAGGAGCCACATTCTGGTGGAGAGGGAGCACGTGCAGCTGATGTTCCCTGTCTCAGTAAACACTAACTCATCTGCAGTCAGCAGAGACAGCAGTCTGCCTGCACCGTCTGGCGAAGAGCTGAGCCCTCACACACATGCACACACACAAGCTTGTGCACTAGTGCAGGCACGCACACACACGCACCCGTGAGCACACAGGCTCTCACACACATACGCGCACACACACACACCCTTCATGGACTGCAGGTGATGATTCAGTGAGCCAACTCGTGAGCCAACTCGGCTCATTCCCACTTAATCAGACATATATAATCCAAGCTATCTTTTAAAGTAACTCAACAGCAATGAGTTTATTTTTGATTGATTGATTCCCCTTCTAAAAAAGGAGATGTCGGTCTCTTGCCAATCTTTCTCACATCCTAAAAGAGAGGGATAGTGCAGCCGGGCTCCCCATGTCTCTTCCCCTAGCTGCCTCCCCCTCGGATGATGTGGTCTGCTGGCCATCTCTGCAGAGGGAGGAGGAGAGAGAGAGAGAGAGACCCTGCAAAAGAGAGAGAGAGCGAAAGAGTTGTGCCAGCCTGACTTATTGGTCTGCTACTGCATGTAGTCATAAAAAATCCAGTCAGGTGATGTGAGGACAGAGGGAGTGAGGGAAGGAGAGGGAGCGAGAGAGAGGGAGGGAGCGGGATCGAGATCGAGATCAGGATCGGTTGGGAGGGAGTGAGAGAGCGATCGGGAGCGAGAGGGGGGGGGACGAGAGAAAGGGAGCGAGAGAGAGATCGCGAGCGAGGGATCGAGAGAGGGAGCGAGAGAGAGCGCGAGGGAGAGAAAGAGAGAGCACGAGGGAGAGAGAGCGAGGGAGAGCGAGAGGGGGGGACGAGAGAGAGAGGGAGCGAGAGGGAGTGAGCGAGAGAGACGGAAGGAGGGAGCGGGAGCGAGAGAGAGAGAGGGAGCGAGTGAGGGAGGGATCGAGAGAGTGAGTGAGAGCGAGAGAGGGCGAGTGAGAGAGGGCGAGTAAAAGAGAGGGCGAGTGAAAGAGAGGGCGAGTGAAAGAGAGGGCGAGTGAAAGAGAGGGCGAGTGAAAGAGAGGGCGAGTGAAAGAGAGGGCGAGCGAAAGAGAGGGCGAGCGAAAGAGAGGGCGAGTGAAAGAGAGGGCGAGCGAGAGAGAGGGCGAGCGAGAGAGAGGAGAGAGAGGGCGAGCGAGAGAGAGGAGAGAGAGGGCGAGCGAGAGAGAGGAGAGAGAGGGCGAGCGAGAGAGAGGAGAGAGAGGGCGAGCGAGAGAGAGAGAGGGCGAGCGAGAGAGCAAGCGAGAGAAAGATGTGCGCAAGCACGCCACACCGTGGATCTGGTTGTCTGAGTTGAGCTCCTCTCTAGGATCAGCTTTGCCTTTTAAATAATAATGAATTAGATGTGGGACCTGATCCTATACTGAACAAAAACGCAACATGTAAAATGTTGGTCACATGTTTCATGAGCTGAAATAAAAAGATCCAAAAAAATGTCCATACGCTTATTTTTTTATAAAAAAAGCTTATTTCTCTCAAATTGTGTGAACAAATCTGTTAACATCCCTCTTAGTGATCATTTCTCCTTAGCCAAGATAATCCATCTACCTGACAGGTGTGGCATATCAAGAAGCTGATTAAACAGCATGATCATTACCTTACGCTGATGACAATAAAAGGGCACTAAAATTTGCAGTTTTGTCACACAACAAAATGCCACAGATGTCGCAAGTTTTGAGGGATTGGCATACTGACTGCTGGAATGTCCACCAGAGCTGTTGCTAGATAATGTAATGTTCATTTCTCTACCATAAGCCACCTTCAACGTCATTTTAGAGAATCTGTCAGTACGTCCAACCGGCCTCACAACCGCATACCACAGGTAAACACGCCAGCCCAGGACCTCGAAATCCAGTTTCTTCACCTGCGGGATCGTCTGAGACCAGCCACCCAGACAGCTGATGAAACTGAGGAGTATTTCTGTCTGTAATAAAGCCCTTTTGTGAGGAAAAACATATTCTGATTGGCTGGGCCTGGCTCAGCAGGGGGTGGGACTCCCAGGCCCACCCATGGCTACACCCCTGCCTGTCATGTTTACTCCATAGATTAGGGCCTAATTCATTCATATCAATGAATTGATTTCCTTATATGAACTGTAACTCAGTAAAATTGTTGAAATCGTTGCATGTTGCGTTTATATTTTTGTTCAGTATAGATAAGCACTCCTACTCCGAGACGCTTTATGAATATGGACCCAACTATTATAACATTCATTTTGTTGATTACGTCCTAATGAATACGATTTCATGGGGGAATGTGATCGTGGAGTGGGAACAACAGTCTAGCATTACACTAGAATACAATGTTTCCACCTGTGCTCCCATGGCTGCGCAGAAGCAGAGACCGGAAGCAGGGTGGATCTAATGAACTATGGTTGGAGGGAAGTCTGTGTGTAACTAGCCCTATGGTGTACTGTATCATAGGACTAAAGCATAGGCTATCAATACAATACAACCACGAAAAACACTGAAACGAAAAGCAGATCAGAGGACGTCGATGTCAGAGAACGTTCGACAGAGCATTATCTCCCATGCTCGATTTCTTCAGTCTTAGATCAGAGGAAGTTTAAAAAACTAAAATCCAATTAAACTTACTGTAGGCCTATACGTACATGCTTATGAAATTGGTAAGATGAATGTGATCTATCACTGATCAATCACATTAACCAGCAGCATAGCACCCTGCATCCCACTGCTTGCTTGCTTCTGAAGCGAAGTAGGGTTGGTCCCTGGATGGGAGACCAGATGCTGCTTGAAGTGGTGATGGAGGGCCAGTGGGAGGCACCCTTTCCTCTGGTCTTAAAAAATATCCCAGGGCAGTGATTGGGGACATTGCCCTGGTTAGGGTTCCGTCTTTCAGATGGGACGTTAAACAGGTGTCCTGACTCTCTGTGCTCACTAAAGAGCCAATGTCACTTATTGTAAGAGTAGGGGTGTTAACCCCGGTGTCCTGCCTAAATTCCCAATCTGACCATCATGACCACCTAATCATCCCCATTTTACAACCGGCTCATTCCTCTCCCCTGTAACTGTTCCCCAGGTGGTTGCTGTAAATGAGAATGTGTTCTCAGTCAACTTACCTGGTAAAATAAGGGTTAAATAAATAAATAAACATTTAATATATCAATTGTTGCCAATGTCCGTTATTTTCTGGGCAGTGAAAGAGTTAACAGCCACTCTCTCAGCCCAAACCCAGACAGACACAAGAGAGAGCATCATGCCCATCCATATCACCTAGTTGTGAGACGCTTCTTTTCAAAGGAAGGGAAAATGATTACATGGGAGAAAAATCGACGCACCTAAAATCTCTTCATGTCGTCTAAGCATGAACACTACAGCAATGCTATAGCAGCTGTTACCTCTTTTCTTTCCGTCTCGCTCTCCCTCAGTGTACTCTACCTGCACCTCGTTCAATAGCTGCAGTCCTACAGCGCTCCTCCACTCGCTACACGTGGCAGACGACTCGCCCCCGCTCTCACCCACGCCGTTTTCTGGTAAACAACCCCACCACACACACTTTTCCTTACTTTTCCTCAAACCCCATTGCCATGCTCCTCTAGCACCGTTTTAAATGCTTTCCCCTGTAAAGAGGTGCAGTAGGAAAACAACTTAACAGCTGCATGTGAGAGCAATTCGTGAGATTGGTGATTTTCAGGCAAATAGAGGACAAATAGTAGGATGAGCACATAAACAAGCATTCCTCCAATGCCTGTCCCTTTGCCGGCGGGTTCACTTTGGAAGTGGCGCATGTGATTTGCTAACATTCTTAGATGGGTTCCTGGCACAGCGGCCTGTTTTTGTCAGGAAGACTGTATGATGTCCAGAGGTCATATGGCAGGGCACCAAGCAGCAAGGCCTCTCATGAAACACATCTATTGACAAAAAAATAAATCACATGCTTGGGGCTGTTACGGTAACCGTATTACCGTCAAATAATAAGTCAAATTCCACGTGACCGTTTAGTCAGAGTAACTAGGCTTCTCCAAGAAGAATACAGTTGAACATAGCTGAATAAAATAGAAAGGATATTTTATCCAAATGATTTCAGAGGGTGTGCGCACATGTGGCTATTCTCATTAGGGCTGTTGCGGTGACCATATTACCGCCACATCTGCGGTCATGAGTCATGAAGGCAGTCAAATTCCACGTGACTGTTTAGTCACTGTAATTAGGCTTCTCCAAGCTCGGATGCTGCTGATGGTCATTAGTAGCCTACCAAACTTGCTAACTACCTGGTACTCAGCACTCAATTGTCCCTCTAATCACTGACATCAATGCAAATGTATTTGAAAATCAAATCCCTTCATGAGAGCCCATGAGCTCATGTGGTGCAACATTTCTATAGGCTATGCAAGAAAACAGAGTTTTGATAGCCTCTATTAAAAGATGAGGTGCCAATCAGCTTCTATAGGCTAGGCCTACTATAATTATGTCTCAACTTTACTAATATTATGCACATCGCTTCACAACAGGAGTATAGCTAACCTGGCTGGCATGAAAATGAACCACGGGAAAAGCATATAGTTGCACACCTAGCCCATAGGCCTATACGTTTTGATAAGGTTTGTATCACAACTAAAGTGGCCAAATAACTTATGAAAATTAAGCACATCAATCCCCTTTACAAGGGGTGTCAAGCCTAACTGGCATACATAAGCAGCGTGTGAGTTTCAAGCTTGGGGAAGATCATTTTCACCATAAAAATGCACCTTTATAATAAAGCATTACATGCATCATCGCATTTGCGGTCACTTTTGAGAACAGTTTTTTCCCTGCTAATTGATTGCATTTTGGAATATTCACGCTTGTATCCTACTGCCGTGTGCGCATTGCTGCGATTATAATGTGAAAAAAATTGCGTAAAAGTTTATCAACATTTTAAGCTAAACATTCTGATCTGTTGCATCAGCCTCATTGCTTTTAAATGTTTTTTGATGCGAGTGGTTGTATTCATTTGAGATCTATCGCATCCCACAACTGTCCCAGAGTATGTTTGTAATATTTATTTCAATATGCTCTTCGGAATTCGATAAGGACACGCGCAGTTGCATCCCTGATGTGTCTGTCTCCACTTGTAGCCTACTTCGGAGCGGAGATGCCTGTGAGAAGGACCGATCATGTGACATTCATTGGCTAATAAGAACTGAGAAATCTGAGAGAGCCAAGCGAGTGAGAGGTGCTTCGGAGCACGGCAATTGGCAGCCGGGAGAAGGGAATTCTAATTATTATATTCAGCCCAAGGGCACAACGGCCACACAAGGGGGATGCTGGCAGGAAATTCGAGGCCTGGTGAGAATATTATCAAGTGCTTGTCAAATTGTGAATGAGAGACTGATGAAGTGTGTGCAGCCTGCACAAGAAACAAAGCAGAAAAACTTTTTTCAAATCATCATTAGAGCATCATGCAGCCTTAGGATGTATTAAAAAGCAAAACTTATATCCCAACATTTGGATCACAACTAAAGTTGCACAATTAACTAAGCATATAGGAGGACTAGGGCTGTGGCGGCCACGAAATTTAGTCAGCCGGAAATAACTGTCGGTCTCATGGTAAATTGACCGTTACTTAACATAAACACATTTAGCATCTCCTGGCTTCCACACATAGCCTACTGATGCAGACCTTTGGAATATCTACATTTTTTAAAAAGTATAATAAATCCATGTAATATTGCCTACACCTTCACAATAAATCCATTGTTTTATTTTAGACAGGTCTAAAGAAGCATGACATGAAGAAAATGTAGTCTATTTCAGAAGAACAGAATAGCATCCTCTGAGTTGTCCTAATGGTAGATCAAGATCTGGCTATGCCATATGGCTGTGGGCTACACTAGTTCATTAGCAGACAAGATTTGCTTAGAATTCCATGGCATTATTTTATATTATTTTATAGTATGAAGAAAACAATTGGACAAACTGAATAAAATAGAAAGGTTATTTTCTCCAAACGATGTGAGGGAGTGCGCACATGCGGCTATTCTGTGTTGAGCGGTTAACAAAGAAATATATCCTCCTATATGCTTAATTTAGAGGTATTAATGTAACTTTAGTTGTTCTACAAACGTTGGGCTATATGTTTAGATTTTTTATACATTGTAAGGCTGCATGATGTGACTAATGATGAGTTGAAAAAAGTCGCTTGAAAGGCATGAGCTCTGCTTTGTTTTTTTGCGCAGGCTGTACACACACTACATTAGCCACTCATTCACATTTTTGACAAGCACTTGATAATGCCTCGAATTTCACGGCGGCATCCCCTTAATGTGGCCGTAATGCACCCTAAAGAAAATCCATGCATTTTGCTCCCAGTGACCGTTGTGTGCTTCTCCCCGAGTGATTGGGTCTTTCTCACAGGCTACAAGGGAAGACAGACACATCAGGGATGCAACTGCGGGCGTCATTATCCAATTCTGAGGTGCATTTTGAAGCTATTGTCCACATGCACTTTTCGTCAACCAACAAGATGAGTAGCTCTAACGAACAACAAAAGCACTAGCCTATGTCAATCTACTATCCCCTGCAGTACAAAAGTTGACCTATTCTATTCTGTGCGAGAAATAAATATTCCGAACAGTCTGGGACAGTTGTGGGATGCAATAGATCCCAAATTAATACAACCACTAGCATCCCAAAAATGTTTTTACACAATGTGGCTGATGCAACAGATCAGAACGTTTAGCTTAAAATGTTGATCAGCTATTAGGCTATTTCTTCACATTATAAGTGCAGCAATGGGCACATTGCAGTAGGCTATAAGCACAAATGTTCCATTAGCGGGATGCAATTATGCATGTATTGCTTTTATTATAAAAGTGAATGTTTAAGGTGAAAATTATCTTCCCCAAACTTGAAACTCACGCTCTGATTATGTATGTATGCCAGTTAGGCTCTACACACCTTGTAAAGCGGATTAATGTGCTTAATTTTAAGAAGTTATTTGGCCAATTTAGTTGTGATACAAACCTTATCAAAACATATAGGCCTATGGGCTAGGCTACATGAGGTGTGTGACTATGATTAGAAAAAGACGCAAAAAAAAGGCATTGTTTCTTGCCTTATGCTGGGCATCATTCACAAGTCATAATATATAACTCACAGGTGACAGGCTAATATTTTCACCCATCAGACTATTCTTGATTTAATCTGGTCTTTACATATACTAAATAATATATGTGTCAAATTTGTTTTGATTTAGAATGGACCATTATCATGCACCTGTCTCAAAACAGGGGCAGTGGAAAAAATACATGTCATCTATGCACTTAAATAGCGAATGGAAGATGCTTTTACTGTGGTTCATTTTCATGCCAGCCAGGTAGGCTATACACCTGCAGTAAATATAAGCAATGTGCTTAATATTAGGAAAGTTGAGAAATAAATATAGTAGGCCTAGCCTATAGAAAGCTGATCCTCCTATTTTGTAAAGGCCACCACTGTTTTCTCACACAATTGCATATAGCCTATAGAAATTTTGCGCAACATGAGCTCATGGGCTCTCATGAAATGTTTGATTAGATTTTCCATCACATTTGCATTGATGTCAGAGTGATTAGAGGGACAATCGAGGGCTGAGTACCAGGCAGTTAGCAAGTTTGGTAGGCTACTAATGACCATCAGCAGCATCAGAGCTTAGAGAAGCCTAATTACAGTGACTAAACAGTCACGTGGAATTTGACTGCCTTCATGACTCATGACCGCAGATGTGGCGGTAATATGGTCACCGCAACAGCCCTAATGAGAATAGCCACATGTGTGCACACCCTCTGAAATCATTTGGATAAAATATCCTTTCTATTTTATTCAGCTATGTTCAACTGTATTCTTCATACTATAAAATAATTCCACAGAATTGAAAACAAATCTTGTCTGCTAAATGAACTAGTGTATCCCTCAGCCATATGGCATAGCCAGATCAGGACCTAACATAATGTCTGAATATACTATCCTGTTCTTCTGAAATAAACTACATTTCCTTCCTATCATGTTTCTTTAGACCCGTCTAAAATAAATAATGGATTTATTGTGAAGGTGTTGGCAATATTACATGGATTTATTAGACTTTTTAAAATGTAGAGGTTCCAATGGTCTGCTTCAGTGGCTTGTAGGCTGTTGGAGTCCAAATGTGCACTTCACATTTCCATGTCATACAGTGTGAATGTTTATGATCACTATGTTTGATGTACAGTTACCAGATGACATGTACACCTGAATGCAATTATGACTCCTTTTTATGCACATTGAAAATTACCTTGAAAATTGACTTGTGAAAGCCTAACACTGTAAGATCATATTTTAGAACCTACCTAGTCATGTTGGCGATAAAACAAGCTTTCAAATGATTCCCACCAGACCCAGATTGGGATATATAATGGGACGTTTTTGGATTGCGTAAACAACAGTAATTGTGTGATGGCAGGGATGCAGGGTTGTGTTCCATACAAAACAACTGTGTGGTTGCTCTAGTTCCTTAAAAGGCACAGCTAGGGAGCTAAAAAAAAGCACCTTAAAGTTGAAGACTCTTCTACGAGTCATAAAAGTGCATTGAAATTACCCCGGAACTGTGCACACTCTGGAGACGTGTGTGGCCACCAAAATACATCAGTTAGTCCTCTCACTAGATTTGTATCAACAAATACGGCGAAAAGTACAATAAAATGTCAAATACACATAGAACCAGTGTAATGGATTTAGTCTTGTCAGGTGAATGGTTCTGTCCACAACGTTGGTCTAATATTTGTCCCATAATCTCCTACTGTGCTTATGCATTCAATATTTTTTCTGTAAGAAACATTTCAATTTTGCCCATATACAAAGCCTTCAGAAAGTATTCATACCACTTGACTTAATCGCAGACTTTGTTGTGTTACAGCCTGAATTAAAAATTTATTAAATAGATTTCTCTCACCCATCTACAAACAATACCCCATAATGACATGTTTAGACATTTTTGCAAATGTATTGAAAATGAAATACAGAAATATCTAATTTACATAAGTATTCACACCCCTGAGTCAATACTTTGTAGAAGCACCATTGGCAGTGATAACAGCTGTGAGTAGTCTTTCTGGGCAGATCTCTAAGAGCTTTCCACATCTGGATTGTACAACATCTGCCCATTATTCTTTTCAAATTCTTCAAGGTCTGTCAAATTGGTTGTTGATCATTTATAGACAACCATTTTCAGGTCTTGCCAAATATTTTCAAGAACATTTAAGTCAAAACTGTCACTCAGCCACTCAGGAACATTCATAGTCTTCTTTGTAAACAATTGCAGCGTATATTTGGCCTTGTGTTTTGGTTATTGTCTTGCTGAAAGGTGAATTAATCTCCCAGTGTCTGTGGGAAGCAGACAACCAGGTTATCCTCTAGGATTTTGCATGTGCTTAGATTAATTCTGTTTCTTTTTCTGTCCTGAAAAACTCCCCAGTCGTTAACCTTTACAAGCATACCCATAACATGATGCAGCAACCATTATGCTTGAAAAGATGGAGAGTGGTACTCAGTAATGTGTTGTATTGGATTTGCCCCAAACATAACACTTTGTATTCAGGACAAAACGTGAATTGCTTTGCCACATTTTTTGCAGTATTACTTTTGTGCCTTGTTACAAACAGGATGCATGTTTTGGAATGATTGTATTCTGTACAGGCTTCCTTCTTTTTACTCTTGTCAATTAGGTTAGTATTGTGGAGTAACTACAATCCCTCAGTTTTCTCTTATCACAGTCATTAAACTATGTAACTGTTTAAAGTCCCCACAGTAACTGTACGAGCATACCCCAACCAGAAGCCATGGATTACAGGCAACATCCACACTGAGCCAAAGGGCAGAGCTGCCACATTCAAGGAGCGGGACTCTAACCTGGAAGCTTATAAGAAAGCCCGCTATGCCCTCCAACGAACCGTCAAACAGGCAAAGCATCAATACAGGACTAAGATTGAATCGTACTACACCGGCTCCGACGCTCGTCGGATGTGACAGGGCTTGCATACTACTACAGACCACAAAGGGAAGCATAGCCGCGAGCTGCCCAGATACACAATCCTACCAGACAAGCTAAATTACTTCTATGCTGGCTTCGAGGCAAGTATCACTGAAACATTCATGAGAGCATCAGCTGTTCCGGACGATTGTATGATCATGCTCTCCGTAGCAGATGTGAGTAAGACCTTTAAACAGATCAACATTCACAAGGCTGTAGGGCCAGAGTTATTACCAGGACGTGTACTCCGAGCATGGGCTGACCAACTGGCAATTGTCTTCACTGACATTTCCAACCTCTCACTGTCCGTGTCTATAATACCAACATGTTTCAAGCAGACCAACATTGTCCCTGTGCCCAAGAACACTAAGGTAACCTGCCTAAATGACTACGGACCCGTAGCACTCACGTCTGTAGCCATGAAGTGCCTTGAAAGGCTGGTCAAGGCCCACATCAACACCATTATCCCAGAAACCCTAGACCCACTCCAATATGCATACCGCTCCATCAGAACCACAGATGACGCAGTCTCTATTGCACTCCACACTGCCCTTTCCCACCTGGACAAAAGGAACACCTACGTGAGAATGCTATTCATTGACTACAGCTCAGCGTTAAACACCATAGTGCCCTCAAAGCTCATCACTAAGCTAAGGACCCTGGGACTAAACACCTCCCTCTGCAACTGGATCCTGGACTTCCTGACAGGCCGCCCCCAGGTGGTAAGGGTAGGTAACAACACATCCGCCACGCTGATCCTCATCACAGGGGCCCCTCAGGGGTGGGTGCTCAATCCTCTCCTGTACTCCCTGTTAACTCATGATTGCATGGCCAGGCACGAATCCAACACCATCATTAAGTTTTCTGATGACAACAGTGGTTGGCCTGATCACCGACAACGACGAGCCAGCCTATAGGGAGGAGGTCAGAGACCTGACCATGTGGTGCCAGGACAACAAACTCTCCCTCAACGTGATCAAGACAAAGATGATTGTGGACTACAGGAAAAGGAGGACCAAGCACGCCCCCATTCTCATCGAAGGGGCTGAATTGGAGCAGGTTGAGAGATTCAAGTTAAGTGTCCACATCACTAACAAACTATCATGGTTCAAGCACACAAAGACAGTCGTGTAAAGGGCACGACAAAACCTATTCCCCCTCAGGAGAATGAAAATATTTGGCATGGGTCCTCAGATCCTCAAAAGGTTCTACAGCTGCACCATCGACAGCATCCTGACTGGTTGCATCACCGCCTGGTATGGCAACTTCCCGGCATCCGACCTCAAGGCACTACAGAGGGTAGTGTGTACGCCCCAGTACATCACTGGGGCCAAGCTTCCTGACACCCAGGACCTCTGTACCAAGCAGTATCAGAGGAAGGCCCTAAAAATTGTCATAGACTCCAACCACCCTAGTCATAGACTGTTCTCTCTGCTACCACACGGCAAGCGGTACCGGAGTGCCAAGTCTAGGTCAGAAAGGCTTCTCAACAGCTTCTACCCCCAAGCGATAAGACTCCAGAACAGCTAATCGAATGGCCATCCAGACTATTTGCTTTGTCCCCCACACCCCTTACGCTGCTGCTATTCTCTGTTTATTATCTATGCATAGTCACTTTAACTCTACCTACATGTATTACCTCAATTACCTCGACTAACCTGTGCCCCCGCACATTGACTCTGTACCGGTACCCCCTGTATATAGCCTCGCTATTGTTATTTTACTGCTGCTGTTAAATTTTTTGTTACTTATCTATTTTTTTAGTTAAAACGTATTTTCCTTAAAACTGCATTGTTGGTTAAGGGCTTGTAAGTAAGCATTTCACTTTATGGTCTACTCGTTGTATTCGGCGCATGTGACAAATGCAATATGATTTGATTGGCCTCATGGTGAAATCCCAAACACGGTGTACTTTCTTGCACGCAACGGAGTTAGGAAGGACGCCTGTATCTTTGTAGTGGATTGGTATATTGATGCACCATCCAAAGTGTAATTAATAACTTCACCATGCTGAAAGTTATATTCAATGTCTGCTTTTTTCATTTTTATCCATCTACCAATAGCTGCCCTTCATTGCAAGTTATTGGAAAACCTCCCTGGTCTGTGTGTTTGAATCTGTGTTTGAAATTCACTGCTCAACTGAGGGACCTTACAGATAATTGTATGTGTGGGATACAGAGATGTTAAACACAGAGTATTATGTAACTTATTTAGGCTTGCCATAACAAAAGGAATTGAATACTTAATGACTCAAGACATCTCAGCTTTTACATTTTAATTCATAATTATACAAATAAACAAATCCACTGACATGGGGATTTTTGTGTAGGCCAGTGACAAAAACACTAAATTGAATCAATTTGAAATTCAGGCTTTAACACAACAAAATGTCAAGGGATGTGAATAGTTTCTGAAGGCTCTGTAAGCCAATTCCCACAAGTGTAAAGGGTTAACAAATAAGAGTACATGAACCTGATCTGACTGTAGATCAGCACCCCTACTCTGAGGGTACATATACAGTGGGGCAAAAAAGTATTTAGTCAGCCACCAATTGTGCAAGTTCTCCCACTTAAAAATATGAGAGAGGCCTGTAATTTTCATCATAGGTACACTTCAACTATGACAGACAAAATGAGAAAAAATATTCCAGAAAATCACATTGTAGGATTTTTTATGAATTTATTTGCAAATTATGGTGAAAAATAAGTATTTGGTCACCTACAAACAAGCAAGATTTCTGACTCTCACAGACCTGTAACTTATTTTTTAAGAGGCTCCTCTGTCCTCCACTCGTTACCTGTATTAATGGCACCTGTTTGAACTTGTTATCAGTATAAAAGACACCTGTCCACAACCTCAAACAGTCACACTCCAAACTCCACTATGGCCAAGACCAAAGAGCTGTCAAAGGACACCAGAAACAAAATTGTAGACCTGCACCAGGCTGGGAAGACTGAATCTGCAATAGGTAAGCAGCTTGGTTTGAAGAAATCAACTGTGGGAGCAATTATTAGGAAATGGAAGACATACAAGACCACTGATAATCTCCCTCGATCTGGGGCTCCACGCAAGATCTCATCCCGTGGGGTCAAAATGATCACAAGAACGGTGAGCAAAAATCCCAGAACCACAAGGGGGGACCTAGTGAATGACCTGCAGAGAGCTGTTACCAAAGTAACAAAGCCTACCATCAGTAACACACTACGCCGCCAGGGGCTCAAATCCTGCAGTGCCAGACGTGTCCCCCTGCTTAAGCCAGTACATGTCCAGGCCCGTCTGAAGTTTGCTAGAGAGCATTTGGATGATCCAGAAGAAGATTGGGAGAATGTCATATGGTCAGATGAAACCAAAATAGAACTTTTTGGTAAAAACTCAACTCGTCGTGTTTGGAGGACAAAGAATGCTGAGTTGCATCCAAAGAACACCATACCTACTGTGAAGCATGGGGGTGGAAACATCATGCTTTGGGGCTGTTTATCTGCAAAGGGACCAGGACGACTGATCCGTGTAAAGGAAAGAATAAATGGGGCCATGTATCGTGAGATTTTGAGTGAAAACCTCCTTCCATCAGCAAGGGCATTGAAGATGAAACGTGGCTGGGTCTTTCAGCATGACAATGATCCCAAACAGACCGCCCGGGCAACGAAGGAGTGGCTTCGTAAGAAGCATTTCAAGGTCCTGGAGTGGCCTAGCCAGTCTCCAGATCTCAATCCCATAGAAAATCTTTGGAGGCAGTTGAAAGTCCGTGTTGCCCAGCAACAGCCCCAAAACATCACTGCTCTAGAGGAGATCTGCATGGAGGAATGGGCCAAAATACCAGCAACAGTGTGTGAAAACCTTGTGAAGACTTACAGAAAACGTTTGACCTCTGTCATTGCCAACAAAGGGTATATAACAAAGTATTGAGATAAACTTTTGTTATTGACCAAATACTTATTTTCCACCATAATTTGCAAATAAATTCATAACAAATCCTACAATGTGATTTTCTGGATTTTTTTTTCTCATTTTGTCTGTCATAGTTGAAGTGTACCTATGATGAAAATTACAGGCCTTTTTCATCTTTTTAAGTGGGAGAACTTGCACAATTGGTGGCTGACTAAATACTTTTTTGCCCCACTGTAAGGCCCGCTGAGTAACGGGGGAAACAGGTAAACACGTGCTAGTCCATCACAATGGAGACCACACACCTCCAGTTACATGACTGATAAAGCATTGAAGGGGAAGATTAGGCGGAATAGGACCGCAGCCTAAACACACAAGTACACAAAACAAACCGACACAAAAGCCCAAACACTCATCTCTGATCCCCCTTGAAATAAACATCTCGGTCCATCGCCTCTAGAAACTTCAATTAAAAAGATGTAGCGTGGGTATAAGTATGTCTTTCATGTTAGGCTGCAGGTTTCATGATGGAACACTTGAGACAGCAGGACTACTTTCAAGTTTTAAAGTGTATTTTACACATTGTCTGGATACAGACTAGGGGCAGTCAGGGGTTAAGGCCTGTCTGGTATCAGTGAGCTGAGCTCACGCTGGCCTGGTTGGCTGCATGTGAATGACAGGATGAGAGGATGAGTGCAGGGATGTAGCTAAGCCATATTCCACTCTCTCACACTGGGAAAACCCCACAGGATGAGCTGAGCCAGCGTGGGGCAGCGTACGTGTGGTGTGTGTGGGTGTGTGTGCGTGTGACTAGCTTAGCGGTGAGAGAGGCTGGTAATCTGTAAAGCTGCTTTGCCTAGGGCGGCTGGTGTGAAACTTGCCAAGAGTGACGGAGAGGGAGCAGAAGGAGGGAAAGGAGGAGTGTGAGAGAGGGAGGGAAAGAGATAGGTTGTGAGAGAGATTACATAAGAAGCGTTTTATTTTCCTTTGTCAACAAACACAGGAGCCATGTTGACGCACACACAGGACACACATGAACACACGTGCATGCACACAGACACACGGGGGAACGTGAGATAATGTCCTGGTTGTCATAACCTAAAAACCGTAGTCTCACGTTTATTTCCAATGGCCAGATTGCACAGCAGACCGGTGTTTTCCCTGGTTATGACTTCTTCCCCAGATTAGATACTGTGATATCGTTAAAATGGTATCTAAAGAGTAAGACACCGGTACTATCATATAGTTCCTGCACTGCAGTACACATTTTGTGAACAATATTTTCAGCAATATTCTAAATCCCAATTGTCAGTTTCACCTGACTACAAAACATTTTAACACATTTTCAACTAAATTGATTGACTGGCTCTAAATTATTTCTAAATTACATTATATAATTCAATAGCATTATCGTCGCTACTACTCATCCCTGTACACAGAACTAGTCCCCAACTCATCCCTGCCCCATGCAGTGCCTAACTCACAGGGATCAGGCTCTAAACATGAACACTGTCCTCCTTATTCCTAACCCAAACACATTACATTACACTCCAATATGCCAAGCAACAGCAATCCTCCTTAGCCTACTGCAGATCCCTCAGTCAGTTCACTGTCTGCCCCTGCCACGACCCAGAGAGAGAGACCCAGAGAGAGAGCGAGAGAGAGACCCAGAGAGAGAGCGGGACAAAGATTGAGAGAGAGGAGAGAGAGAGAGAAGAGGGAAGAGAGAGGAGAGAGAGAGAGAGAGAGGAGAGAGAGAGGAGAGAGAGTAGAGAGAGAGAGTAGAGGGAGAGAAATAAATAATTGAGGCAGACAGGCATTGTGATAGAAAGAGAGAGACAAAGCAAGGGAGGGAGAGGCTCACACTTGTTCGAGAGAGGGAGGGAACGTGACGGTCCGCGTGACGCTGGCTCAGACACTGCAGGCGGTTACGTAAGTGTACCCCCTGCCCTGTCTCCTCATGGACTGAGCAGACGCCGCTCTCCTCCAATCCCTCACTCTGCAGCCGCGGCCCGCTTTTTCCCCCTCGGCTCACATGGCTCCTCACATGCTCCCTCCCCCTCTTACTCGTTCTCGCGCTCTCCCTCTCTCCCTCGCCTGCTCGTTCCCTCTCTCTCTCTCCTCCTCCCACTCACTGTGCCCCAGGGGAGCCACCAACCTCTGCTGTCGCTTTTCTCTTTTTCTCGCTCTTTCCATTTCCTCGCTCACTTCTGTGGAGTGAGACAGCAGCTCCACGCTCAGGGCAACAGGGATATGACACACACACACACACACACACACACACACACACACACACACACACACACACACACACACACACACACACACAAAGAATGACAAATACACACTCAAACACTCACGGAACATGTGAAAGGACACACGCACATATCATTCTTAGGCTTTTTAAAACATGCCAACATGTTTTGGCACAATATGTAAATGTCAGTGCTGTTGACTGCATCATTTACCCTGTGAATTCTATCATATCAGAGTACAACCTATTTGAGTATGGTACTGATTGACATTTAGCAACAGGACATGATCTCCATACTAGTGCTATTATTCAAAAGGCATATCAAGGCAGCGCTACTTTTACTGTCTGTAAACTCTTCAACGTCTCATCTCCCTATCCTCCTCCACTAAGACCTGCAGCACACATGCTTCACTTTACCCTCCAGAGTTGATCACCAACCCTGGAACTTTGTCTAGTTTTCCAACAACCCTCCCCTCATATCACTCCCCCGCTGCCTCCTCCACTCTTTCCCACCCTCACTTCCCCTCCTCCTCCCCAATTCACAGGCCCATGGTGGAGAGAGAGAGATGAGATAAAGGAGAGAGAGAGAAAAAGGAGAGAAAGAGAGAGGGAGGGGAGATGTGCACCCACGCTCACTGCAGTATTGATTTGTTTGTTCAGCGTTTGCCCCCCTCCATCTATCCAACCCTTTCTCCCTCAGTGTGAGCTTGTCCTCAAGTGCCACCCTGCCTTATATAAAAGCATGTAGAGGCCCACAGACTACTGATGATGAGGAGTCTGAGCTCAGGGACCACAGAAAGAGCGCGAGACAGAGAGAGCGCGAGACACAGAGAGAGAGCGCGAGACACAGAGAGAGAGAGCGCGAGACACAGAGAGAGAGCGCGAGACACAGAGAGAGAGCGCGAGACACAGAGAGAGAGCGCGAGACACAGAGAGAGAGCGCGAGACACAGAGAGAGAGCGCGAGACACAGAGAGAGAGCGCGAGACACAGAGAGAGAGCGCGAGACACAGAGAGAGCGCGAGACACAGAGAGAGCGCGAGACACAGAGAGAGAGCGCGAGACACAGAGAGAGCGCGCGAGACACAGAGAGAGCGCGCGAGACACAGAGAGAGCGCGAGACACAGAGAGAGCGCGAGACAGAGAGACAGAGCCTACAGCACCGTGGGCAACAACTGATCTGAGTGCAGCCCACCTGGTCCATCATGAAGTGCAATATGAACCAACCAATCTTTATCTTCATTTGCTTTCACCTGTAACTGCAGCCAAATAGTGTGGTTGATACAAAACGGTGTATTCACATTGCTGCTACACTGGGGAAGTGGTTAATCCTTCTAAAAAAGGTAACGACAACACCTAAGTCTGTGACAAAACATCCATTCATGAAAGTCTCAGTATACAGTATTTTGTATCCAGGACGTTAGTATTGGTTACAGAGGGTAGTGTGTACAGCCCAGTACACTGGGGGTGAGATCCCTGCCATCCAGGACCTCTATACCAGGCGTTGTCGAAGGAAGGCCAAAATAATTGTCAAAGACTCCAGACCCCCAAGTCATAGACTGTTCTCTCTGCTACAGCACAGCAAGTGGTACCAATGCACCAAGTCTGGAACCAACAGGACAGTGAACAGCTTCTACCACAAGACTGCTAAATAGTTAACCAAATAGCTAACCAAATAGCTACCCAGACTATCTGCATATACCCCCTTTTGCACCAACTCTTCTGATTCATCACATACGCTGCTGATACTATTCATTATCTATCCCTTTGCCTAGTCACCATACCCTACTTATATGTACAGTACAGGGATTTCACCATGAGGCCAATGGTCACTTTAAAACAGTTACATAGTTTCACGGCTGTGATAGGAGAAAACTGAGGATGGATCAGCAACATTGTAGTTACTCAACCTAATTGACAGAGTGAAACGGAAGCCTGAACAAAATTTACATTTTCCAAAACATGCGTCCTGTTTGTAACAAAGCACTAAAGTAATGTGGCAAGGCAATTCCCTTTTTGTCTTGAATACAAAGTGTTTTGTTTGGGGCAAATCCCCCAAAATATATTACTGAGTACAACTCTCCATATTTTCAAGCATAGTGGTGGCTGCATCATGTTATGGGTATGCTTGTAATCGTTAAGAAATGGGAGGTTTTAGAGGATAAGACAGAAACGGAATGGAGCTAGGCACATGCAAAATCCTAGAGGAAAATCTAGTTCAGTTTGCGGACCACACACTGGAAGATGAAATCACCTTTCAGCGGGACAATATCCTAAAACACAAGGCCACATCTACACTGGAGTTGCTTACCAAGAAGACAGTGAATGTTCCCGAGTGGCCGAGTTACAGTTTTGACTTAAATCTGCTTGAAAATCTATGGCAAGACCTGAAAATAGTTGTCTTGCGATGATCAATAACCAATTTGACAGAGCATGAAGAATGTTGAAAAGAATAAATGGGCCACTTTTGTACAATCCAGGTGTGCAAAGCTCTTAAGACTTACCCAGAAAGACTGCTGTAATTGCTGTCAAAGGTGATTCTAACATGTATTGACTCAGGGGTGTGAATAGCTATGTAATCTAGATATTTCTCTGTATTTAATTTTCAATAAATTTGCAACAATTTCTAAAAACATGTTTTCAATGTCATTATGGGATATCAATTTAATCCATGTTGAATTCAAGCTGTAAAATGTGGAATAATTCAAGGGGTATGAATACTTTCTTAAGGCACTATAGTATTCATTTTCTATATCTGTGACCATATTGTCCAGGAGTTTCTAGTGGATAGATCATATGGTTCAGGAGAAACTAATGAACTAATGAGAAAAGCATCTAATCAACAGTCATTATTTTCAATTAACTCTGCACCTCTTCCAACTCAACTATTTACTTTTTCACAACTGCCACCAGTTTTTACTTGTTTTTGTTTACATATTTATTTGTGTAATAAAAAATAAAAAAGGATATTTCATGTTAAAACTCATTAAAACACCAATGTTATTCACTAAGTTGATGGTTTATACTGTATTTAGTATAATGGTTATAGCTTTGTCATAAAACATTGTATATTAAATGTTACATTTTTTGATTATTTTATATATTGTACATGTGATAAGCAATGTTCGGTCTAGATTTTGTGCATGTCCGCTCACTTCTTCCAGGACTGCTGCACAGAAGAAATGCCAGGCTGCGCAGAGACGCAAGAGACTGAACTTCACAGAGTTCGCCCCATTAGTTTGCACTATATGGATCAATGTTTTTTCTGTGATCAAATCAACATGATATCAGCCCCATTTCAATGCAACAAACCAAAACAAACCTAACTTTGCAAGATTGAGCGCAACAGAGTTGAATTCTATTGGCGGGTAGCCCACGAGCGGACTTCCAATCAACTGCAAGTGAATGAGTTTTCAGATCAGTTCAGATTGTTTTTACCTTTATTTAACTAGGCAAGTCAGTTATGAACAAAATCTTATTTACAATGACGGCCTACTCGTAAAGCCCCCCCAGCCAAACCCTCCCCTAACCCAGATGACGCTGGACCAATTGTGCGCCGCACTATGGGACTCCCGATCATGGCCGGTTGTGATCGAACCCGGGTCTGTAGTGACGCCTCTTGCACTGCGATGCAGTGCCTTAAACCGCTGCGCCACTTGGCAGCAGATCAGAGTGCAGAGCCTCACGTCTGCATATGTGTTGATATTCTTTGCTAGTTAGCGACTTACTAGCCCAGTCATAGATAAGTATAGGTCAGCAATGAGAAGTTACTGCCTCCGACAAGAGCACATATGTCAAACTGTCTTTGAAAAGCCAGTCAGGTAAAAAGCTTATGTCTTAATTAAAGGGGCAGTGTGGTATTCTGAGACTGTCTTATTTTCATATTCAAACCTATAGCCAGAGGCGTAGCCTATATTGTCTAATTATCTGTATGGTAATAATAATAAAATTTTATTATCTAAAGTGGTTTCTCGCATCAAAACACAATACAAGTAAAACAAATGTTTTAATGTCAAGTCCTTCATAATGTACATTTTTTTTTAGGCCTGCATTGAACAACACATAGGCTACAGTAGGCTATTTCACAGAAATTAAAAGCTATTTCCATGTGAAAATATTATGGGATTTGCTCTCTAGACACGCCACCACACATGACACAATGTATACAATACCTCTGCAGTACTGTGTGTGTGTGTGTGTGTGTGTGTATTCCAGTGGAGGCTCCTCATAGGAAGGGGAGGATAATAATCCTATGCAGTGAAAAATTAAAAAATAGGTTATCCTTTTTAGATAAAACTATTTGCTACATTGGTTTCGTTGGTAGGCCTACATTATGCTCCAAAAGCCACAATAGCCTATGTAAGGGTACAGCCTCAGTGTTCACTGTAAACGCGCGCCGGAAGTTGCAAAAAAATCTCACAATGTTCAAGTTTCCACTCACAAGACCTAACATTTGCTCAGTACCCCAAAGAAGGGGGAGGGAACATAAATAATTACAGACACCTGTGACAATCTGAAATACCCAAAAAGGCCCCTAGATGTGATATTATAAAATTCCCCCCAAAAATGTGAAAGTTACCAAAGTTCAGTTAAGTTTACTGATTAACTTAGAAAGTTTCCAGTAATATACCCTCGTCTTGTTGTCTTGGACATCCCTAAACACCCTGTACGTAACACACCCTTGACATCATGTCCGGTTCAGTACTCACAGGCTCATCAAAGGCCTCCTTCTTGTCCAACATCTCTCGGAGTGTCTGCAGGATCTTAATGCACAGCTTTTCCTCCTTGTCCATCAGCTTCTTGGTGTGTTTGATCAGTCTGAATGACAAAGGGATGAGTACAAACGGAACATCAGTACCATGGCTTTAAGTCATCTAAGCACACCAACAGACGTGTGACCTATGACTGGAAGATCGTGAGGACAGAAAATAATAAACAAGACCCTTTTTTTGGGAAACATTTTGGAAAAGTCAGAAGTCGAAAGTAAAACACGAAGAAGAACAATGGACGGCAAATGCAAACTTGGCACTGGTGTAAATGCTCAATGAACGCAGCCCATAGATCGTGTTTGTGATGATGTGTCTGATCAGTGTTCGTGACTGCATCTGTACCTCTGCCACACTCACTTGGACATGAAGGCCCCGCTCTCACAGCGCAGTCTGGCAGCCTCTGGGAACAGCAGCTCAGGGCTGTGTAGTACATCCACCAACACAGAGAACTCAGCCTGCACCATAGGACTGAACTGCTCCTCTAGACACGCCACCACACCCTGGATACATGACACAATGGATACAATACCTCTGCAGTACAGTGTGTGTGTGTGTGTGTGTGTATTCCAGTGGAGGCTACTCAGAGGAAGGGTAGGATAATAATTCTACGCAGTGAAATATTTAAATATAAGTTATCCTTTTTAGATAAAACCATGCTAAATATATTTACATGTCACCAAATATCTGATTAAAACACACTGTTTTGCAATGAAGGTCTACAAGAAGCCTCAACAGCACCATCTAGAGTAGCACCATGGTGTAGCTGGAGGACAGCTAGCTTCCGTGCTCCTCTGGGTACATTGACTTCAATACAAAACCTAGGAGGCTCATGCCCCCCCCCCCCCCCCCTTCCATAGACTATACAGTAATTATGACAACTTCTAGAGGATGTCCTCCAACCTATCAGAGCTCTTGCAGTAGGAAGTAACATCTTGTCCATCCAATCAAAGGATCAGAGAATGAATCTAGAAATGAAAGCATAGGCTACAGCTAGCTAGCACTGCAGTGCTTAAAGTCTGGTGAGTAGTTGACTTAAAGAGAGAAAGACAGTAGTTGAACAGTTTTGATTTTGAACAAACATATTTTCTTCAAAAATTAAGGAGAAACAGCAGAGAGAGCTAGCTATATTTTGTATGTTTTTACCTTCTACTTACTTTGCTAATTCAGTTAATTTGCCTACTCAACAACCTGACTCAAACAGAGGAATGCTATTTACAGTGCCTTCGGAAAGTATTCAGACCCTTTGACTTTTTCCACATTGTTAGATTACAGCCTTATTCTAAAATGTATTTTTTTAAATCTATCTACACACAATACACCACACAATACCCCAAACAGGGTTTTAGAAATTGCTGCTAATTTATGAAAAATAAAGAACTGAAATATTACATTTAAATAAGTCTGAGGTCCTGAGCGCTCTGGATCAGGTATTCATCAAGGATCACTCTATACTTTGCTCTGTTCATCTTTACCTCGATCCTGACTAGTCTCCCAGTTCTTGCCGCTGAAAACATCCCCACAGCATGATGCTGCCACCACATGCTTCACCGTAGGGATGGTGCCAGGTTTCCTCCAGAAGTGACACTTGTCATTCAGGCCAAAGAGTTCAATCTTGGTTTCATCAGACCAGAGAATCTTGTTTCTCATAGTCAGTCTTTTGGTGCCTTTTGGCAAACTCCAAGCGGCCTGTCGTGTGCCTTTTACTGAGGAGTGGCTTCTGTCTGGCCACTCTACCATAAAGGCCTGATTGTTGTAGTGCTGCAGAGATGGTTGACCATCGGGAAGGTTCTCCCATCTCCACAGAGGAACTTTGGAGGTCTGTCAGAATAACCGTCGGGTTCTTGGTCACCTCCCTGACCAAGGCCCTTCTCCACTGATTTCTCAGTGTGGCAGGGCGGCCAGCTCTAGGAAGAGTCTCGGTGGTTCCAAACTTCTTCCATTTAAGAATGATGGAGGCCACTGTGTTCTTGGTGACCTTCAATGCTGCAGTCATTTTTTGGTACCCTTCCAGATCTGTGCCTCGACACAATCCTGTCTCGGAGCTCTACGGACAATTCCTTCGACTTCATGGCTTGGATTTTGCTCTGACATGCACTGTCAACTGTGGGACCTTATATTGACAGGTGTGTGCCTTTCCAAATCATGTCCAGTCAATTGAATTTACCACAGGTGGACACCAATTCAGTTGTAGAAACATTTCAAGGATGATCAATGGAAACAGGATGCACCTAAGCTCAATTTCGAGTCTCATAGCAAAGGGTCTGAATACTTATGTAAACAGGTATCTGTTTTTATTATGAATAAATTAGCAAAAATGTCTATAAACCTGTTTTCGCTTTGTCATTATGGGGAATTGTGTGTAAATTGCTGAGGATTTTTTTTTTAATAAGGCTGTAACATAACAAAATGTGGAAAAAGTCAAGGGGTCTGAATACTTTTCAAAGGCATTGTATGTTAGCTTGCTGGCTAAGGCTAACCAACACTGCAACTCTTCTAAGTTAAGGTAAGCTTTCATTTTAGAAATGTATGGGCACCAGACCCGCCGGTGTAACTGCTACAATTTTTGCTGTACACTGTACTGCGTGATTGTACATATGGCAAAGGTGTGCAAGGCGGTTTTGAATATTTCACTGTCTCTGTAACCTTGATTACTCCAATTTGTCTCTCGACCTGTGCACCTACGTTATAAACTTTCATTTTTAAGCTAGGTTGTAGCAACCTCATGATGGGTATCATATAGGGCAAATTCGAGTATGCTGTATTAGCCTAAACCTATGGATGTTACATTGAACTGGGTGAATGGAATATGAATTACCGTCATCCAATATGCTGTAATAGAAATTAGGCCATTGTCATAAATATACAAAACCGCCCGCCATAATCTTGAACGGCAAGAACCGCCAGTGGCGTATTCATGTATATTTGTGCGAGTGCATATTTGTGTGTATGTGTGTGAGATCACCTGCAGCTTCTCGATGATGCTCTTGTAGTCAGGCACTCCCAGAATCTCCTTGCGGAGCCGGGTGCGTGCTGAGGTCCTCCAGTCCTTGACGGCACGCTCCACTCTGTAGGTGTGGGCCTTCAGAGACAGAGTGTTCACCTGGCTGTCCAGATCCACCGGGATGGCTATGGCACGCGCCTTGGCTGGAGAGGAGACAGGGCGGAGACCTTATAACTAGGAACTGAAGGAGCCTCAAAGTAGGAAGGCTGATATCTTGTTATCCTTGTAGACCATATCGAATACTCTGAATCGCTTTCTGAAGATGGGCCCATATCTCTCCCAGACACACACATTCACACAAGCTGACATGACACCCAATCAACCAACAGAGAAAGGCATTGGCCTACTTTCTGTATTGTCTGCATACACAGTGGCGGCAGACTAACATGTTCACGGTGCTTATTGGGTGAGATTTAAATACTTGCAATGTCTCCATGTCATTATAGAAATCAAAGACGTTTCCAGTCTACAAACCTTAGTCAAGGCCTGTCAAAGTGCAATCATTGGGCTGTGAGACTCACCCACGTCAGCCAGTGTTTTGATGCAGCCCTCAATGTTGTTCTTCTGGGCTGAGCTGATCCAGGTGCAGTTATAGATCCTGAAGGAGGACTGGAGCAGCTGGATGAAGATGGGCTGGTGGGTCTGACATAGGAGAGAGAGGATAAACAGTCACTAAAACACTCCATAAACAAACACTTCAATAGCACTCAAATGTTGTGCCAGCACCTACCAGATGGATAAGCATTTGCCTCAAGTGCCTGAACTGACTGAATTGAAACACGAATGGCCTGAGGAAGGTATGTAAATGCCCATGTACAAGGTTAACCTCTCTCCCAGGAATACCTGCAGGTTGGAGTTGTTGACAGGGAACTGGGAGCTAAAGAAGCCCTTGACGATGGTCATGACCGTCTCCGTCACGTACCTCTCCAGGGGAACGTTGGCATGGTTACGGTCCGTGGTGCTGTTGCACACCTAAAACCATAGAGGAGGAGAGGGGGATGTGAAGTCTGTCTGTCACTCAGGAGTGAGGGGGGAAGAGACTGACCTGGTGTATCTCTCATTTTTTTGTTGTAATATTTTATATGACAAACAAAAACATACATAGACAAAAACAATAGACAACTTAACATTTACATACATACTCTACATATCCACAAACATTCACGACATGACACTTGCTCAGACAGACATGTTCCTACAGTATCCACAACCAATGGTGTTTCTACTGCTTGTAAGACTCTGCCCCATATGACTTAAAATTGTATTATGTTGTTTTTGTCTGTAGACAGATTTTTCCCCATATTTAAATAAAGCATTTGATTCTTCCATTCTCTTAGCTAGCCTACCGCACATTCAATGTCTCGAAATATTCAGATAGACGGATTAAAAGTAAACTTGCATTGTAAAACTTCTGACAGACAGCTAACGCTGCCCATAACTTTTGGAATTTATAGTACTCCAAGAAGGCATGAATTCTTGAGTCATTGTTAGTTTTACACTTAAGACATGACTCTGCCATTGTGCTGTAGAATGTGTGAACTTTGTCTCTTGTATAATAAAATCTATACATTAGTTTATACAGGATTAAGCGTACATTTTAGTTATTTGTAATTTAGTTCATTATGTTCCAACACTCCATCCATCTTTTGCCAATATCAGTTATTTTTAAGTCTTGGTTCCAATAGTTTGTCAGTTGGATAGGCTCTCTGCAAGGTTTTGTATACATCTTACCTATCATATGACTGACTATCTTTTTCCGACTCAAATGCGATTCCCTCAACATCGCTCTGATGTCCAAAAGCTGTCAGGTCAACATTTTGTGATATAAAACTTTTATATTTGAAAATATCTACATTGGTCAGTGCTTTTTAATTCGGTCACGGAAATGATTTTATTTCCTCCACTTCATTTACGGTTTCTATGCCTTTAGTTTGTGGGCCAATTTATCTGTGAATTCTGAAAAGCTATCAAAGGATTGTTCCATAGGGGTGTGTTTTTATGGAGTGAGATTGGCTCTTGAAGAATCTGTTTAATTTTCTTCCATATTGTTCTAATGTTCTTAATTATGAAGTTGTTAATGTTCTTTGCTCCATCCTTTGAAAACAGACACGTGAAAAGATTGCACCTCTTCATTATGTACCCATTGTTCCTCTTTACTGCATTTAACTATATAATCGCAAGTAAAAGCCTTGGGTGGCGAGTTGATACAATTCCAAATCTGGAAGTTTAAAACCACCCTCAGATTAAAACTTTGCTTTAGGAGTTTTATTTGTCTTATGGCCGAGGACACTTTTTTAAAGAACGTCTTCGGTGGGGTAATTCTACCTGTAAGGCTTATGGGGAGATTGTTCCATTTAATTAGATCTGCTTTCATGTTGTTGAGTAATGGTATAAAGTTATTTGTCGTCACTCATTAAGCATCCTAAGTATTTAATATTTTTTGTGGCCCACTTAAAGCAGGGTTTGTCAACTAGGTTCGGCATCGGGCCAAATTTATTGAGCTAATAGTCGGTGGGACAGAACATAATTAGTATATAATATTAGCACAAATAATTGGCCAACACTACAAATTGAACAACATGTTCAATTTGTAGACCTCATAATAAATTCAGTGACAATAACATAATTTCTATCTGATTACGCTCATAAAATCACCATGTCTCCATAAAGATTGCACCAAAGAGGATGGCTGATGTTTTACATGCTCCTGACCAATTGTGCTATTTTGTTCGTTTTTTTACATTGTTTGTAACTAATTTTTTAACTTATTTTGTACAAAATGTTGCTGCTCTCCCAGGAACAGGCCCAATTCCCTGTCATTTGCGTGAAGAAAAGACTGAGGAAAAGATGACGCAGATCGGGCTGCCTTCTGAGAATCCGTAGGCGAGCGAGTAAACTCCCACTGCCATCCGTCCTACATGCTAACATTCAATTATTGGAAAATAAAATTGATGACCTACGATTACGATTATCCTACCAACGGGACATTAAGAACTGTAATATCTTATGTTTCACCGAGTCGTGGCTGAACTACGACACGGATAATATAGAGCTGGAGGGATTTTCAATGCACCGACAGAACAGACAAGCTACGTCTGTTAAGACGAGGTGTGGGGGTATGTGTCTTTCGTCAATAGCAGCTGGAGCGCGATGTCTAATATTTAAAAAGTCTTGAGGTATTGCTCGCCTGAGGTGGAGTAACTTATGATAAGCTGTAGACCACACTATCGAACCAAGACAGTTCTCATAATAATAATCTATATTATTTGTGGCCGTCTATTTACCACCACAGATCAATGCTGGCACTAAGACTACACTCAACCAACTCTATAAGGCCATAAGCAAACAGGAAAAAGCTCATCCAGAGCGACGCTCCTACTGGCCGGGGACTTTAATGCAGGCAAACTTAAATCAGTGCACATGTGCAACCATTGAAGAAAAAAAATCTATAAAAAAAATAAAACTCTAGACTCTTTACTCCACACACACAGATGCATACAAAGCTCTCACCCACCCTCTATTTGGGAAATCTGACCATAATCCTATCCTCCTGATTCCTGCTTACAAGCAAAAACTGAAGCAGGAAGTACCAGTGACTCGCCCAATACGGAATTGGTCAGATGACGCGGATGCTACACTACAGGACAGTTTTGCTAGAACAGACTGGAATATGTTCCGGGATTCATCCAATGGCATTGAGGAGTATACGAAATCAGTCACCGGCTTCATGAACAAGTGGATTGACGACGTCGTCCCCACAGTGACTGTACGTACATATCCCAACCAGAAACCATGGACTACAGGCAACATCCGCATTGAGCTAAAAGCTAGAGCTGCCGCATTCAAGGAGTGGCACACTAATCCGGACGCTTATAAGAAATCCCGCTATGCCCTCAGACAAAACATCAAACAAGAAAAGCGTCAATACAGGATTAGGATTGGATCCTACTACACCAGCTTTGATGCTCGTCAGATGTGGCAGGGCTGCACAGTGACGCGAGCCTACCAGACAAGCTTAATGCCTTTTACGCTCGCTTTGAGACAAGCAACGCTGAAGCATGCACAAGAGCACCAGCTGTTATGGATGACAGTGTGATAACGCTCTCCGTAGTCGATGTGAGCAAGACCTTTAAACAGGTCAACATTCACAAAGCCGCGGGGCCAGATGGACTACCAGGACGAGTACACAAAGCATGGCCGGCCCAACTGGCAAGTGTCTTCACTGACATTTCCATCCTCTCCCTGTCTGAGTCTGTAATACCAAAATGTTTCAGGCAGACCACCATAGTCCCTGTGTCCAAGGAAGTGAAGGTAACCTGCCTAAATGATTACCGCCCAGTAGCATTCACGTAGATAGCCATGAAGTGCTTTGAAAGGCTGGTCGGCTCACATCAACAGCATCCTCCCGGATACCCTAGACCCACTCCAATTCACATACCACCCCAACAGATCCATAGATTACGCAATCTCAATCACACTCCACACTGCCCTTTCCCACCTGGACAAAATTAATAACTATGTGAGAATGCTGTTCATTGACTACAGCTCAGTGTTCCACACCATAGTGCCCATGAAGCTCATCACGAAGCTAAAGACCCTGGGACTAAACACCTCCTTCTGCAACTGGATCCTGGACTTCCTGACGGGCTGGCCCCAAGTGGTAAGGGTAGGCAACAACACGTCTGCCACGCTGATCCTCAACACTGGGGCCCCTCAGGGGTGTGTGCTTAGTCCCCTCCTGTACTCCCTGTTCACCCACGACTGCGTTGCCAAACATGACTCCAACACCACCATTAAGTTTGCTGACGACACAACAGTGATAGGTCTGTTAGGGAGGTGACAGCCTATAGGTTACAGTGACAGCCTATAGGGAGGAGGTCAGAGAACTGGCAGTGTGGTGCCAGGACAACAACCTCTCCCTCAACGTGAGCAAGACAAAGGAGCTGATCGTGGACTAGAGGAAAAGGTGGGCCGAACAGTCCCCCATTAACATCAACGGAGCTGTGACAAATAAAGTTTGATTTGATCTCTATTCAAATATTATTTTGTATATTTCTCTGTGTTGATTGGTGGGGAAAAACAGGTCTACGTAGTCTACTGTAGCCTACACTACTTTTTTAACATCAACATTCGTTCAGAACAATTAGCTTGATAGCAAGAGAAAATGTTGCTCTAAAAAAGTATCAAAAGGTGGATTATTAAAATCGAAGAATGTACAGAGAGATGTTACCATCTTTTTCCAATGCCAAGCCAGTGTGTTTTATTTGCAATGAAAATGTTTCTGTTTACAAATAATTACATTTCCAAAGTATTTTTGAATCTAAGCATGGAACTTTCAAAGTGGCCTTCACGCCCAAGACAGAGGCACGACACCGAAACATTGAAGTGTTAACTGCAAGCAACACACAAAGCTTTTTTGGCTGACATATTCTGTCACTCAAACTGGCTAAATCTCCAGTTACAAGGATGAGGGAAAACAGCTGTGGATATGGTGGAAAAACTTGAAGCCTTTGCTAGGAAGCTTGAGTTGTTCGATTTGAACTTGTCATCTGGAAGGCTACTGCACTTCAGCACATCAGGGATGCGCTCAGGAGTGCTGAATCCTTGTGTGCATTTTGGAAAGACTTACACCTGCAAGTCCTCATTTTCCTCTATGAATGCAATATAGACTCACAACAGGAACCGGCTTCCACATAAGTCAATCGAGGACTGCCTGCGCATCAAAATCACACCAATGTCACGCGACATCCACAAGATCCCCTCGTGTCCGAGGGGAAATTTAACTTTTCCCATTGAGTAAGTCACTTACTGGTCAATATGACTATATTTAGTAAATATTAACATTACTGTGAGTGCTTATGCATGGATATTTAGGTCTCAAGCTGACAGTATGTTCCGTTTGTTCTGTCGTTAAAGGAGCGGACCATCCCAATACAGACATTCAGACACCACCTTTTTTTCTTTAAAATTATTGTTTTATGTAGGATGCTACATTTTTGGCCAGTTGCAATAGTAAGTAGGCCTAACAACTACAAACATCCCACTTCTATTTGGCCACATATTTTTTCTTGTAAAAGATGCTGTTAAGCCTTATAACTGGCTGAGGAAGGCTAAGTTATTTTATATAGGCCTAGGCTCTGAAGAAATATTCTCCAATTAAGCCCTCTTGTTTTTTGTAAAGTCAAATTAAAATGAAGATTATTGTTGAAATTAATTACTCGACTGGTGTAGGTTTTCTCCATCTGTTGCTGTGCAACACTTGCATAACCAGTTACATATATTTTCAGCACCAGGAGGTGTTGACCGTAAAGCTGCAATTGCGGTGCGGTTGCAGCTTTACGTTTCACCACCACAAAATGGTTTGCTGCCTGCTTTATTAGTTGACCGTGTCCTGCATTCTCTCTCCTCATGAATTAAGTTAAAATGTAACTTTTGCATTATTTAGGTCTATTTGACCAAGAAGGAGAGTGATGGAGTGCTGCTTCAGACCTGGCCTCCACATGACCTGGCCTCCACAATCACCCGACCTCAACCCAATTGAGATGGTTTGGGATGAGTTGGACCGCAGAGTGAAGGAAAAGCAGCCAACAAGTGCTCAGCATATGTGGGAACTCCTTCAAGATGGTTGTAAAAGCATTCCAGATGAAGCTGGTTGAGAGAATGCCAAGAGTGTACAAAGCTATCAAAGGCAAAGGGTGGCTACTTTGGAGAATCTAAAATATATTTTCATTTGATTAACACTTTTTTGATTACTACATGATTCAATGTGTTATTTCATAGTTCACTATTATTCTACAATGTAGAAAATAGTTTAAAAAAAACCTTGAATGAGTAGGTGTGTCCAAATATATATTTGAATATTCATAATTAATTTGGGGGCCAAATAATATTGCTGGTTGGCAAGATTGGCACGCTGGCCGCCAGTTGGTGAACCCTGACTTAAAGGATTGCTGTCGATCATGAGTTATTCTGTTTCATATTGCCATCATTACAGTTCTTTCCACGTTATTTTAATATCCTGAGAGTTTAGAGTAATCTGGAAATATTTTTAACAAGGGGGCATTAAGTTTTCCATCTTAGTCAGGTATATAAAGGAGATCATCTGCAAATAAGTTTAGTTGACCAATAATGATACCTGTTACATTTGGGTCCTGTCTAATTATTTCTACATGCGGTTCAGGAGGAGGGAGAGAGGACATCCCTGATAATGTATGTGTATATTTTTGCTTTAGGACATTTATATAATATTATTATGACATTTATTATTTCAGCTGGAAAGTAAAATGAATTTCAAAGTTTTGAATAGCAAAGGCCATTCAAGACGGTCAAAAGCCTTTTTGGCATCAACTGCCATTATGGGATAATCAACAAGGGGCCATGCGTTCTATGGAAAATAATGAACGAGGTGGAAGGTGTATTCCACAACACGAGAGCCCCGGTAGAAATGTGTTCAACATCCAGCTACAGTAGTTGCCGTGGTAACCAAACAAACAGACTTGCTAGTTTTACCTAACCATCAGTACTAGCTTGCCATTATGAAAATCGAATTCAACAATGCCATAATGTTTTAAATTTGACTTTTGCTTTCAAAAGCAGCACAAACATAGAACATGTAAGAATTAACAATAGCCATTGAATTCTACCGTGCAAATATACCATGCATTATTTAAGCAATAAGGCCTGAGGGGGTGTGGTATATGGCCATATATCACAAACACCCGAGGGACCTTATTGCTATTATAAAGTGGTTACCAATGTACTCCGAGCAGTAAAAATACATATTTTGTCATACCCGTGGTATACGGTCTGATATGCCATGGCTGTCAGCCAATCAGCATTCAGGGCTCAAAGCTCTAGAATGCCCTTCAAGCCAATCAGAAACAAGTATTCAACAATGCCATGGTATAAGGATAAATCTGCATCTTGTTTTTAACATATTGTATTATACTGAAACATGTTCTTGTATTTGTTTGTAAGTGTCCATGTTAAATAAACCCTGTTTGATTAATATTTATCAAGTCTGGTAAGACTTTTGCCATTCTGTTGCTAAGGAGTTTTGCTATTTTATTGTCGTAATGTATTACATTTATGGGTTTGTAATATTTGCAGGGGACTCCAGATTTTTCTGGTTTTAATATAACTGAAATAACAGTTCGATACATGGAACTCGGAATCCCTAAATTGAGTGACGTGTGTTGTCATTTAAGTAAATAAGGGCGGTACTTTGTCCCAGAATATCAAATAAAATATCAAAATAAAATAAAATGATAAGAAAGCCATCGATCCCTGGGGCTTTTCTCTGGGTGAAGATTTTTTAAAGTGTCTAACATTTCTTTTTGGGTGATTTCCATTTTTAGCCTAGTGTATATCTCAATAGTCTAAAGAAGTTCTCTTCTCCTTTCCCTCATCTACACTGAACTGGACTGGGGAAAGGCCCATTCCCTGAAAGGACCCACCATGTTGCTTTCACTTACACTGAGTCTACAAAACATTAAGGACAGCCGCTGTTACCATGACACAGACTAACCAGGTGAATACAGGTGAAAGCTAAAACCCCTTATTGACTCGCTTGTTAAATCTACTTCAAATCAGTGTCGATGAAGGGGAGAAGAAAAGTGAGACATGGATTGTCTACAGTATGTTGTGCCATTCAGAGGATAAATGGACAAAACAAAAGATTTAAGTGCCTTTGAATGGGGTATGGTGGAGGTGGTAGTAGTAGTAGGTGCCAGGCAAACGCTTTTGCCACCTTATAAAGTCCATGCCCCGAGGCTATTCTGAGGGGGGTAGTGCTATGAGGAGGACCTTAGTGAGGACGTTACCCGTGCCATGTCCACCAGGAAGTTCTCAAAGAGCTTCCAGATGTGGTGGCTGGTGTAGATCTCCTTCATCTCCACCTCCGTGTCCACGTAGCAGTGGTTCACAAAGTTCACGTAGGCCGTCTTCACCTGGGGAGGGAGGGCCAATAGAAACCATGCATTCAGATGATTGACAGGTCTGAAAGATTACACTGAGGTGAATGAATGCTAGGCTATATCAAGGCTGGCTGTTCTGGAATCAAATGTTATGCATCTGTATGCAAACAATGGGTGCATGCCAAATGTCTATAATGGAATACAATCTTGCTTTACTTTCCCTCATCTGCACTGATGCAAAACAGCTGAACAGATTAACTGCAATTCACAGTACGCATTTACCAAGTCATGCCACTCTTAACCATCCTCTGTATCCTCAGATTAGTGCAGATGAGGTTGAATACAAGGGTAGAAATCCCATTAGACTACTGAATCACACCCCAGCACCAAATGACAAAGCCTCTCAATATGACCCCATCCCTTCCCCTGTACCTCAGGGATGCAGTCTTCGTGGGTGACCACTTTGACAATGTCGTCGAGGGGCAGCAGGGAGTTACATTTCAGCTCGGTGTATACGTTCTTGCCCTCAGTGCAGACAGCGAGGAGCTCTACCAGAGTGTTGTGGTAGGCCAGGGCGCCGCCCTCGTCCCTACGCTCCAGCTCGCAGCACATCATCTGGAACAGCACCGGGAAGGAGGAGCGGTCGTTGTAGAACACCAGCACGTCCTCGCCACCGTTCACCAGCTGGGGGTGGGATGGACAGAAAAGCAGACAGACGAGTGGAGGTTAGACAGGGAATACCATATCACTAGTGGGGATAACCAATATTGCTAATTCAATATGATATTAAAATGAACAAGACAAAGCGTGATATTGGTTAATTCTTCCAGTTAAACTAAACTGAGACTCAACATGCAATGACTTCCTGTAACACCCTCAACCAAGATTCCAACCAACGTCTATGGGCAAATAAATAAATTAATCCACAAGGTATTTTCTAAAAGTAGTCACATTTTAAGTCTCTCGTTTTTCAAACATCTCTAACAAGCCCTGGCAATTTTGGAGATAGTGGTAGTGGAAACCATGCTATTGTGGTGTCTCCACAGCCTTACAAAGACAGCATCATCATCATCATCATCCCTCGCCCACCTCGGTCATGACCTTGTCCTGGCACTTTTTCACGTACTTCCCGTCGGCCTTGACGATGGTCAGGAGGAACTTGAGGTACTGGACGTGTCGGCCGTGCGTCTCGATGCAGTGGACAAAATGGTGGACCACGCGGTCGCTGATCTCATTGCACAGGTGGAAGTTGTTCATGAAGATGTGGCGCATGGTCTCAGCCTCCAGGAGCTGGAGAGAGGGAGAAGATGTGCACAGTGAATTCACATTCGTTGACATATGGCTATCCAGTAATAGAATGCATTTATTGAGTTGAAAATTAGTAAGACGTGAACAAACATGTACAGTACCAGTCAAAAGTTTGGACACACCTACCCATTCAAGGGTTTTTCTTTATTTTAACTATTTTCTACATTAATAGTGAAGACATCTAAAGTATGAAATAACACATATGGAATAATGTAGTAACCAAAAAAAGTGTAAAACAAATGAAAATATATTTTATATTTGAGATTCTTCAAAAAGCCACCCTTTGCCTTGATGACAGCTTTGCACAATCTTGGCATTCTCTCAACCAGCTTCACCTGGAATGCTTATCCAACAGTCTTGAAGGAGTTACCACATATGTTGAGCACTTGTTGGACGCTTTTCCTTCACTCTGCACTCCAACTCATCCCAAGCCATCTTGATTGGGTTGAGGTGAGGTGATTGTGGAGGCCATGTCATTTGATGCAGTACTCCATCACTCTCCTTCTTGGTCAAATAGCCTGTAGGTGTGTTGTGTCATTGTCCTTTTGAAAAACAAATGATAGTGGGACTAAGCCCAAACCAGATGGGATGGCGTGTCGCTGCAGAATGCTGTGGTAGCCATGCTGGCTAAGTTTGCCTTGAAATTCTAAATAAATCACAGACAGTGTCACCAGCAAAGCACCCCCCACACCATCACACCTCCTACTCCATGCTTCACGGTGGGAACCACACATGCGGAGATCATCCTTTCACCTACTCCACGTCTCAAAAAGACACGGCTGTTGGAACCAAAATTCTCAAATTTGGACTCATCAGACCAAAGGACAGATTTCCACCGGTCTAATGTCCATTTCTCGTGTTTCTTGGCACAAGCAAGTGCCTACTTCTTACTGGTGTCCTTTAGTAGTGGTTTCTTTGCAGCAATTCAATCATAAAGGCCTGATCCATGCAGTCTCCTCCGAACAGTTGATGTTGAGATGTGTCAACTCTGTGAAGCATTTATTTGGGCTGCAATTTTTGAGGCTGGTAACTCTAATGAAGTCTAACTCTGGGTCTTCCTTTCCTGTAGCGGTCCTCATGAGAGCCAGTTTCATCATAGTGCTTGATGGTTTTTGCAATTGCACTTGTAGAACCTTTCAAAGTTCTTGACATTTTCCACATTGACTGACCTTCATGTCTTAATGTAATTATGGAATGTCGTTTCTCTTTGCTTATTTGAGCTGTTTCTTGCCATAATATGAACTTGGTCTTTTACCAAATAGGGCTATCTTCTGTATACCACTCCTACCATGTCACAACACAACTGATTGGCTCAAAAGCATTCAGAAGGAAAGTTTTAACAAGGCACACCTGTTAATTGAAATGCATTCCAGGTGACTACCTCATGAAGCTGGTTGAGAGAATACCAAGAGTGTGCAAAGCTGTCATCAAGGCAAAGGGTGGCTCCATTGAAGAATCTCAAATATAAAATATATTTTGATTTGTTTAACAATTTATGGTTACTACATGATTCTATATGTGTCTATACGTCTGCTAAATGACTTAAATGTGTTATTTCATAGTTTGTATGTCTATACTATTATTCTACAATGTAGAAAATAGTCCAAATAAAGAAAAACCCTCGAATTAGTAGGTGTGTCCAAACTTTTGACTGGTACTGTATGTCCCGTGTATGTGTTTGTCAGTGTGTGTCCATACATGCATATACTGTGTGTGTGTGCACGCACAGTGGTCGTGAATGAATGCATGTTTGTGTGAGTGTACCCCTGGTGTAAGGAACAGGTTGAGGTATTTGTGGAGCAGAGCCTGGTTCTGGCTGTTGCCTCTACAGAAGTACTGCAGGAAAACATGGGCCAGTGTCATGATCTCATTCATCTTCTCATCACTCTGGGGACAGACAGGAGTCACAACACGGTTTCACAATTGCATAACCACAAAATCAATCCATACAGATGGTCCAACAAAGCTACCAGGGCGGCGTTTATATATCTAGTCAAGCTTTATCCAGGTAAAGTCTAGTTATTGAGCATGACAATATCCATGTAAGGCTTTGAGGGGCCTCATCTGAAGCATGTATTTTAAGCCTAAATGGACTGGGCGCCTATGTGTGTTTGACACTTACTGTAATTACTGAAATCTCTAAATGTGATGACGTGCTCACCTTCTCATAAGGTATCTGGAGCAGGTCCAGCACCACAGAGTGAGCCCCCATGTTCTTCAGCAGCCTCTGCTGCTGCACACAACTCTTCTTACTGGGGTAACACAGCTTACTGAGCCGCAGCAGGATCTGCAGACCACACACACACACAGATCAGACAAACATACAGCACATTCAGAAAGTATTCAGACCCCTTTTTCCACTTAATTACGTTACAGCCTTATTCTAAAATGGATGAAATTATTTGTTCCCCCCCCTCATCAATCTACAAACAATACCCCATAACGACAAAGCAAAAACAGTTTTTTTTTTTTTATGTTTGCTCATAAAAATAAAAAAAATACAAATGAAATATCACATTTGCATAAGTATTCAGACCTTTTACTCAATACTTTGTTGAAGCACCTTTAGCAGCGATTTCAGCCTCGAGTCTTCTTGGGTATGACGCTACAAACTTGGCACACCTGTATTTGGGGAGTTTCTCACATTCTTCTCTGCAGATCCTCTCAAGCTCTGTCAGGTTGGATGGGGAGTGTCGCTGCACAGCTTTTTTCAGGTCTCTCCAGAGATGTTCAATCGGGTTCAAGTTCGGGCTCTGGCTGGGCCACTCAAGGACATTCATAGACTTGTCCCGAAGCCACTCCTGCATTGTCTTGGCTGTGTGCTTAGGGTTGTTGTCCTGCTGGAAGGTGAACCTTCTCCCCAGTCTGAGGTCCTGAGCGCTCTGGAGCACGTTTTCGTCAAGGATCTCTCTGTACTTTGCTCCGTTCATCTTTGCCTCAATCCTGACTAAACTCCCAGTCCCTACAGCTGAAAAACATCCCCACAGCATGATTCTGCAACCACCATGCTTCACCACCATGCTTCACCGTAGGGATGGTGCCATGTTTCCTCCAGAAGTAATGCTTGGCATTCAGGCCAAAGAGTTCAATGTTGGTTTCATCAGACCAGAGAATATTGTTTCTCATGGTCTGAGAGTCCTTTAGGTGCCTTTACTGAGAAGTGGCTTCTGTCTGGCCACTCTACCATAAAGTCCTGATTGGTGGAGTGCTGCAGAGATGATTGTCCTTCTGGAAGGTTCTCCCATCTCCACAGAGGCACTCTAGAGCTCTGTCAGAGTGACCATCGGGTTCTCAGTCAGCTCCCTGACCCAAGGCCCTTCTCAACTGGTTGCTCAGTTTGGCTGGGCGGCCAGTTCTCGAAGTCTTGGTGGTTCCAAACTTCTTCCATTTAAGAATGATGAAGGGCACTGTGTTCTGGAAGGACCATATACTGCAGACATTTTTTGTACCCTTCCAAATCTGTGCCTCGACACAATCCTGTCTCGGAGCTCTACGGACAATTCCTTTGACCTCATGGCTTGGTTTTTGCACAGACATGCACTGTCAACTGTGGGACCTGATATAGACAGGTGTGTGCCTTTCCAAATCATGTCCAATCAATTGAATTTACCACAGGTGAACTCCAATCAAGTTGTAGAAACATCTCAAGGATAATCAATGGAAACAGGATTCACCTGAGCTCAATTGAGTCTCATAGCAAAGGGTCTGAATACTTTTGCAAATTATTTTTATTTTTAATACATTTGCAAAAAAGTTTTAAAAAACTGTTTTTCCCTTTGTCATTATGGGGTATTGTGTGTAGATCCATTTTAGAATAAGGCTGTAACGTAACAAAATGTGGAAAAAGTCATTTAATGGCTACATAGCAATAAGTCTAAAAAACACTTTTTCAGCTGCTTTAAATTTAATGTTACTGAAGCTCATTCAATTCAATGTTATTGTATCCCCTCAGGAGCATTTAAGAAAGGCAAGGCAGGCTACAAGGCAGGCTACAAGGCAGGCAAGTCCAGCTCATGTTGGCCACACATTGGCCAGTGATGTGAGGTCCGTAAATTGTTAGTGTGCAATCAATAACCCCAGCGTCATGATGTATTTTCAGACTGCACTGACTAATTGATTACGCTGCCAATACCACACACACTATAAGGGGACAGAATGGCAGCCCACCTCTTTGACGATGTTGTAGTTGTTAGCTTTGTTGCTGTCTATATGGGGCTTCACGTCCCCATCCTGTACTGGACTCAGGATGCCTGCCTCCTGTCATTCACACACAACACAAAAATATTTGGAAGTTAGGATTCAGCCCTCCCTTAGCCATTAGTACTCTGTGCTGTGTGGCCTATAGGGGGCATACTATACTGTACTGTACGATAGTGTACTGAAGTATACTGTAGCATACTGTAAAGTATAGTGTTGTACCTCCATGGTCTGCTCCTTGACCTGGCTGTCTCCTATGTCCTCACTGCCGTAGCCTCCACTCTTCTCCACCCACAGTTCAGACTTCTCCACCGCCAGCCTGAGCTGGTCCAGGTTAGTCTTGATCTGCTTGTAGTTCTCCACATCCTGCTCCGACACCAGCAACTGCACCTGCAGGAGACCACAGGAACACACAGTGAAATCAGACACACACATAAAAACAGATCAGGCGCACCCTCACGAACCACCAACTGTGCCTTTACCTGTTTGAAGGCCTGTAGGACCTCGGCTCTCTGGCTGAAGTGTTTGAACATGAGCTGCAGTGAGCCGGACACCAGCGGAGTGTAGTCCTGCATGATGAGATGGATCAGCACCCTCAGGAAGGTCCTGCCTCCCTCGTCATCCAGCTCCACAGCACTACACTCTGAACTAGAAGCACCAGACACAGGGTTAGAAAGAAAAATTGTTAGACACGGCATGACGCTCTGAATTGGAAGCACCAGACAGACACATGGTTAAAATAAAATAGTATTTTTCACGTGCCGAATACAACGGGTGTAGATTTAACGTGAAATGATTGCTTACGAGCCCTTCCTAATGAAGCAGAGTAAAAAAAAAATAATAATATATATATATATATATATATATATATATATATATATATAAAAATTAGGAATACAAAATAGGGGTGAGGTAATTGAGGTATATATTTACATGAAGGCAGGGTAAAGTTACTACAGTTGAAGTCGGAAGTTTACATACACTTAGGTTGGAGTCATTAAAAGCTCGTTTTTCAACCACTCCACAAGTTTCTTGTTAACAAACTATAGTTTTGGCAAGTCGGTTAGGACATCACCTTTGTGCATGTCAAGTAATTTTTCCAACAATTGTTTACATACAGATTATTTCACTTATAATTCACTGTATCAAAATTCCAGTGGGTCAGAAGTTTACATACACTAAGTTGACTGTGCCTTTAAACAGCTTGTCCAGCAAACCAGTGGGTCAGAAGTGGGTGCTATTGTTTGTACAGATTAACGTGGTACCTTCAGGCATTTGGAAATTGCTCCCAAGGATGAACCAGACTTGTGGAGGTCTACAATTATTTTTCTGAGGTCTTGACTGATTTCTTTTGATTTTCCCATGATGTCAAGCAAAGAGGCACTGAGTTTGAAGGTAGGCCTTGAAAAACATCCACAGGTACACCTCCAATTGACTCAAATGATGTCAATTAGCCTATCAGAAGCTTCTAAAACCATGACATAATTTTCTGGAATTTTCCAAGCTGTTTAAAGGCACAGTCAACTTAGTGTATGTAAACTTCTGACCCACTGGAATTTTGATACAATGAATTATAAGTGAAATAATCTGTCTGTAAACAATTGTTGGAAAAAGTACTTGTGTCATGCACAAAGTAGATGTCCTAACCGACTTGCCAAAACTATAGTTTGTTAACAAGAAACTTGTGGAGTGGTTGAAAAATGAGTTTTAATGACTCCAACCTAAGTGTAAGTAAACTTCCGACTTCAACTGTATGTGTGTGGGTTTTGTGTGAGAGTGTAGTGAGTGTGCTAATAGTCAGTGCAAGATAGACCTGGTAACCATTTAATTCACTATTAAGTAGTCTTTTGGCTTGGGCGTAGCAGCTGTCTCTGAGCCCGTTGGTCTGAGAGCCGATGCTCCGGTACCGTTTGCTGGACAGTAGCAGAGTGAACATTCTATGGATTGGGTGGCTGTAGTCTTTGGCAATTTTTCAGGCCCTCCTCTGACACTGCCTGATCTAGAGGTCCCGTATGGCAGGGAGCTCAGTCCCAGTGAAGTACTGGGCTGTCCACACTGCCCTCTGTAGCACTTTGCGGTTGAGGATCGTGCATTTGCCCATACCAAGTGGTGATAAAGCCAGTAAAGATGCTTTCAGTGTTGCATCTGTAGAACTTTTTGAGGATCCGAGGGCCCATAACCTCCTGAGAGGGAAGAGGTGATGTCGTGCCCTCTTCACGACTCTGCGGGTGTGAGTGGACTATGTTAAGTCCTTAGTGATGTGGACGCCATGGAATTTGAAGCTCTCCACCAGCCCCGTTGATGTGGATGGTGGTGTGCTCTCCCCTCTTTCTCCTGTAGTGGCCCCCGTGTTGAGGGTCAGCGTGACAGAGGTGCTGTTGCCTACCCTCACCACCGTGGGGCCGTCCTGTCAGGAAGTCCAGGATCCAGTTGCAGAGGGAGGGGTTCAGTCCCAGGGTCTCCAGCTTGGTGATGAGCTTGGAGGGGACTATGGTGTTGAACACTGACCTGTAGTCTATGAACAACATTCTCACTAGTTATTTCCCCTCCTGTTCAGGTGGGAGAGGGCAGTGTGAAGTGCAATTTCGATTGCGTCATCTGTGGACGGTATGCGAATTGGAGTGAGTCCAGGGCGCCTGAGATGATGTTACTGATGTGTGTTATGAGAAGCCTTCCAAAGCACTTCATAATTACAGATGCGAGTGCAACAAGGCAATAGTCATTTAAGCAGGCTACCTTGGAGTTCTTGTTACAGACACAGCACAATGTTCTGAACTGGAGACACACACAGGGTTTTAGACAGACACGGGGACACACAGACATATAGGCACACACACACACCACTTTTCTCTGAACTAAAACCATAGTGCACCCTTTTTCTCACACACACACAAACATAACACATGTATGTAGACCAACACAGACAGATACAGGCACACACAATTGATTTACCTTCCAGCAAACATTGTCTCTGCTTTGGCTGCAATTTCATCAATGTCTGGATCTGAAACTGTGCAAAATATTGTGAATCACTGAATCCAATTATAGAAAGCACAATTACAGAAAGTAATTAGTGGCTGTGACAGCACAGCGCAAACAATTGATTACAACAGCAATCAACAAACCAGCAGGATTCCCCTCAGATATTAACTGAAACACTCAAGATTCCCCCAGCCTGGTCCTAATTCAAGTATAGGAGTTGGCAAGACAGTACAAATAGATCTGGGACCAGGCCAAGATGTCCCTATGTAATGGTAGACCTTTACCTGACATGGAGGGAAATTCAGACAATGATATAGAGCTGTCTGGTAGATTACTGTCCCCAAACTCTTTCTTATAGATGGACAGCAGGTAGGTGATCCTATAGTCCAGTCGCACACTCAGAATAAACTGATGGGAGAACAAGATGGAAGCAGATAAAAGGATCACAATGTTAAATGCCTAAATGTACACAAAGCTAAAATAGTGAAATCAGAGACATTAAACAGTGTTAACCAACTGTTTGTTATTGCGTTTTCACACATGATATACATCAGGGGTAGATAGGCAACTAGATTCAGCCACGGGACGATTTTTGTCGAAGCGGATGGTCGGGGGCAGGAATAAAATTATAATCATTTGTACACTGCAAATTGACCACAACTAAGCCCAATAACAAATTGTATTTGAAAATAATAATTTCATACTTTGATTGTATTGAGTCACAATCACGTCTCTTTTTTTATTCGTGGGAATACTTGGGAACAAACTTCTTAAATTAAACTCATTTTCAGCTGAATTCCTGAAGATTGTTTTACTAAAAACTTAAAATAAAAAATCCCTTGTGGGACGGTTTTGGTTCGCCTGTTGCCAACCCCTGGTACACACCGTCCAACCAAATGCTTACTTGCAGGTTCCTTCTCAACAATGCAACAACAATAAGGAATAATACAAGTACAAAGTAAATGGTCCGGTAGAATAGAAAACATTTTAGCATGTGTATAATAAAGGAAGGCACAATTTATAGTACAATATTGTACCAAAAGTATACAATCAATAATTTCCCCTCAAGAATTTAAAACGCATTGGAGACTGGTATAGAGAATTTGACCACAGCCAGCCTCAAGCCACAACAGTTACAGGTAACTGGCCCTCCAGACCACATGGTGGAGCTCCACTCACCTGTAAAATCTCAATGATTTTGAGCTTGGTGTCCATGACCATGACATCCTCGTTGTCTGTCAGACAGAGTGGTTGTTTTCTGTCCTGAAGGGACGGGGGCGTGTTCGGGAGGTGGTGAGGCTGGACGTGCCCTCGACTCAGCACCATCTGAGTCATCATCTCTCCCACACCGTGGATGGTACGAAACACGTTGTTCCCTGGAAGACAGAGAGACCATGGAGGTGTTCATTGGGCACCAAACATAAGGAAACAGACTGAAAAAGAGAGGGACTACATGGCAACATTCTCTGTTGTGTGTCCTAATGAACACGATCCAGGACATACAAGCTCTTTAGACAACAGTAGGTTTAACAAAGAGATGGGGATCAGAACACATCTCTTAAAGTTGTTTCTGATTGTGATCTGGACACTGTCATCTACAGTGAACAAAAATATTAACGCAACAATGTTGGTCCCCTGTTTCGTGAGCTGAAAAAAAAAAATGACATTTTCCAAAGTCACAAAAAGCTTCTTTCGCCTGAGAAGTACTTATTTCTGTGATAAAGCCCTTTTGTGTGGGAAAACTCATTCTGATTGCCTGGGACTGGTTGCCAAGTGAGTGGGCGTATCCCCTCCAAGGCCCACCCATGGCTGCAACCCTGCCCAGTCATGTGAAATCCATACATTAGGGCGTAATGAATTTATTTAAATTGACTGATGTCCTTCTATGAAGTGTAACTCAGTAAAATCTTTGAAATTGTTGCATGTTGCATATATATTTTTGTTTTGTATACTCATAACATATCTACTCATGTACCATTTCATCTACCTATCTATATTGCATTATTCAATATGAAATGTGCATGCATAATAAATAAATAAATCGTTTTGTGATTTAATGAAATGTTTTAATCCGTTATTTCATTAATTAATTCTCTGTGTGACTGACCTGCCTCGGGGCTCTTGCTGAGCTCGGCCATGTCGGTAAGCGGGTGCTGGACAAAGTCCAGGATGGCCAGCAGGGTGCGTGTGAGACGCAGCAGCTCACTGAAGCTGTAGAAGCCAAAATAAACCAGGTTACGGGCCAGGTGCACCACCTACAAGACAGGAGAGGAGAGGTACGTGGATTTCCCCCCACAGAGGCCAGAGTTAGACACAACTTGAACATCAGAAAGTAATCATGTCTATTACCATCTTTGGTCACCACTGGGTGGGGTGGGAGAACGACTGTTCTAAGAGTTGTATTATTGTGTCTTTGCAAAAATACAACAAAAAGAAAGTGAACATGTCTACATCCATAGTTTGGATGTGTCAATCACACGCACCCTGCTGGCCATCCACACAAATAATTGTGTACTTTCTTTTACCTCCAGAGTCAGTTCATTCTTCTCTTCGTCTCCAAAGGGAAAGGGTTGGCTGACCACGTCTTTGAGGTATTCCTCTACAAACTCCATGGTGGGGGCAAACTTCCTCTTCATCTCCTCTCTGGAGGTGTCAGTGAACTCGTACTCATACCTTGGGCGACAGTTATAGAGTATAGTTACGGTATAGCGTAGAAACTCCACAGTCTACATGAGAAACGAACAAACAGAGAAATTAAGTTGTTTAAAACTGTGAAAGAGACCTTCAGCCTAGAACATCTGACTGCCATGATTCTGTAGAGAAAAGAAAGTGCTGTCGCTACCTAGACGCATTAAAGAAATGTAGCAAACCGAAGATGCAATCCACCTGCGATGATTCTCTACCCAGAGGTAATTTTCTTTCAGGTGGTGTGCCAGTTACAGATCCGTTATTACCAAATCCACAGATCCCAAAGCCACACATCAAAGCACCCCCCACCAGCCACGCCACATCCCCCACACACTCACTCGTGGATGGTGATCTTGGAGGGGATCTCGGTCCAGAGACGGGCGTAGCGCACGGCCACCACTGCCTCCTGGGGCTCGCGGTCCACGTGCATGTGCAGCATGAGGCGGCAAAAGGAGGCGCGCAGGTTGTAGGGCAGGCAGTCGTCAAACATGCATCGCAGGATCAGGTCCACGGGCAGCTGGCTGGACACCTGGTTGATGGCCAGGTACTGGCGGTCCAGACACATCTTGGCAAACAGGTTGAGCTGGTATCTGGAAGGTGGATGGAGAAGATGGAGAGGGAATACATGGAGAAGAGGTGTCATAGAAATGTAGAAGAAATAGCGCCTGCACACTCATAAAGCCCCATAGAAATATACCATGCTGTAGTATAGGGATCATCAACTAGATTCAGCAGCGGAACTATTTTTTCTCGAGCGGATTGTCAAGTGGTCGGAACATAAATCACAAATAATTTGTAGACTGCAAATTGTCCACAAAAAGCCAAAACAGATATAATATTTGACTAAAACAATCCTTTCAAGCCTTCCTTACATTTGTTTACAATCACAGCACTCTACTATGCGTGGCTAATACTTTGAAACAGATTTCCAAAATTATAAATCACTTGGAGCTGATTTGCTGGTCCAACAATTAAAACATTTTTATTTGCTCAGAGAACGTGGGAGGCCAAATAAATTAAACCCGGGCCAAATACGGCCCGCCAGTTGGTGAGCCCTGACAGTAAACGTGTGTCAATCAATGGAAAGAAAAAAGTGGGATTCATTATTTATTCACAAAGTAGGAGCTGAAAACACACACCCAAATGGTTGACAAGGTGTAGATTAAAGGACCATGAATACTTGAAACATAAATAAATTGGAGAAGCAATGTTTCGGCACTCAGTGTCTAATAAAGATTCCCAGAACGCCCTGCTGCAGTAGCTGTCTAGTACCTGTAGTAGGTGATGACGTCGTTGTCCAGCTTGTGGTTGCCCTTGGCATCCTGGGCCAGGTGGCGGATGGACTTGCCGTGTGGCTCCTTGTGGCTGTCAATCCAGTAGAGCCACACCTCCTCGTCCTCCTCGGTGTCCTCCTGCAGCATGGATGACTGCAAGGTAGTCTCCATGCTGGGGATGAGCCTGGGGGGGCAAGGGGGGAGAGGGGTGGAAGATGGCCAAAGGAGAAGAGCATTCGGATACATAGTGCCTACTACTATACTGTAGTATATTTCAACTGTGTACAATTCTGCATACACCAGCTAACTGATATTCATCCAAGCTGTATTTTTATATAGATGTACCAGCATGATGGAATGTGAATTAGTGTATACAGAGTCATGCCCAACATCAGCACTGCCCCATTGCACGGTAAAAAGACAGGTAACAGTCCCCAATCTGAGAAGCTGATTCTGAACAGACTTTACCTGCACTACAGTGTTAGGTAGAGAGCACAGGATGTGTGCGTGACTCACTTGGTCTGGATGAGGATTTCAGCGTTGGCGGGGTTCAGAATGAATTTACAGATGAGCTCCTGTGTCACTGGGATGGCCGTCTTATTGGACACGCACAGGTCTGACAGGTAGTCCAGAAACCTGATAGGAAGACAGAGGACAACCAAACTCAATGGACTTAATCTGCTGAAAGACTATGAACCCAGTACAGTGGCTTTAAAAAATCTCACAACCACAGGCAACACAAACATACAGTATTAGACATTTCTTTTTTTGCACATTGTGCATTATAGCCCCAGCTTGTATATCTAACCCAGACATTGGGATCATTGTGGATCAAATGTGTGTTTGTGTCATATGCATGTTATAATGTGTGTTATGTATCGTACATCCCTCCTCTGCCCTGACCTGGGCTCTCGGTTGCGACGCAGCAGATTGACGAAGGTCTCGATCTCCTTGGCTGTGATGTGTTTCTCCAGCAGCTTGCGGTTGTTGTGGAGCAGGGCAGTGATGGTGTCCTCCGCCAGGATCTCATAACCGATCTGAGACTGCATGATGGAGAACTTCTTGGCTATGTACTCCTGGAGGGCAGAAGGAGACCAGTTAATCCCAATCGATACCATCACAGGAAAACATACGTTCTACAGGGATAGCAGAGTGAAGAGCATAGCAATGGAACTGCTAGAATGGGAAAGCCCCTCAGACCACAACAATTTGACTTCACTCTCATGGGTATCCTCTAAATGACAGATATGGTATTCTAGTTCTACATTAACCAAAACACAACAATGGATTTTCTTCTCTCAAATTCACGTGACTGAATTAACTAATGATGAGATGTGAGATATGCTAAAACAAATCCCTATGGTACTATAGTCACTGAACTTATTGACCAAGTAAGGTAGGTTTTGAGGACAACTACAGTAGGGAGGACTACTAGCCTGGTTCTTGCGGTAGTCCTGTTGGGAGTGGCGCAGCACCCGGTAGCACAGCCGCAGCATGTACTTAAAGGGAGCGTAGCGCTGGTCCCCCAAGTCCTCCAGCTTCAGCATGGGACCCTCCCCCTGGTCTGTGAACGGGGCCTTCAGAATACCAAAAATCTGGAGACAGACAGACATTTCAGAGGTTACAAGATTATGATATGATAACTTGCTGATGCCAAAGCAAACGCACTTCAAAAGGAGATGTTGATGATGTTGTCCGCATCCTCCCTAATCCTGATAATGACCACTGCCAGCATCATTAGCGCTAACAATGCTATTAGCGTGGCCTTTGGCATAATGGACTGGAGTTATTGCTCCCTTGAATTACTGCTATCAGATGGACCGCCTACTCCCTGCACTCTAATCCCCATAAGTCACAGTGTAATGACCACGAGGGAAGAGACAGTGAAATTCACCTTCCTCTAGCTATGCGTGCCAGTCTGCTTCTGCGCTAGCCTATATGTCTGTGACGTCAAAAGAAATCTGCACAGTTGTTGTTCAATTTAACAGCTGCTGAAGATGTAAATCTGAAACGGTCAATGAAGAAAAAGTGATAAAGGTCTGCATGCATCGCTGTCATAATTACCCAACATATTTGTTAAGACAATGACAGAGGAACTGGCCAAAGCAGAAGCAAGACCAAAGCTAGAGGATACATGTTAAGGTGATATTCTGTGAGTGAGTGAGTGATTGAGTGAGTGAGTGAGTGAGTGAGTGAGTGAGTGAGTGAGTGAGTGAGTGAGTGAGTGAGTGAGTGAGTGAGTGAGTGAGTGAGTGAGTGAGTGAGTGAGTGAGTGAGTGAGTGAGAATAACTGAGCTGACCTGGGCTAGAATGTTCTGTTCCCTCATTAGTTTCTGCCGCTCTCTGTTCGGGTTGGAGAGGACCACAGACAGTACGTCCTGTCCGTTGTTGGGGACCTCGCACACAAAGAAGATCAGGTCCTCCAACAGCTTGGTCACAAACCTGGGAAACATGGGCCCGCAAAAGAGCATTGGTACACTTGCTTCAGCAGTCTGAAAGTATGTTTTATGGTAGGAGAAGAACATTGGTGGATGTGACAGTAGTACTACTGTGACAGTAGTTCACCGAACACAGACACATTACTAGCAGTCAAATCCTTGCTTTCTCCTTCCGCATTTTCTTCACTCTCAGATTCTTTCACTCTCGGATTCTGCTCCGTCTGAAAGAAAGGAAGGAGACGATCCAAAGTCCCTCCCCTCTGACCTCCAATGAGCTTTGTAAGGCGATTGGCGGAAACAATAAAAGAAGAAGCGAGGATTTGACGGCTAGAAACATTTTCACTGTACTTAGCCCTATATAGGATGCCGCACATTCAATCATGGGTGTCCTAGAAAGCTACAATGTGGAGCCTAACTTTTCTCCGAACCAGCACCTGCAGTAAAACTCGGCTGGGGAAGACAGTGGCAGGCTTCGCGAAAGAGCGTATTTCAAGCTGTCTACCACTGAGTTATAGGTGCCGGTTTGGAGAAAAGTTAGGCTCAGATGGTTTCTTTACAGATATTCACACATTATACAATCCGGATGGACGGACAAGGAGATACGGATTATAGATATGCCTTCAGTGAGAGGATTTTCGGAAACAAGTAGCCTCTAAAAAAATGTAGCCAGTTATTTACCATCCTCCGCATTGTAGCCTTCTATGACACCCATGCATGGAAGCACAGTGTCCTATATAGGGCTAGACTGTTCTGTACCTCCTATTGTTGTGAGCAGCGTCCTATATAGGGCTAGACTGTTCTGTACCTCCTACTGTTGTGAGCAGCGTCCTATATAGGGCTAGACTGTTCTGTACCTCCTACTGTTGTGAGCAGCGTCCTATATAGGGCTAGACTGTTCTGTACCTCCTATCGTTCTGAGCAATGTTGCCACACTGCAGCTGCCTCACGGTCGACTCCAGGACCTTGTTGGCATCGTTAGCAAAGTCCAGGTCTCGGACCTCAGACAGGGGCACAGAGACAATGGCAAATGCCTCCTTGTCCTCCTTCGTACGACACGTGCCAATCTGTGGGTAGAGGGCATTCATTATCAGCCTATAGACTCAACCACAATCCTTCCAAACTCCACAACAAACACTATTTCTAATAATAACTTAAAATGGGGAAAGGTTGGGGGGGGTTGTGACTACATTGTGATAAGTGAGCTTTGATGCACAAAAAAGCAACAATCGTGGAACTGAAACAGCAGGGGGGTAATGTGGGACCTTGAGCATGACGGGGCGCTCCTCCTCAGTGTCGATGGGAAAGTTGGTGCTAGTCACCCAGGTGTTGGTACACAGGTGCCTCAGCCGTACGTACGAGTTCCTGTTGGGAAAGCAAAATAGTGTTTAAAGTTTATTAGGCTGTAATTGAAATCTCTTCCAAGAGTCCTTTAAAAGTGTTCCAAGAGTTTTGGATATCTTAAGTATGTTTCAGGGGTCAGTCTGACCTGGGCACCAGACAGTCAGCCCTCTGCAGCGTGGTGGCGTCCAGCTCAAACAGAGAGGCGATGTCGTTGCCATGGGGCACAGACACCAGGGTGTAGGCTATCTTCTCTGCAACCTGACGCTTCCTCTGGGAGTACACTGTATCCATCTCCGTCTGCAGACAGACAGATAGCACAGACACACACAAGGAGGTGGATACCTAAGTTCTTACAACTAGCATTCTCAATGCTAATATCAACAAGCCTGTGCCACAGATCTACAGCGCTGTGGAAAAAAACAAAACAATGGCAGCTTACGTAATAACAATGAGACAGTGCATGAGGTTTGGACTGCACTGTGTGCATGATGCAGACAGATAATAGGACAGCCCTGGGAGAGTTAACTGCTGCAGCGCGGTCCGCATGTCAATGGAAAGTAGCTCCTCTGAACCGCCCCCCGTGCCTCCGCACCTCTCCTTCCCTCTGGTGACTCACTCCATCCAGCAGCATATAACAAAAGAGCAGAGCAGACAGCACGTCTGTCTCCCCTCCCTCACCGGGCACCCCCACACCCAGACGTTATGTAAGGAGCCCCTGAGTGTCTGAGCCGACACGGTGTGTGTGTGTGTGTGTGTGCTGCTGCTTGCGGAGGCAGAATACCAATGCAGAAGGTGCAGACAAAAAGTGCAGAAAAAAGCTGTCTGGAAATAAATGTGGTACATTGTGTGTGTGCGCCCATGTGAAAGTGAGTGACCGAGTGAGTGAGAAAAGGTCTAGAGAGAGAGAGAGAGTTTGGATGCAAGCAGAAGCATCTGTTCTTGCTGGTGAGTGTGAGAGAGGATTGTGTAATAGGACTTGGAGGTGGTGTGAGAGAACAAGGTGGCCCAGTGTTTGACAGGCAAAATCCCTCTTCCACTGGAGAGAAACGCACACGCAAAGTCGCTCTCTTAGCAGTAACACACTGTTTGTAGAGGATTCACAGGTCCCTAAGCTTTTGATCTACCCTTTCTGCAGTACTGTTTGTATTATCTTACCACAGCTTGCATTCAATTTTCTAGGAGAGACCATTGTCATGTGTTGTTCAACTGCTCAAACAAATCTATTGAATGACCTTCATTTATCATTAAGTAAACATCACACATAGCAGAATACTCTGATACAGCGCATTCGGAAGGTATTCAGACCCTTCACTTTTTGTATTTTATTACATTACATTCTAAAAATTGGATAAAAAACGTTTTTAAAAAATATCCATCTGCACACTATAGCCCATAATCACAAAGCAAAAACAGGTATTCTGACCCTTTACTCAGTACTTTGTTGAAGCACCATTGGCAGCAATTATAGCCTCTAGTCTCCTTGGGTGACGCTACAAGCTTGGCACACCTGTATTTGGGGAGTTTCTCCCATTCTTCTCTGTAGATCCTCTCAAGCTCTGTCAGGTTGGACAGGGAGTGTTGCTGCACAGCTATTCTCAGGTCTCTACAGGGATGTTTGATCAGGTTCAAGACCAGGCTCTGGCAGGGTCACTCAGAGACTTGTTCCGAAGCCACTCCTGCATTGTCTAGGCTGTGTGCTTTGGGTTGTTGTCCTGTTGGAAGGTGAACCTTCTCCCCAGTCTGAGGTCCAGAGCACGTTTTCATCAAGGATCTTTCTGTACTTCGCTCCGTTCATCTTTCCCTCGATCCTGACTAGTCTCCCAGTCCCTGCCACTGGAAAAACATCCCCACAGCATGATGCTGCGACCACCATGCTTCACCGTAGGGATGGTACTGGCCAGGTGATGAGCAGTGCCTGGTTTCCTCCAGACGTGACGCTTGGCATTCAGGCCAAAGAGTTCAATCTTGGTTTCATCAGACCAGAGAATCTTGTTTCTCATTGTCTGAGAGTCCTTTAGGTGCCTTTTGGTAAACTCCAAGCGGGCTGTCATGTGCCTTTTACTGAGGAGTGGCTTCTGTCTGGGCACTCTAGCATAAAGGCCTGAATGGTGGAGTGCTGCAGAGATGGTTGTCCTTCTGGAGCTCTGTCAGTGACCATCGGGTTCTTGGTCATCTCCTTGACAAAGGACCTTCTCCCCCAATTGCTAATTTTGTCCGGGCGGCCATCTATAGGAAGAGTCTTGGTGGTTCCAAACTTCTTCCATTTAAAGAATGATGGACAACCATCTCTGTAGCACTCCACCATTCAGGCACTGTGTTCTTGGGGACCTTCAATGCTGCGGACATTTTTTGGTACTCTTCCCCAGATCTGTGCCTCAACACAATCCTGTCTCGGAGCTCTACAGACAATTCCTTTGACTTCATAGCTTGGTTTTTGCTCTGACATGCGCTGTCAACTGTGGGACTTTATATAGACAGGAGGGTGTCTTTCCAAATCATGTCCAATCAATTGAATTTACCACAGGTGGACTCCAATCAAGTTGTAGAAACATCTCAAGGATGGTCAATTGAAACAGGATGCACCTGAGATCAATTTCAAGTATGATATCAAAGGGTCTGAATACTTACGTAAATATTTAATACAATTGCAACATTTCCTAAAACCTGTTTTTAGTTTGTCATTATGGGGTACTGTGTGTAGATGGATGAGAAAAAAATAATTTAATCAATTTTAGAGCAAGGCTGTAACGTAACAAAATGTGAAAAAAGTCAAGGGCTCTGAATACTTTCCGATTGCACCATATACCATTTTGTTAAAATCAGTGGACCTGAGGTCCAGACTAAGGTCCATCAGACAGAACTATGAAAACATGAATAGTGCATCACTGACCTGACTCACCTCTGCTTTAGAATCCACACTCTCATCCCGGAAATCAGGATTCATCTATAGGAAGAAAAGGATTTCAGACCCACACACTGCACACCATTGTCTGACAAACTATTCTACAAGAACATATTGTTGATTGTGACTAAGTGGACCGATTTGATCAACTTCATTATCCCCTTGTGGAAATTCTTCTTGCAGTGCTGTACAACACAACACAATACATTGCAGAGAGAGGACCATAACAATGGGAACACCACCATCAACAGCACATCTGGAACCTCAACATCTGCTCACCTCTCACTACTAGCCTTATCCCAGATGTATAATGAGACTCGACAGTCGGTAACTAGAGGCCTAGCCAAATCACAACTCCTCTGACTACATTTTTCATGCCACACATGAGTACATCAGTAGAGCACACAAAGTACACACAGTATTCAGAAAGAGTCTGATATAGGAGAGTAGAAGTGCTGATATAGGATCAGTGTTTACTTTCAGATCATAACGAATAAGATCAGCACCCTCACAGCCTGACCAAGGAGAGAACTGACATAAGAGACAGTACATAGACAGCAGTCTAGACAGAGAGTTGCATTGTGGTGTGTCGGCATCTCTCAGTTCCATGTGAGGGGCATTATAAACCAGTAGGGACAGGATGTTAACCCGAGTTGTTAACACCCATACACTGGCAATCAGTCAAGTCAGAAAAAATGATCTAATAAGGGTTGGGTAGTGTCGGTCATTTGAATAATTCCACGTATTTAGTCAAATATCTTGTGATGTGATAAGGAAAGCAATGTACATGTGATAAGGAAAGCAATGTACGTGAACAACACCCTGTAATACCGATGAGTCATTCATGGTTAGTCTTTAAATGATCGGTATTCAAATTCAACCACTGACCGAACAGCAAAGTCAAAACACACTGAATAGACAACACAGCTGAACTAATACTGCAAGACATGTAAACAAAAACGCTAACCGTCTGACTGTCAATTGTGTGTGTGTGTGTGTGTGTGTGTGTGTGTGTGTGTGTGTGTGTGTGTGTGTGTGTGTGTGTGTGTGTGTGTGTGTGTGTGTGTGTGTGTGTGTGTGTGTGTGTGTAGGCTTGGGCAGTATACCTTATACCGGAGAATTTGGAAATAGCCACGGGATGGCTTGTCAAAACCGTCAAAACTATTTCTTTCAAGTTACATTTTTTATTTTATTTATATTTGTAGCTACTTTTAAATGAAATACCTACAGTCAACTTGTGCAATACATTATGAGATAAAAAAATATTGCCTTGTTAATTTCACCTGTCACATAATTTTGCATTCTGAAGCATACAGGTAGTCAGTCTGCAGTCAAGTGATGTTTGTTTACAAGCATACAACGACGAGAGACCGGATCCTTGTGAGGCACTCACTGTTGTGCAGCACGCGTCAGGTGATCTAGTTACAGTACGGAATTCACAACTATATGTTTGCCAGCTAGATGACTTATAACAATTAAGTTAACTGTCTAAAATGTGCTGAATGCTCTGCAGTTGCACATTTGGCTAGATAATTTAGTAGTTAGTTAGCCATGTAGCCAAGTGGTTAGCTTCTTCCAAAATCAAACTTCGCTTGGTAACAGCAGAGAATCCCCTCCTGGATCTAGCCTTACTGTCTAATATTTGTATTGAGCGTACTGTGAGTAGCATTTTTGAGTTAATTGTATAACTTTATGAGCTGGGATGTCTGTTCTGCAAATAGTTCAGGTCAGATTGTATAAACAATTTCACAATGCGTTCTCTATGGGATTTGAGATGTACTTGTTAGTACTGCTAACCTTCGGATTACAGAGGCTCAGTGAGGTTTGAAAAAAAATAAAAACGACCCTGGTGTTCAGGATGGCACAAGGTTGGCATGAAGGTGACAACCTGGATACCGCCTACGCCTGTGCGTGCATGTGTGCGAGTGAGCAAAGAGAAATGAACAGCCTACCTCTGCAGCCAGGTAGCTTCCAGTGGCCAGGTGTTTGAAGCGAAACAGGCTGTTCCACTGGCCGGCACCCCCTCTGCAGGGGTCGTAGTGCACAACCTACAATGGAGAAACACATTTATTTTTAAACACACAAATCATACCAGAAAGATCCCACAAAGCCACTGACAATGGCCCTTACGGTCATCACTAGTCAGCCAATTCATAACACTATGATGTAGGACTTAATGTATTTGTTCACAAGGTAGATAATCATTTCAAATCTACCTCTGTGGAACTCCCCATTCAAAATAGGTGTTTCTACTCATCAAACCATATCAAGAGCTAAATTCAGAGCAGACAAAGTACTTCTTGCTCAGTCTCAATTCCATGTCCTAAGTATGCACTTGTTCAATTGTCTTTGTTGATTTAAAAACAAAAGAAATTGTGTAAGAAATATGGTGGAAACTCCCTCTAACCCACACGTGTGGGGAGGAGGGCACTTTGGAGAAATGGAACAAAATCATTGTGATGCGAACACACAGTGCAGTAGGTACCTCTATTTCCCAGAGTGCTTTGGAGCTGGTGGCGGAGGTGGCAGACTGTCGCAGGGTGGTCCTGAGGAAGATGTGCTGCTGATTCCTGTACTCGTCACATGTCAGGAACTTCTCCTGTTCGGCGTGAAACAGACGCACCACATCACCCTGACCAATAGAGAGACGACAACATGGTTTAGAAACTGAAACATGGTTAAGAAACTGAAAAGAAACACTTTGATTAAATGAACACTTTATTTGAGTTCTTATAAACTGAGAATTTCTTTTTTAATAAATGATGCTATAACAACATTTCTTCTCTTTCTTTAGGGGGCAGATAAGATTTAATATTGCAGATAGAGTGAACCTTCCATCAAGGTAATTTCTGCATCATTTCCAATCCCCGAAATATGTAAATAAATAAATTATATACATACATACAGTTGAAGTCAGAAGTTTACATACATTTAAACTCAGTTTTTCACAATTCCTGAAATGTAATCCTAGTAAAAATTCCGTCTTAGGTCAGTTAGGATCACCACTTTATTTTAAGAATCTGAAATGTCAGAATAATAGTAGAGAGAATTATTTATTTCAGCTTTAATTTCTTTCATCACACTCCCAGTGGTTCAGAAGTTTACATACACTACCAAATACTAATTGTGTGTAACAGTTTAACTTTACGTCCGTCCCCTCGCCCATACCCGGGCGCGAACCAGGGACCCTCTGCACACATCAACAACAGTCACCCATGAAGCATCGTTACCTATCGCTCCACAAAAGCCGCTACTTCAAGGTCTCAAAGCGAGTGACGTAACCGATTGAAACGCTATTAGCGCGCACTACCGCTAACTAGCTAGCCATTTCACATCCGTTACAGTAGCATTGCCTTTAAAATTGTTTGACTTGGGTCAAACGTGTTGGGTAGCCTTCCACAAGTTTCCCACAATAAGTTGGGTGAATTTTGGCCCATTCCTCCTGACAGAGCTGGTGTAAATGAGTCAGGTTTGTAGGCCTCCTTGCTCGCACACGCTTTTTCAGACATTTTGCCACAACTTTGGAAGAATGCTTGGGGTCATTGTCCAGTTGGAAGACCCATTTGCGACCAAGCTTTAACTTCCTGACTGATGTCTTGAGATATTGCTTCAATATATTCACATACATTTCCTTCCTCATGATGCCATCTATTTTGTGAAGTGCACCAGCTCCTCCTGCAGCAAAACACCCCCACAACATGATGCTGCCACCCCCATGCTTCACGGTTGAGACGGTGTTCTTCGGCTTGCAAGCCTCCCCCTTTTTCTTCCAAACATGACAATGGTCATTATGGCCAAACAATTCTATTTTTGTGTCATCAGACCAGAGGACATTTCTCCAAAAAAGTACCATCTTTGTCCCCATGTGCAGTTGCAAACCGTAGTCTGGCTTTTTTATGGCGGTTTTGGAGCAGTGGCTTCTTCCTTGCTGAGCGGCCTATCAGGTTATGTCGATATTGGACTTGTTTTACTGTGGAAATAGATACTATTGTACCCGTTTCCTCCAGCATCTTCACAAGGTCCTTTGCTGTTGTTCTGGGATTGAATTGCACTTTTGAGCACCAAAGTACGTTAATCTCTAGGAGACAGAACACGTCACCTTCCTGAGCGGTATGAGGTATGTGGTACCTTCAGGCGTTTGGAAATTGCTCCCAAGGATGAACCAGACTTGTGGAGGTCCAGAATTATTTTTCTGAGGTCTTGGCTAATTTCTTTTGATTTTCCCATGAAATACATCCACAAGTACACCTCCAATTGACTCAAATGATGTCAATTAGCCTATCAGAAGCTTCTAAAGCCATGACATCATTTTCTGCAATTTTCCAAGCTGTTTAAAGGCACAATCAACTTAGTGTATGTAAACTTCTGACCCACTGGAATTGTGATACAGTGAGTTGTAAGTGAAATAATCTGTCTGTAAACAATTGTTGGAAAAATGACTTGTGTCATGCACAAAGTAGATGTCCTAACCGACTATAGTTTGTTAACAAGACATTTGTGGAGTGGTTGAATAACGAGTTTTAATGACTCCAACCTAAGTGTATGTAAACTTCTGACTTCAACTGTACACACACACTACCGTTCAAACGTTTTTCGGTCAACTAGAAATGTCCTTGTTTTTTAAACAAAAGCAGTTTAAAGCCTAAAGAAGGTCCGTTTTATTGCTTCTTTAAATCAGCACTACAGTTTTCAGCTGTGCTAACATCATTTCAAAAGGATTTTCTAATGATCAATTAGACTTTTAAAATTATAAACTTGTATTAGCTAACACAACGTGCCATTGGAACACAGGAGTGATGGTTGCTGATAAATGTAGATATTCCATTAAAAATATGCCGTTTCCAGCCACAATAGTCATTTACATCATTAAAAATGTCTACACTGTATTTCTGATCAATTTGATGTTATTTTAATGGACAATTTTTTTTGCTTTTCTTTAAAAAACTAGGACATTTCTAAGTGACCCTAAACTTTTGAACAGTAGTGTATATATAAAACATCCTGCTCATCTTAATTTCCATAATTAACCAATAATATTCGTAATAATGTAGGCAGTTCATGCAAAGGATTGTTACCTCTAACCAGGATTGCCATTACGAAAATGTATTTTTTGTCAAGCAATTATTATTTTAGCAAACAATTACTGTGATTCATCCTATATTGTCCCTAACATCTGTACTCCCTAGCAACAGTTGTGGGACACACACACACTATCCCTTTCCCAACAAACAACCATAAACTCAGATCATCAGTTCTCCATCTCGGAGACCAACTCAAGAAAAGACTTGATTTACGACTGCATATACAGTTGTAGCTGTTTGAGAAGGCATGCAAAATAGAGCAAAAACAGAGAGATTTGATGAACCATTGCCAAGTACTAGGTGAAGGAGATCAGATTACACCCCCTTCCCCTGAAACACACATGCTGGTCCCCCATTGTGACCATTTTCCCCAAGCATCTCTGTGCAGTCAGACCTTGATTATTTTGTGCCACCAGGGCCACAATAATATGCCCCCTCCCTGATTGTCAAAGTGTGACCCCCTCCCCATGGGTTACTGCAGTGTTGCCAGCATTGCCACTACCTGGGTGGGGGCACCCCACTGGAATCCCCGCTGGCTAGATACAAGGTCGTCAAGGTTCTCATGAGAATTTCCTTGTATCTTATGCTCTCTCATCAGGGAGCTTTGGCTTTGTAGGACCAACCCTGCCAGGCAGGCTCAGAATCTTGAGGGGGCGGTGCTGCTTTAGTAGATCTCTGACCACATTCATCTTTCTCATTTGGCTGCGTACAGGCTACTTACAGTAGGCCCATAAAATATATAAGGACTCCTCAGTGCATGGGTTGCTCAGTGGGTGTCTAGGGTATAGGGTTGGGGACCATTCCATCATGATAGGCCAATAAATAAATACAACTATAAATATAGTTTATTTTAAAATGTATATCCTATATCTGCACAAAATGAAAAGCCCTCACAACCCCTGCTCACAAACACACCTGGGATCCGGGATATGCAACCATTATCCTTTTAAACTCCACACTTTTCCAAACACAAAAACTCCCCCCACCTTCCATCACAACACATCCGCACATACTTCGGAAAGTATTCAGACCACTGGAATTTTCCACATTGTTACGTTACAGCCTTATTCTAAAATGGATTAAATGTATTGTTTCTCTCATCAATCTACACTCAATACCCCATAATGACAAAGCAAAAACAGGTTTAGACATTTTTGCTAATTAATCCCCCCCCCCAAAAAAAACAATATCACATTTACATAAGTATTCAGACCCTTTACTCAGTACTTTGTTGAAGCACCATTGGCAGCAATTAAAGCCTCTAGTCTTCTTGGGTATGACGCTACAAGCTTGGCACACCTGTATTTGGGGAGTTTCTCCCATTCTTCTCTGCAGATCCTCTCAAGCTCTGTCAGGTTGGATGGGGAGTGTCACTGCACAGCTAATTTCAGGTCTCTCCAGATATGTTAGATCGAGTTCAAGTCGGGACTCTGGCTGGGCCACTCAAGGACATTCAGAGACGTGTCCTTAAGCCACTCCTGCATTGTCTTAGCTGTGTGCTTAGGGTCATTGTCCTGTTGGAAGGTGAACGTTGGCCCCAGTCAAAGGTCCTGAGTGCTCTGGAGCAGGTTTTCATCAAGGATCTCTCTGTACTTTGCCCCGTTCATCTTTGCTTCTATCCTGACTAGTCTCCCAGTCCCTGCCGGTGAAAAACATCACCACAGCATGATGCTGCCACCACCATGCTTCACCGTAGGGATGGTGCCAGGTTTCCTCCAGATGTGACGCTTGGCATTCAGGCCAATGAGTTCAATCTTGGTTTTATCAGACCAGTGAATCTTGTTTCTCATGGCATGAGAGTCCTTTAGGTGCCTTTTTGGCAAACTCCAAGCGGGCTGTCTTGTGCCTTTTGCTGAGGAGTGGCTTCCCTCTGGCCACTCTACCATGAAGGCCTGATTGATGGAGTGTTGCAGAGATGGTTGTCCTTCTGGAAGGTTCTACCATCTCCACAGAGGAACTCTAGAGCTCTGTCAGAGTGATCATTGGGTTCTTGGTCACCTCCCTATCCAAGGCCCTTCTACCCCAATTTCTCAGTTTGGCCGGGCGGCCAGCTCTAGGAAGAGTTTGTGGTTCCAAACTTCTTCCATTTAAGAATGATGGACAGAGTTTTCTTGGTGACCTTCAATGCTGGAGACATTTTTTGGTACTCTTCCCCAGATCTATGCCTCGACACAATACTGTCTCAGAGCTCTACGGACAATTCCTTCAACCTCATGGCTTGGTTTTTGCTCTGACATACAAAGTCAACTGTGGGACCCTATATAGACAGGTGTGTGCCTTTCCAAACCATGTCCAATAAATGGAACATACCAAAGGTGGACCCCAATCAAGTTGTAGAAACATCTCAAGGATGATCAATGGACACAGGATGCACCTGAGCTCAATTTCGAGTCTCAAAGGGTCTGAATACTTATGTAAATAAGGTATCTGTGTTTTATTTTTAATACATTTGCAAACATTCTAAAAACCTGTTTTCACTTTGTCATTATGGGGTATTGTGTGTAGATTGCTGAGTATTTTTATTTATTTTATACATTTTAGAATAAGGCTGTAATGTAACAAAATGTGGAACAAGTCAAGGGCTCTGTATACTTTCCGAAGGCACTGTATGTCCTCTGTTTCCTGCTTTAACAACTATTTGTAAATCAAACAGTTGTAGTCTAAATGTGGGTGTGCAAGCAGAGAGCCCCCATCAACACACTGTGTATACAACCCTCTGCATAAAAAAGGTAGGCATAGATGGGAAGCATTTAGGTAAGATAAAGTACACTCACTCCTTTGAGGACGTCCTCTCTGTAGTCACTGAACTTCATGAACAGAGTGACCTTCCAGCTGGTGTTGCAGTTCACAGCGTTCACCTACAGTTCAACCAAGGAGAGGGGCAGGGAAGACCAACAGACTGTCATGACTATACACATCTTTGCAGAGCTTCAGACACAATATACTGTATATACAAAAGTATGTGGACATCCCTTCAAATTAGTGGATTCCGCTATATCAGCCACACCCGTTGTCTACAGGTGTATAAAATAGAGCATACAGCCATGCAATCTCCATAGACAAACATTGGCAGTGGAATGGCCTTACCGAAGAGCTCAGTGACTTTCAACGTGGCACCGTCATAGGATGCCACCTTTCCAACAAGTCAGTTCATCAAATTTCTGCCCTGCTAGAGCTCCTTCGGTCAACTTTAAGTGCTATTATTGTGAAGTGGAAATGTCTTGGAGCAACAACGGCTCAGCCGCAAAGTGGTAGGCCACCCAAGCTCACAGAACGGGACCGCCGAGTCCTGAAGCGCGTAAAAATCTCCTGTCCTCGGTTGCAACACTCAATACCGAGTTCCAAACTGCTTCTGGAAGCAACGTCAGCACAACTAAAGGTTGGGAGTTTCATGAAATGGGTTTCCATGGCCGAGCAGCCACACACAAGCTTAAGATCACCATGAGCAACGCCATGCGTCGGCTGGAGTGGTGTAAGACTCGCCATCATTGAACTCAGTGGAAACGCGTTCTGGTTTCATTAATCACGCTTCACCATCTGGCAGTCTGACGGACGAATCTGGGTTTGGCCGATGCCAGGAGAACGCTACCTGCCCGAATGCATAGTGCCAACTGTAAAGTTTGGTGGATGAGAAAATGGTCTGGGGCTGTTTTCATGGGTCGGGCTAGGCCCCTTAATTCCAGTGAAGGGAAATTTTAACGCTTCAGCACACAATGACATTCTAGACGATTCTGTGCTTCCAACTTTGTGGCAACAGTTTGGATGAAGGCCCTTTCCTGTTTCAGCATGACAATGCCCCAGTGCACAAAGCAAAGTCCATACAGAAATGGTTTGTTAAGATCTTGACTGGCCTGCACAGAGCCCTGACCTCAACCCCATCGAACACCTTTGTGATGAATTGGAACGTCGGCTGCGAGCCAGGCCTAACATCAGTGCCTGACGTTACTAATGATCGTGGTTGAATGGAATCAAGCCCCTACAGAAATGTTCCAGCATCTAGTGGAACACCTTCTCAGAAGAGTAGAGGCTGTTATAGCAGCAAAGGGGGTACCCACTCCATATTAATGCCCATGATTTTGGAATGAGATGTTTGACAAGCAGGTGTCCACACACTACACGTTGTTATGTTGTGTAGCTGCTGCAACTTTGCCAGTTCTGCAACCAGAAAGTATTTTTTATGGACAGTGATAGTCGGAAGGTAGAGGGAGAGACAGAGTAGGGGCAGAGGTGACATTCGTAACCCCGTTACCAGCGCCTATGTGTGGACTAGAGTCTGCGGCGCTACCACTAGACTTAATGTTCTTAATACCTATAACCAGGTTTCCAAACGCATGTTATGACACAGTTGATTTAGCGAGTGGTTAGGGTTAGACGCGAGTGGTTAGGGTAAAGGTTGGGGTTAGCATAAGTTAAGGTATACTAGCAAGTAGTTAAGGTTAAGGTTAGGATAAGGTTAGAAAACAAAGACACGCCTAAACAAAAACATGCCGAGATTCAAATTGCCGCCTGGACTCGAAACAATGCCACTCGCTCATCCTACGTGCTTCAAAGGCAAACCTGCTGACCAGCAGCTTTTTTTGGAGTCTTCAAAAACACGACAGTACAGGAATTGTTGGAGATTGCATGCTGGGACAGACAACATGGCTGTCATCCTTCCGCACCGTTTTGCCATGCATAGTATCCAGTAAATGTTTTACATAGTCACTCAGTACTATAGCTCTAAATAAAACAGTTCAATGGATCTTACCTCCTTGCAGCCGGGGTTGTCTAGCAGCTCAATGTTGCTGGCGTGGAGAGGCTGTCCTGCGTTCACAGGCATCAGGACCACCTTGTCTCCCACCACCACCTAGGGACCAAGCACACAGGTCAGACACTAGCATACACATTATAACGAATAGAGTAAAGTAGAATAAAACATAATACACATATGAGGCAGATCACAGGAATGAGATGACCTGACACACATCAAACAGCGAAGGTCCACAGTCACTCCCTGTCCCATGCAAAGGGTTACCCATCTATCTAGAGATAAGTATTCCCCACAACAATAGCAGATGAGCACAAACCATGGTAAAATGAAGGAAGTGTAGCCTGTGGGGTGTACACAGCGCATTGACATTCATTAGAACAGTATTGTGTGTGGCAGCGGGAATCGCTGAACGCAGTCTACTGTATGCACCATAGTCTCAAACATCTACATTCAAACCACTTACATACCATAATAAACAGACTAAGTATCTATAGTGTTGCTGTAATCTAAATTGCCCAGATCTTGTTAGTCAATAACAGTTAAGGGGGGAAAAACTGTAGAAGAGTCGTGGAAATGCAAACACGTACTTAAGTTTTTCCAATGCTCATGCAAAGCTAGTGCTACCATGCTTTCACAGCAAGTCTCATGGCCTAAACTCCCACCATGCACTTCAAACAAGAAGAATACCTTCCACCATAGGATGCTAAAGCAAAAGGAGAGGAGACAACCAGTCGAGTTATTTCAGCAGGATGAAGACATTACGTTGACATGGACATAATACCAATCTAATTAAAACAGGACAATTGCAATATTAAGACAGCCCCTAAAAAAAGATTGTCTCAACTTAAACATCTCAACAATACTAAGGTTCATCATGAGGTTTGGTTTGCCATAACATATCTATGGTAAGTAGGGCTAGGAGTTGTTCCACGTTTGGTCACATGTTTGGGACTGCAGTGGCCTGTAGTTACAGTCAGGTCAGGACCCCTTTTCAGAAATTGTCTCAGAGTAAGAGTGCAGATCTAAGATCAGTTTTGCTTTTCAGATCACAAATTATTACGATTATATAGACAAGGGGAACTTGATCCAAGATCAGCACTAAAAGGTACCTACGTTATCTCCCTCGCTGCGGAGCTTCCAGAAGGGCTGGATGTAGAACCAGGAGCCCTCATTGCCGGCTGGGTCCAGAGACACACGCATGGCGTTCTTCTCCAGCAGCGCCGGCAGACGCTTGTTCACAGTCAGGTACTTGTTACTTTTTATATGCAGAAGCTGAGGGGGAAAAGAAAATGGGGCCAACTCACATCATTCACAACACACGGTCATACACAAGGTCCCTGGTTCGAATCCCACCCCAACACCTAACTCGAATCTTTACCAATCACATTTATTGCTAGGAAACAGTTACCATATGAAATTGGTACTCTTAATTAAAGTGAGATGTAGGGGTAATTTATCATTTCAATTTGTTATGAGCTCAGAATTTGTCAATACTTTATTTGGAATTGACCACAAAAGCCTTTCAATTCAGTTTATGCTTGGTATTAGGGATCAGAACATTACCCAAATTCTATTTATCACATAAAATATTCTGTTGTCTGAATAGATCATTCAAATTGTCTTTAGTTTTAAAAAAGCACACAGAGCACTAAATGAAAAAGCCTCATCTTTTAACAGCCAAATCATGTGGCAAGAGACTGAACCTGACCAAACCAATTCCTTTGAAACCCTTTAATACGACAGTTTTAAGCGAAGTTGGAGGCCACGAACCTCGTGAAACCACATGGAACAAACCCGCAGTTTGTTGTGCCACTCACTCTATGTGCCACTCAAAATGTTCTCTGTCAAATCACCTCGTTGGCAATTTGAGGCACTAGAAGCCAGACTACAGACTGAAAGGCAGCCTTGGTAACAAAGTGAAAACATACACAAGGTTACGGGCACAAAGCAAACAGAGAGATATCGTCTCTGATAAGAAAGGGGAGCTGGCTGTAGTTGGCCGTTACCTGGATGACGTTACTGTACTTGACCACCTCTCCAAGCAGCTTCTTATTCTCGGTGTCGTTTTGCTTCTGTTCCAGTTCTGCTGCATGCTGGGAAATTAAGAAAAACATGCTTGATGCTAACTACATTGTAGCCAGATTGTGCAGAATCACTGATGTACAAATCACGTTGCATCCCAAATTACTACTTCTTATGTGATCACCATCAGCGAATCTGTGCCTCGCCTTGCGCAAACTGATCCTGGTTACCTTAAAGCAGTGCTTGTCCATCCAGGTCCTGCGGACCCACAGGGTGTACAGACTATTGTTCTAGCCCACTACTAACATACTTGATTTGACGAATCAACGACAGTAATGATCAAGCCCTTGATTAGGTGAATCAGTTGTGTTAGTACTGGGATGGATCTAAATCCTGTACACCCTGTGGGTGTCGTGCCCAGGACCGTGAATGAATTACACTAGGACTTGGAGAAAGGTCATACCTGTAACTTCTTGAATAGGTCTGCTTCTGTGTCATTGTTGCCTTGTTTGCCCTGTTTGGCCTTCCAGAACTGCTTCTGAGCTGAATACCTGTTCATCGGACATACCTTGAACAGGCAGTCTGGAGAGAGAGAAAAAGAGAGATGGATAGGGGGAAAGAAATTGGGAGAAAAAGAGGAAGAAAGACACAAAGAAACAGAAAGTGAGGTGAGTGAGGAATAAATATCCATGAATCACACAGACAAACTTTTAATGAGTTCCAGTTCATATAAGAAATAAATTCATCCGGCCCTAATCATGGCTTAATGAGGTAAAAAACAGATTAATATTGTATTTTAAGCATTTATGAATTATATGTTGGGGTGGCAGGTAGCCTAGTGGTTAGAGCATTGGACTAGTAACCCGAAAGGTTGCAAGATCGAATCCCTGAGCTGACAAGGTAAAAATCTGTCGTTCTGCCCCTGAACAAGGCAGTTAAACCCACTGTTCCTAGGCCGTCATTGAAACAAAGAATTTAGTTAAATAAAAGGTTAAAATAATAATAATAAATAAAAAATCTATAGATTTCACATGACTGGGGATACAGATATGCATCTGTTGGTCACAGATTTTTATTTTTTTTTTATGTAAAGGTAGGGGCGTGGATCAGAAAAATTGTCCGTTTCTGGTGTGGACACCATTTGCCTCACGCAACGTGCAACATCTCGTTTGCATAGAGATGATCGGGCTGTTTATTGTGTCCTGTGGAATGTTGTCCCACTCCTCTTCATTGGCTGTACACAGTTGCTGGATATTGGCGGGAACTGGAACATGCTGTCGTACAAGCCGATACACAGCATCCCAAACATGCTCAATGGGTGACATGTCTGGTGAGTATTCAGGCCAAGGACGAACTTGGGCATTTTCAGGTTCCAGGAATTGTTTACAGATCCTTGCGACATGGTGCCGTGCCTTATCGTGCTGAAACATGAGGTGATGGCTGCGGATGAATGGCATGACAATGTCTCTCAGGATCTCTTCACGGTATCTCTGTGCATTCAAATTGCCATTGATAAAATTAAATTGTGTTTGTTGTCCGTAGCTTATGCCAGCCCATACCATAACCCCACCGCCACCGTGGGGCACTCTATTCACAACGTTGACATCACCAAACCTCTCTCCCACACAACACCATCTGCCCGGTACAGCTGAAACTGGGGTTCATCTGTGAAGAGAACACTTCTCCAGCGTGCCAATTGCCATCAAAGTCAGTTAACGACACCGAACTGCAGTCAGGTCAAGACCCTGGTGAGGACGGCGAGCACGCAGATGAGCTTCCCTGTGACGGTTTCTGACAGTTTGTGCAGAACGTCTTCGGTTGTGCAAACACAGTTTCATCAGCTGTCCGGGTGGCTGTTCTCAGACGATCCTACATTTTAGAGTGGCCTTTTATTGTCCCCATCACAAGGTGCACCTGTGAAATGATCATGCTGTTTAAATCAGCTTCTTGGTATGCCACACCTGTCAGATGGATGGATTATCTTGGCAAAAGAAAAACGCTCACTAACAGGGATGTAAACATTTCTGAGAAATAAGCTTTATGTGCGTATGGAACATTTCTGGGATCTTTTATTTCAGCTCATAATACATGGGACCAACACTTTACATGTTGCACTTATATATTTTGTCAGTGTAATTTGCATGGCAGTGTGTCACTAACTGACTTGAGTGTGTGACTGGGTGGGGGTATATAGCATGTTTGTGGTTAGTGGCTGTTTACTCAATGGGATTCTGTAAAGTCAGTTAAACACTTAAACCTCACCCTATAAACCACACTGTTAAAACAACATGGGGCTATAGTGGCCTGCTCAGCCTTGGGAGGGTGTGTGTGTGTGTGGACTGCAGCAACCTTGGCACGCTGCACTACTAAACTGCCCATCACTGCTAACTTGGCAGAAAAGCGTTGAGTTAATTCATTCAAATACAACTATATGAGTTACAACGCAGTCCTCTGTGGTTGGCCAGCTTGTCATTGACTCCTCCCACTCACCTCTGAACTTTTGGGGCGGAATGGCCAGGTCTCCTGCGTCCGGCTGCACCACACACCTGTCATCAACAAGCCTGGAAAGAACACAAAAACATCCTACATCACACACACACCATTTTAGTTTTTTTTAATAAAAATTTCATTGAACCTTTTATGTCAGTTACCGAAAAATGTTTCAACTCTTTTCATATTCGCATGTTGTAGCTTCGACCAGGTTTTCCCAAACTCGGTCCTAGGGCCTCCTCCCCAGGTGCAACGTTTTGGTTTTTGCCCTACCACTAGACAGCTGATTCAAATCACCAACTCATCATCAAGCTTTGATTATTTGAAAATCAGCTGTGTAGTGCTAGGGCAAAAAACTAAAAACAAGCACCCAGGGGGGCCCAGGAGAGTTTGGGAAAACTTGTAAGGCTTAGACCCTATTTTACATCTGAGGTTTTTGTGTTGTGCCTGCCCTCGGTTGAGACATTTTTTATTATTTTTGTGTCATGTTTTGGCTGATAAATATACTAACATTGGAATAAAATAGAAATGTCAACTTTCAAATGGTACCACAAAGACAGTTGGAGGTCCAGACATCAGAGAATGTTGACTTGAATGGGAATATCTGTTCTAAATAATAATGTCAATCCTCCACAAGAAGCCTATTGAAATCATAGAAATATAGATAACAGAATAGACATGACCATTTAAGTTGACATTCAACACGGTGGGTGGACTGGCAGTCATCTTTGTGGTAGTAATTAGAAGTTACAATTTAATTTCAAATGGGGTACCAGATATGCAAAATGGGTCTACTTTGAGCACCATTATCTCCTGAATGTTGTGTAATATCTAGGTCCAAAAGGTCCCTTTCTGGCCACTTCTTCCATGGGCAAACATGTATGGAGTTTGTTTAAATCAAAAGACATGCTGTCAAAAACTGATTGATTTCAAATGGATTCACCCACTACCAACATACAGGGAACTGCCAAAATAAAGATAACAGTTGAGTAAATGAGATAGATAAAGTATATTGAAAGCTGGCGCTTCCGCACAGGTGTGGTTCCTGAGGTAATTAAGCAATTAACATCCCATCATGCTTAGGGTCATGTATAAACGTGCAGGGCAGGCCCAGTTGCTAATTATTTTGGCTACCATGGCTAGAAGAGATCTCCGTGACTTTGAAAGAGGGGTAATTGTTGGGGCACATTTGACGGGAGCATCAGTGACGAAGACTGCTCAACTTGCCGTTTCACGATATGACATGGCTTTTTCAGCCACCAGATCTCAACCCAATTGAACACTTATGGGAGATTCAGGAGCGGCGCCAAAACACCAAATTATGTAATTTCTCGTGGATAAATAGAGTCACATCCCTACAATAGAGTTCCAGGCACTTGTAGAATGTATGCCAAGGCACATTGAAGCTGTTCTGGCGGCTCGTGGTGGCCCAACGCCTTAATTAGATTAGGACACTATGTTGGGGATCCCTTTATTTTGTCAGTTACCTGTAGCATGTAAGGAAGAAATCGGCACGCATCGCATGTGATGATCTTTATTGGATGTCATGTTGAATTCAGAGCATTGCCAGGTTTCATTATTGTGTAACTAACTACAATGATAAGCGCTAGAGCATGTGTTCTGATCTAGTATCAAGTTGACCCCTATCTATGTAATCATATTAATTCAGATCTAAAATACAACAACTGATCATAGATCAGCACTAATACTCTAAGATGCTTAGTGAATACAGGCCCTGGTCTAGTTGAAAAGGAAACTGTCGATTGTGTAAATGCTGTGGTGCGGCCACAGGAAAAGCGCATGGCTTCTGTGTGTGACTGATAAGGCCTAGATGTTGTTGGGTTAACATCTAACCGCCTTGTTTCCGCACTGCATGCCTGGCTTTTGTAGTCAATGTCTACATTTGCTATGCGACCAGCCCACCAGCCTGCCACAGCAATTGTTTTTCTGACAATTTACAAAAAAAACATCTTCAGAAAAATTATTTGACTGTATAACTACACACTCTCCATCCACACTTAACACAGCTATGTGTCCGTAAATTCCCACAGGCTTTGAAACCACAAGATCAACTAAACATGATTCTGTTGGCAGAGAATGTTCTTCACTTCTAGCTTTTATAGGGCGGCGCACAATTGTCCCAGTGTTGTCCGGGTTAGGGTAGGGTTTGGGTAGGCCGTTATTGTAAATAAGAATTTGTTCTTAACTGACTTGCCTAGTTAAATAAAAGGTTAAATAAATTGTTTTAAAATATGACCTGGCTACATCCTGTGAAAGACTGTGTGTTATTCTAAAACGTGTCACATCTTATGCTAGCCTCGTCACAGATCTGTTTGTACTCTCTTGCCAACTCCTTTGGTGGTCATTGTAATGCCTAATTGACCATATACAGTGCATTTAGAAAGTATACACATGCCTTGACCTTTTCCACATTTTGTTGTTTTACAGACTGAATTGATAATAGATTAAATTGAGATTGTGTCACTGGTCTCCACACAATACCCCATCATGTCAATTTGGAATTGTTTTCAGAAATGTTTACAAATGAAATGCTGAAATGTCTTGAGTCAATAAGTATCCAACCCCTTTGTTCTGACAAGCCTAAACAAGTTCAGGAGTAGAAATGTGCTTAAGAAGTCACATAATAAGTTGCATGGACTAATAATGGCAGTAATAGTTTAAACATGATTTTTGAATGACTACCTAATCTCTCTCTGTACCCCACACATACAGATAATTGTAAGGTCCCTCAGTCGAGCAGTGAATTTCAAACAGATTCAACCACAAATTACAGGGGAGGTTTTTCCAATGCCTTGCAAAGGGCACATTGGTAGATGGGTCAAAACATTTTTTTTTTCAAGCAGAGATTGAATATCCTTTTGAGCGTGGTGAAGTAATTAATTACACTTTGGACAGTGATACAAGACATCCAGTCACTACAAATTTACAGGTGTCCTTCCTAACTCAGTTGCTGGAGAGAAAGGAAACCTCTCAGGGATTTCACCATGACACCAATGGTGACTTTAAAACAGTTAAGAGTTTAATGGCTATGATAGGAAAAAACTGAGGATGGATCAACATTGTAGTTACTCCACAATACTAATCGAAATGTGAAAAGAAAGAAGCCTGTAAGAAATGTAAATATTCCAAAACATGCATCCTGTTTGCAATAAGTAAAATTGCAAAAAATGTGGCAAATAACAATTGGGGCAAATCCAACAACGTCACAGTACCACTTCATATTTTCAAGCATGGTCATGGCTGCATCATGTTATGGGTATGCTTGTCTTTGGTAAGGAATAGGCAGTTTTTTAGGATAAAAATAAACAGAATACAGCCAAAACCTGAAAACCTGGTTCAGTCTGCTTTCCAACAGACAGAGATGAATTCACCTTTCAGCAAGACAATAACCTAAAACACAAGGCCAAATACAGACTGGAGTTGCCTACCAAGACAACATTGAATGTTCCTGAGTGGCCTAGTGGGTTTTTACTTCAAATCAGCTTGAACATCTATGGCAAGACTTGAAAATGGCTGTCAATTGATCAACAACCAACTTGACAGAGCCAATATTTTTTTAAAGAATAATGCAAATATTACACAATCCAGGTGTGCAAAGCACTTAAAGAAAGACTTACCCAGAAAGTCTCACAGCTGTAAATCGCTGTCAAATGTGATTGTAACATGTATTGCCCCAGGGGTGTGAATACCTATGTAAATGATATATTTCTGTATTTTATTTTCAATACATGTGCTAACATTTCTTAAAATATGTTTTCACTTTGATATTATGGGGAATTGTGTATAGACGGGTGACCAAAAAATTATACAGTATATACAGTATATTTTATCCATTTTGAATTCAGGCTGTAACAACAAAATGTGGAATAAGTCGAGTATGAATGCTTTCTGAAGGCACTGTAGTTGGCATGACAGCACAAAGAGATCTGGGACCAGGCTAATCTTATGCCAGCCTTAAACAAAAACAGAACCATCTGGCAACTTGAAGATAAGTTGTGAAAAGGGAGCCCAGTATGAGGCATCCTCTTATTGTGTTGACTCAAGCGTCTCCTCGTGGTCCAAGTTTCATCCTTGGTGTGTGTGTGTCAATCATCTCTGGTAGTCTGCACTGCTACAGAAATAACTAGCAGATTGTTGTCTCAAATCTCATTTCTTACATGATTCGTAAACAGGTGTAGACTACCAGTGAAAAGCTTACTTACGGGTCCTTTTTCAACAATTCAGAGTTAAAGATAAAAAATAACATGGCTATATACAGGGAGTACCAGTACCAAGTCGATGTGCGGGGTTACGAGGTAATTGAACTAGCTATATAGGTATAGGTAGGGATAAAGTGACTAGCCAACAGGATAGATAAGACAGTAATAACATCAGCGTATGTGGTGAAGGTGTGTGTGTGGCGTCAGTATGCATGTTATGTGTGTGTGTGTGTTGGAGTGTTAGTGTAAGTATGTATGGATAGAGTCCAGTGTGTGTGCATAGAGTCAGTGCAAGAGAGTTAGAGCAAAGAAGGGTCAATGCAGGTAGTCCGGGTAGCCATTCGATTAGCTATTTAGTAGTCTTGTTTAGCAGTCATGGCATGCATCGTAGAAGCTGTTCAGGGTCCTGTTGGTTCCAGACTTGGTGCACTGACACCACTTGCCATGCAGTAGGGTGGCTGGAGTCTGACCATTTTTTGGGCCTTCCTCTGACAAAGCCTGGTATAGAGGTCCTGGATTGCAGGGAGCTCGGCCCCAGTTATGTACTGCCCATACTCACCACCCTCTGTACCACCTTGCTGTTGGGTGCCTTGCAGTTGCCATACCAAGCGGTGATGCAGCCAGTCAAGATGCTCTCAATGGTGCGGCTTTAGAACTTTGAGGATCTGAGGTCCCATGACAAATCTTTTCAGCCTCTTGAGGGGGAAGAGGCACTGGCGTGCCCTCCAATGAAACTATCCAATGAAGTTCCATGCCCTTGCCCTACAATTGAAAAATACTTACAAATAGCTTAAAGTCTGGGGTGTTTTCATTTTCCGCACGTTACTTCTAGCACACTCAGTAACTTTTGTATCACTCCTTCTTTATGATATCCATATCCCCATTTGACTCCAGATTTGTACACATTCATAGATTTAAGCTCAGCCCGATTTAAAGAGCAGTGGTGTTTTAAATTTAAAAAACTGCCACCCCCACAATGTAAATCCCAGTGCAGTTATGGCTAAACCTATTATTTGCTGTGTTACAGCCTAACTAAACAATCAGGCTGTAAAGGCCTGGGGAAAATTGTGTAATTTAAATAAAACCAGAGAAGAGGCAAACTTCAGGCTACTTTGGTAAATTTGCGAGTCATGCAAGACAAGATATCAAGGGTATTACAGTAAACTAAAACAAAAAAAATGAAAATGTAAAAACAAGTTTGAAAAACAAACTATACTGAAACTATTACATTTGACTCCAAAATTAACTCAAATAAAAAAACATCATGAATTATGTTCAGATGTTCATGCTACTGAATCTGGCGTGTAAATGCAGCCAGGAGATGGTGATACATAAGCTAGGCCTATTTGCAACATATCCAACAGTAGCTATCACCAGCTAACAGGGGAGGGGAAAATTGCCAGGTAGCTAACTGCATTCTTCTTACATGTACTACTAAAGTTAAAACTGTGGCTGTGGAGACAATTTTCTGGACCCCTCTTCCCGACAGCTAAAGGTCCCGAAGCTTCTGCGCATCTGCAATATTCTCTACTTTTCGCACACTCTGCTCTACTCATAAAGAACAGGCTACTCTGGCGAATGGGCTTGTTTAACTTCTTATGGCTGGGGGCAGTATTGAGTAGCTTGGATGAATAAGGTGCCCAGAGTAAACTGCCTGCTCCTCAGTCCCAGTTGCTAAGATATGCATATTATTAGTATATTTGGATAGAAAACACTCTGAAGTTTCTAAAACTGTTTGAATGATGTCTGTGAGTATAACAGAACTCATATGTCAGGCAAAAATCTGAGAAACCATCCAACCAGGAAGTGGGAAATCTGAGGTTGGTCGATTTTCAACTCAGCCCCTATTGAAGATACAGTGGGATATTGGTCATGTTGCACTTCCTAAGGCTTCCACTAGATGTCAACCGTCTTTAGAAACTTGTTTGAGGCTTCTACTGTAAAGGGGGGCTGAATGAGAGGGGATTGAGTCAGAGCTCTGGCAGAGTGCCAGGAGCTGGTCACGCGCATTCACATGAGAGGTAGCTCCCGTTCCATTTGCTTTTTCTGAAGACAAATTAATTTTCAGGCTGGAACATTAATGAAGATTTATGTTAAAAACATCCTAAAGATTGATTCTATACATCGTTTGACATGTTTCTACGGACTGTAATGGAACTTTTTGACATTTCGTCTGCAACTAGTGAACGCACATCGTGAGTTTTGATTTGTTTACCAAACACACTAACAAAAGTAGCTATTTGGACATAAATGATGGACATAATCAAACAAATCAAACATTTATTGTGGAACTGGGATTCCTGGGAGTGCATTCTGATGAAGATCATCAAAGGTAAGTGAATATTTATAATGTTATTTCTGACTTCTGTTGACTGCACAATATGGCGGATATCTTTTTGTCTTGATTGGGCTCGGAGCGCCGACCTCAGATTATTGCATGGTTTGCTTTTTCCGTAAAGCTTTTTTGAAATCTGACACAGCGGTTGCATTAATAACCCCTTAAGGCAGTGTTTCCCAAACCTCAGTCCTCATGAACCAAAGGGTGCATGTTTTGGTCTTTGCCTTAACACTACACAGCTGATTCAAATGATCAGATCTTGATGATTAGTTGATTCTTTGAATCCGCTGTGTCGTGCTTGGGCAAAAAACAAAAAAAGTGCACCCTTGGAGTCCCGAGAACCAAGTTTGGGAACCCTGCCTTAAGGTATAATTTGTATTATTTGATGGAACATTGAATTTGGCCTAGAGGGGTATAATAGTTTCTAGGCCAAAGTGTTCGGACGCTACAGACGTTAAAGTGAGAAGACAGTTTTTCAGCCCACAGGACTGCCGTTGACTGGATGTTTTTTTTGTTTTGTTTGTCGCACCATTCTCGGTAAACCCGAGGCACGGTCGTGCAAGAAAAGCACAGGAGGCCAGCCGTTTCCGAGATACTGGAACAGGCGCGCCTGGCACTGAATATCATACCACACTCAAAGTCGCTTAGGTCACTTTTTATTGCCCGTTCTAACGTAAAATCAAACAGTAACTGGATGCCTGTCTGCCTGCTTTATAAAGCAAGCCACGGCCATGTGACTCACTTTGTAAGGGCAAATCATTTTCGTGAACGGGGTGGTGTACCTAATAAACTAGCCACTGAGTGTCTACAGTGAGCACATTTTGGAGCAGAGGGTGTTAGCTGTAGCATAGCCTACTTGTGTTTAGTTTCAATCAAAGCACATATTTTGCCTAGTGGCGCTCTGAGTTTTGGCCACGTGGCAGAAAAATGCGACCATTCGCACAATCATCCTGAAATCTCATAAGAAATTACGTGGTGTTTTTTGCCTTCCAGTAATGTTATACTATGCTGTTATATTCGGGTCTGTTATGTAGAATGCTGTAATGTGATCTTGCAGACATTGAATCAGCTTTGATCTAGCGTTATTGAAAACATTCTAAATCAAAAAGCAAAACAATTCTTAGTATGACCATCTTAAAACAATTCCACGTTAGATTAGTAGAACCCTCAACCCAGGCAATGTTTTTCTATTCCTCAGTTGTCCGTGGTTGGTGATTGCGTGCCCACTGGAGCTGCTTCTTCTTGTTTTTAGCTGATAGGAGTGGAACCCGGTGTGGTCGTCTGCTGCAATAGCCCATCAGTGACGATGCCTTTATTCACACCACTGTTTAATCCTTAAAGAGTTGTTTAATCTTGGGAATTAAACAATCTTTCTTTAAGGATTAAACAGTGGTGTGAATAAAGGCATCGTCGGTCCTCGTCACGGATGGGCTATTGCAACAGTGAAGTGGGCAGGGCAGTACGGATTTCTTCTCTTACATCTGCAAGCAGAGTCTGAACATCAGACAGGATGGCATTGTCTCCCTCCATCCGTGCAATGGCTACAGGTTTCAGGAGTTTCAGGCTGCTTACCACTCTCTCCCAAAATAAATCATCCAGGAGGATCCTCTTGGTGGGGCTGTCCATATCGGCAGACTGTGATATGGCAATTTCTTGGAGAGACTCCTTCCCCTCCAGGAGACTGTCAATCATGATGACAACACCACCCCAACGGGTGTCGCTGGGCAGCTTCAATGTGGTGCTCTTATTCTTCTCACTTTGCTTGGTGAGGTAGATTGCTGCTATAACTTGATGACCCTTCACATACCTAACAATTTCCTTGGCTCGCTTGTAGATTGTATCCATTGTTTTCAGTGCCATGATGACAGTCTGCATTGCAAAAATAAAGAAATACAATTCCATGTACAAATAAATAGTTAAGCCGTTTGATTAAACAACTCCTTTGTAAGATAAATGTTTTTAAATGAAACATGTATGGAAACAGGTGAATTAACACTCCTTATTTAGCAGGCTCAAGCAAGCTAAAACCTATATGGTTACTAGCAGAAATTGTTAACAAGTTAGAAATGATTTAAACACACTTTGCTGTAGGCTACTATTTACTAACAAAAGATAATGTGTCATAAAATATATTCACCTCACCCAGTATTGTAATCAAAACTTACCATAAAGCATGTAGTCCTTGGCTCAGACAGTGTAATAGTGTGGGATCAATAGCATCTCATTAGTGTGCAAGATCAGCTGCACATGTGATGGAAGAATGCACTGTGCATGCAGAGGGTTGCAATTCCATTGGGGATAGTTTCACATACATATGCCACAGGACCTAGAATTGCCTTATGTGTATCCCACAAAAAAGGTTCACTGTTATAAGCTAACTTTTTTATTAATATAAGCAAAATTCCCAGGCTCAACTTCCCATGGAAAAATTTAGGAAATGTACATTAAATGAGGTGGTGAAATGCAAAATTTGCCAGGTGGAATTGAGGTACAGTAATGGTAGTACAGGTGCAACGCTTAACCATCTGAAAGGGATACATCGCTAGACCCAAACCTTTGCTGGCAGCAGTGCATCTGCATTGTGAATTCACATGGAATTCTATACATTTCTTATTTTAACGGGAAACCGACTTCAAAGAAAAATGTATGTTTAAACATGAAGATCTTGTTTTTAAATTTGTCACATCCCTAATTTATCTTAGACACTACTGGATTTACTGGATTACAAGGACATAGTCGAGTAGATGAATGGCTAAGGGGAAAATGCAAGGCACGGCCCCTCTGGTTCAGACAAAGCTAGCAGTCCTGTGCAGTGAGTCAGTCAGGTAGCTCCTCTTGCTGCCATGGCTCTTGATCATTCATTCCTAACTGGCTGGCTGTGGCTATTTCCTATTCCTCAGTTCCCATATCAAAGTCTCATCTAAATGAGAAACAATAGGATGTCAAATCATGTGCTACACAGCAAAACAGGAAGACTGAGATAAACTAAAGAGTCCTGTCTGTTTAGCGCATAAATGAGTAACCTTAAGTACCGAGAGCCTGAGGTCGCATTCATTAGGCACCAAACGGAAGAATAACAGACTGAAATAGGGAGGGACTGCCTGAACCTTGTCGAATAAGAAACACATTTAAATTTTACGTTGCAAAATGTTTTGCTACAGTGTGCCCTAATGAATAGGCCTATGACTTTGCTCAGTTGAAACAGTGGGGCTTTAACCAGTGCCATGACAGCCAGCGCATTTCAAATAACGGGGTCATATTCATTAGGAACCAAAATGGAAGACTGACGTAAACAGGGAAGGACTACTTGGACTCCAATAAGAAACACTTTCCATTGCATGACCTAATGAATACGACCCTGGTCCTGGAACTCAGTTAAAAAAGAACCAGCAGCACATCCAGCTGACAGGATACGGACAGGGTAGACAAATTATCGCTCCATTACACATTATGGCAAGGCAAAGGACGCCAAACCATGACAAGGCTGAGAAAATACATCATGTGTGACCACAACTGAGATCTTCTGATAGTAAAAAGCTGTAGAATGGCCAAATTACTGGTCAATGAGTTTTGTTAATCAACAGATCTCTGGACACGCTTCAACTTGCTGGTGAGGCACAGCTCTCCTTTAAGCTAATGATATGTAACCTGCCAATATAAGACTGACAGTACACTACGAACCAGATAACATTTAGAGCATGGATAAAGTTAACCGCAGTCATTTAGGCTATGTAGCTGAAATAGTGGTCCATGAACAGTCCATGAACAGTGCTACTAAACTAGAATGTGTGGACTTGTTTGGTCTGTTTGCTTGAGTATGTCCGCAAGATAAGCACAGCAGAAGAGGATTGGACTTAGGCAAAGAATCAGTCTGACGGGAACTCTTGAGTGTTTATAAAAGGTGTGAGCTGAGGAACTTATTTGAAGTAAGCGGTTATAGTTACTATCATATGTCAATATGGATTTATAGACTTATCAAAGCCAGTTGAGCTGAGGTTGCATGTGACGCATATAGTAATAGCAATGCCAGCCAACATTCATGATACCATGCCTGTCTGAAAAAGTTACTAGCTGTCAAACCATTGGTTTCCTCAACTCCTCGCCTTACATAATGCTCAAATCTAATTGGAGGAGGTGGTCCGGGGGAAGGATCTTGGAACCTCTCCTGGAATGTGCTTTGAGGGAGGGGTGAGCAGTTGGAGGGTACACTATATGGGGTGCCATTAGGGACAGGCAATTGAGTTTCTGCCCAAATAGATGCACAGACGTTGCATGCATCAACTAATGGTTGCGTGCCATGTCAGACTGTGCAGGCGGGCACCAGATTGCTATAAGATATGGGGCGCGTTCATCTGCTCAGATGTTGCTGACACCTGCCAGATCTTACAGCACCTGGATAGGTATTTTACGTATCAGCTAACCACGTTGTAGCAATTTGGTGCCCGACTGCACAGTCAACGATGTGGCACGCAACCATTGGTTGATGCATGCAATGTCTGAGCAGGGGATGCGACCATGATGTGGTTAGCTGACAGTATGCCTGGATAGGTATTTTATGTAAGATCTGGAATGCATCTGCATCATCTAAACAGGAGAACAATCTAAAATCACATGATTAGGGCCATGATTTTAGTGCAGAAGCCATCATTTCCAGCACTATCCACTAGTGTTGCTGCTGGTAGAAAATCCTAGGAAATGTTCTGTAATTGACACAAGCTGTCTCCAATCAATCAATTACTGTCTGGTTGTGCCTGCCTGTGTTTGCCAGGGGAGGCATTGCTCTGCAAATCTTAAAATTGCACAAAACCTATTATTTGGCAGGGAATACTATTTGTAGATCAGTGATTCTGCACCTCACTTTGCTCAAGCTGATCCTCTCCAACGGACTTGTTGAAGTTGTAGCTAAAAACATGTTATATAGGGGCAGTTAATGGGGAGAGTCAACGAAACCAGCCATGGATGTATATTCTATGAATTCCTGATCGGGTATCGAACCCAGGTTCAGCTTGGGTCAATTACAGAACTTTTCCTAGGATGTCCTACCTGCAGCAACACTTGTGGATAATTCTGAAACAGTCGAAGCACAGTACCTCCATTTCCATACCAAAAAGCATGGCCTTACATATGATATGTGGTTAGCTGATATGTTACATACCTGTCCAGGCTTTGTAAGATCGAGCATGCGCCAGCAATGTAGTGGGGCAGGAACTCTACCAATGACTTTCTGGGCCGTGAATGAGGCTTATTTTTAGGTATGTGTAGTGTTGATAAAGCACACCACACAGACCTGGCTACTTTAGACTGCATTAGTTAATGAATCACTGATTCATTACTGACTTTATGCCTTTCGTTCAAAACAGCAGAGCTCTGTACTACGCACTTTGCATTGACATTTTATGGCCCTGACATTTGCATTGAGATGAAAAGGAGTTCTGACTGCATCAACTTTTCAGTAACACAATGTCAGTAATGATTCATATTGTTGGCACAGGTCCATTTGTGGCCTTTATAGGCTTCATCCACCCAGGTTACAAGCCAGTCTGTCCCCATCTAAACACTGGCCCCATTTCCATTCCTTCCTGCTTGGCATTGCTAATCTGGCATAGTATGATTGGTGAAAGCAATGAGATTTGACTTATCCACTCACTTTACACATCAGTGATTATCACAAGTAAACAAGGAGGCATTTTGAAGTTACTGGAATGAGGCTGTTGTGTCTCATGAACACAATGGGGTTCCGAGTTACCAACATGATTGTAGACATCAAGAGAGGAGTTCAGGAGTGATCCCCTGCTCACGTTAGCCAGGAAACCCCACGTTGAATTGCATTGGATTCAACGTTAGGCAAAAATTTGCGTTTGGATCAGGAAATTTCTCTCACGACCTCTACAAACCAGAATGTTGAATCAAATTCTATTTTAAAGGCCATGTGAGGTCAAAAACATGAATTTCCTGTGTTTTATATACATTTCCACATTGAAGTTGGAATAATACAGTGAAAATGATGATAATGCCTCCCGGGTGGCGCAGTGGTCTAGAGCACTGCATCGCAGTGCTATGCTGCGCCACCAGAGTCTGGGTTCGCGTCCAGGCTCTGTCGCAGCCGGCCGCGACCGGGAGGTCCGTGGGGCGACGCACAATTGGCTTAGCGTCGTCCGGGCTAGGGAGGGTTTGGCCGGTAGGGATATCCTTGTCTCATCGCGCTCCAGCGACTCCTGTGGCGGGCCGGGCGCAGTGCGCGCTAACCGAGGGGGGCGGGTGCACGGTGTTTCCTCCGACACATTGGTGCGGCTGGCTTCCGGGTTGGAGGCGCGCTGTGTTAAGAAGCAGTGCGGCTTGGTTGGGTTGTGCTTCGGAGGACGCATGACTTTCGACCTTCGTCTCTCCCGAGCCCGTACGGGAGTTGTAGCGATGAGACAAGATAGTAATTACTAGCGATTGGATACCACGAAAATTGGGGAGAAAAGGGGATAAATAAAATAAAAAAAATAATAAATAAAGAAAATGATGATAATGCCCTTTTTATGTATAAGCTTTTTGAATAGACCACCTGAAATTTCAGCCTGTTTTAGTGAGATGGAGCTTTGGCCTGCCTGGCGACATGACCAGGTGGTAAATTAGTTAATAGTCCAATAAGAGAGTTTCAAACCTCTGCCAATGACAGCTAGTTTTCACTTATTACAGCTACTTTTCAAAGAACAGATTTCTATCACCTGAAGCATGTGTCTCGTGCCTGAATTTTCATCTTGCATGCTCCAGTTGATAGAAATCTGAAAGCACAACCAGTTCTTTGAAAAGTTAACATAATTATACATTCCTGAGGATAGAAGGATGGTTGGTCCTTGTCTCACAAGGACCAACCACATGGACAACAGGTCAAGTTAGTTCAAATATAATTTTATTCAACGTTCTGGATTTTAGAGCTAATGAAATTAAACTTTCCTGATCCAAACGCTAATTTATGCCCGACGTACAATTCAATATCTGCTTAGCCTCTTTAGAATCCGAGAGGTAAATACTTACACATCTCTAACATGTAGGCTCAGCATTCCCAAACAGTCCCATTACAAGTCAGAATGTTAAACTTCATTTCAACTAACTTTAACTGTTGTCTGCCAATTTGTCCCTATGTCAGAGGTAATCTGATACAAAATAGCCACAGGAATATTTTATCAACCCGACCTTCAGTACGCTGGTCTGTATTTCGGGTACTTTCAATACTGATGCAATTCGCACCTGGCCAACACTTGCACAATATGGCCAAGCCTAACCGAACGGCACACACTTCCAGCTGATTGCAAGGAAACGCGCTTCGGTCGACTACATTCGGCTATTGTTTACATATTGTGCATCACGTGCAATGTGTCAACAGATTTAAAATACAAGCGACAGAACCTACCGGCGCAGCAAAAAGTCAGATAAACACTTTCCTGTGGATACCCTATCTCCACCTCATACCACCAAAAGGACCAACAGCATGTACAACCGGTAAAGTGTAAATATCATTTTTTCAACATTCTGCCTTGTAGAGATGATTGTGTCATTTTTACAGAGACTTCTTTCAGACTGATATCCATGGAGTAACTATGGTAACAGTGATGGTTAGGCAAACGTCTGCTATGCTTTTGGCGTGGTTGTTTAAAAAGCACAGACAGAGAAAGTAGAGAGAGAATGTGAGGGAGAGGTAGGTAGGGCAGACTCATTCCACAGAACAAGTGTATTCACACCTGTCTGTTCTGGGGCGTAGACGGCAGAGTATAGAAATTCTCTAAAGCACTGGAGCCACATTTCAACTAAGCACTATAGTGTTTTCAAGAAGAAATTCATGTTGTCTTTGTGGTGCATTGTAAGTTTAGGGTAATATCAAAGCTGATGACCTTTAGTCAATTATCATCTGAGAGTCAATATTTGTAGAAAATCTCTGATGGTCCTTAGAATTAGCTGTTATTACTGATAGTAAACTTTCAATGGCTTAAAAAAAAAAGTACAATAGTACCATTTCACCAAGTCAGTATTAGGCCTGCTCTGGTTCAGCAACCAGTACTCCCGCACTCAGAGTAGGCTAGTCAATGATCTTCTGTACTCACAGAAAGCCATACATTTACTTTAAACTAGAGTGCACCTGTAGGCATACCTTATTTGACCCTTCACTGTTTGGTAAAACACATGAAAGTACCTCTCAATTCTCTGTACATTTGGAAATGTGTTCATTACCCCAAAGTCAAAAATGTGATGAACAAAACAAATAGGAAAAGTCATTGAAAAGTTTTCTATCATGACTGTGCAGATTAAAGCATTGGCCACAAGAGTACATTCAACAACCTAACCATTATTCAAGTTGCATTGGGGACACCCTGGTGAACATATACAAAGTCACTACATTACAGGTCAAGGAACACATGTTGATCAAACAGCTGTGAGCAATCAAGTGAAATTCCTCAGCTGTCTCACAGTGCGTGCTGCTCTGCCAAGAGAGCCAAGACCTTCCGTGAAAAAGCTTAATACTATTTTGAGTACGTAATGGATCACAACGCGATATTTTCCCAGGAAACCATTTGGCGCCCAGAGTAATTATGTGTCTGAAAGCATGTGTGACTGGACATTGCACACGTATTGGCTACACTGGAAAAATGCAGGCAGTTTACTTCATTATAATACTTTGCATTCCTGTTATATTGTATAAAATGTATGAGGTTCATAGGCGGCATTTCCTCCTTGATGGAATCGCTTGTGTTAGGCCTTTCCTTCAACTTCCGACTTTTGAACCTCACACCGCCATGTGTTACCAACATTGACTAATTTCATGTATTGGCCAACAAACGAGCCTGTAGGTCTACATGCCATGGTTGTCACAAGTTAATAAAACATGGTTTATATTTAATTAGAGGGAACATACCCCAATGTACTGATGAAGCCATTGACAGTGCCTTCCGCGTAAAGCGACACAATGTCTCCAATATGAAGAAAACTAGATCTGTTGTCTGACATTTTCGCTTAATTCTGTCCAAAAGTTGGCTTTCCAGGTAAGCAGGACATGCAGTAGTCTTGCTTTGATGAAGTGGTCTGCTGACACGTTACAGTGTACCTTGGCAACAAACATGCGTTTCACTCATCAGATTGAAAAGACTAACGCCCCAAAACGAGACATGTTTTGCGGTTTTCTCCAGTCCAAATTAGAAAAAGACGACAATGCAAAAACTTTGAGTAAGTATATAAAATAAAATGAACTAGTTTTAGTTCATGAATCAAACTTCTTCCCGTGTGACAGACGGCATAATGTTCTTATTTTCGTATCAACTTTGGGGGAGGAGACTGGTTTTGTCAGAGCTGCAGATAGAGAGCAGCCTGCCTATCCCGTCTGAAGGTTTACCACAGTCACAAAGTCAAATTGGCTACATCTTAAACATTTATGAAAACTTAATGTAAGGTTAGGGTTGGGTATAAGATTAGTATTGTGGTTAGGTTTAAATGCACATTTTAACAAGATAAATTGTAGAAATGGGGTTTATGACTTTGTGGCTGTGGTACTTAGTGACGACCCGTCTAAAGTAGCTTTGGATACGGTGTCTTTAGGTGAAACGCCCCCGCCTGTAATTTTCACAGAAACCACTGGCACCTGGCTGGCACTACTCTTTTTGTACTCAACAAAACAGTTATTAATCTGTCTCGCCTCAAATGTTTAAATCCTCCCAACAAAACGATTGAGGTAAATTGATGTAATATTTTCTATTTAAAAAGTGTTGTGTGTGTATTAAAAATGTATATAACCATTTGTCACCATTATTGCGCAATTAATGTATTGTTTAGTGTTGTGGTTTTGCTGGCATGCATCCCACTTTGTTTTTGTTTTTTACCCTACCAAGATTTACATGCGAAAATCGCCATATATATATACAGTTGAAGTCGGAAGTTTACATATACCTTAGCCAAATACATGTAAACTCAGTTTTCACAATTCCTGACAATTAATTCTAGTAAGAATTTCCTGTCTTCGGTCAGTTAGAATCACCACTTTATTTTAAGAATGTGAAATGTCAGAATAATAGTAGAGAGAATTATTTATTTCAGCTTTCCTTTCTTTCATCACATTCCCAGTGGGTCAGGAGTTTACATACACTCAATTAGTATTTGGTAGCATTGCCTTTAAATTGTTTAACTTGGGTCAAACGTGTTGGGTAGCCTTCCACAAGCTTCCCACAATAAGTTGGGTGAATTTCGGCCCATTCCTCCTGACAGGGCTGGTGTAACTGAGTCAGGTTTGTAGGCCTCATTGCTCGCACTTGCTTTTTCAGTTCTGCCCACAAACGTTCTATAGGATTGAGGTCAGGGCTTTGTGATGGCCACTCCAATACCTTGACTTTGTTGTCCTTAAGCCATTTTGCCACAACTTTGGAAGTATGCTTGGGGTCGTTGTCCATTTGGAAGACCCATTTGCGACCAAGCTTTAACTTCCTGACTGATGTCTTGAGATGTTGCTTAAATATATCCACATAATTTCTCTTCCTCATGATGCCATCTATTTTATGAAGTGCACCAGGCCCTCCTGCAGCAAAGCACCCCCACAACATGATGCTGCCAACCCCGTGCTTCACAGTTGGGATAGTGTTCTTCGGCTTGCAAGCCTCCCCCTTTTTCCTCCAAACATAACGATGGTCATTATGGCCGAACAGTTCTATTCTTGTTTCATCAGACCAGAGGACATTTCTCCAAAAAACTACTATCTTTGTCCCCATGTGCAGTCGCAAACCATAGTCTGGCTTTTTTATGGCAGTTTTGGAGCAGTGGCTTCTTCCTTGCTGAGCGGCCTATCAGGTTATGTCGATATAGGACTCATTTTACTGTGGATATAGATACTTTTGTACCTGTTTCCTCCAGCATCTTCACAGGGTCCTTTGCTGCTGTTCTGGGATTGATTTGCACTTTTCGCACCAAAACACGTTCATCTCTAGGAGACAGAGATGAACGTACTATTCTTGCGTACTATTGTTTGTACAGATGAACGTGGTACCTTCAGGCGTTTGGAAATGGCTCCCAAGGATGAACCAGACTTGTGAAGGTCTACAATTTTTTTTTCTGAGTTCTTTGCTGATTTCTTTTGATTTTGCCATGATGTCAAGCAAAGAGGCCCTGAGTTTGAAGGTAGGCCTTGCAATACATCCACAGATACACCTCCAATTGACTCAAATTATGTCAATTAGCCTATTAGAAGCTTCTAAAGCCATAACATAATTTTCTGGAATTTTCCAAGCTGATTAAAGGCACAGTCAACTTAGTGTATATAAACTTGTAACCCAATGGAATTGTGATACAGTGAAATAATCTGTCTGTAAACAATTGTTGGAAAAATTACTTGTGTCATGCACAAAGTAGATGTCCTAACAAACTTGCCAAAACTATAGTTTTGTGGAGTGGTTGAAAAATGAGTTTTAATGACTCCAACCTAAGTGTTTGTAAACATATTTTACATTCACTATACTTGCTTATACAGTCCTTTCAGATGCAGTTATAAGAAGAACCTGTTAATTTAGTTACATGAGGATCGTGGATGCAACATTTTTTCAGTCCTCTCAGACTCAATTCTCCATAATCTTACCTGTATACACAAAATATTAGGAACACCTGCTCTTTCCATTACATAGACTGACCAGATGAAAGTTATGATCCCTTATTGATGTCACCTGTTAAATCCACTTCAATCAGTGTAGATGAAGAGAGGAAAGGTTAAAGAAGGATTTTTACACCTTGAGACATGGATTGTGTATGTGTGCCATTCAGAGGGCGAATGGGCAAGACAAAATATTTAAGTGCATTTAAATGGGGTATGGTAGTAGGTGCCAGGCGCACTGGTTTGAGTGTGTCAAGAACTGCAATGCTGCTGGGTTTTTCACACAACAGTTTCTCGTGTGTATCAAGAATTGTCCACCACCCAAAGGACATCCAGCCAACTTGACAACTGTGGGAAGCATTGGAGTCAACATGGGCCAGCATCCCTGTGGAATGTTTGACACCTTGTAGAGTCCATGCCCTGACGAATTGAGGCTGTTCTGAGGGCAAAAGGGGGTGCAACTCAATATTAGGAAGGTTTTCTTAATGTTTTGTACACTCTGTATGTTCATGACATGTTGTAATGCATGCCCATTGACACAGGATGTCACAAGACCAGGGTGATCTACCATGCAATGGCATGGTTCTTCTGGAGGCACCTGCGGACATCTGATAAACTATTGAAATAAGTATTACAGTAATATTGAATGGTAACGCTGATAAAGTATCTTACGATGAACTACAAAGTATCCTACACAAAACTGTGGAATCTCCTGGCAGCAGATGTTCTCCACCTCGGTTGGCATTGTCTGACCATGCCCACAGGTACACCTACTGTACATAAAGAAAACTAACATCAGACAACAGCATGTCTGTTACTCACTGTCCACAATTTCCGGTAAGGACACAAACATTCCAGGCAATGAACCTATAGGGGAGGGTCTGGGTGGGCATTTCACCGCGGTGGCGGCTCTGGTGCGGTACGTAGACCCCGCTCCACCTCTGGCTTGGCCCACTTAGGTGGCGCCTCTAGAGCGGGGACCCTCGCCACCGACCCCGGACTGGGGACCCTAGCAGCGGACCCCGGACAGGAGGGCGACTCTGGCTGCTCCGGACAGGAGGGCGACTCTGGCTGCTCCGGACTGGAGGGCGTCGCTGGAGGCTCCGGACTGGAGGGCGTCGCTGGAGGCTCCGGACTGGAGGGCGTTGCTGGAGGCCTTGTGCCATAACTCCTCACTGGAGGCTTCGTGCCATAACTCCTCACTGGAGGCTTCGTGCCATGGATCACCACTGGAGGCTTCGTGCCATGGATCACCACTGGAGGCTTCGCGCCATGGATCACCACTGGAGGCTTCGCGCCATGGATCACCACTGGAGGCTTCGCGCCATGGATCACCACTGGAGGCTTCGCGCCATGGATCACCACTGGAGGCTTCGCGCCATGGATCACCACTGGAGGCTTCTTGCCATGGATCACCACTGGAGTCTTCTTGCCATGGATCATCACTGGAGGCTTCGTGCCATGGATCATCACTGGAGTGGAGAGACACACAGGAGGCCTGGCTCTGGGAGCAGGCACAGGACTCACCAGGCTGGGGAGACATGCAGGAGGGTTCGGGCTTAGCACAGGCACAGGACTCACCAGGCTGGGGAGACATGCAGGCGGCCTTGTCCTTGGCCGAGGCACCGGATACACTGGGCAGTGGAGGCGCACTGGAGGTCTCGAGCAAAGAGCCTGCACAACCCGTCTTGGCTGTATGGTGACTTTGGCCCTGCACGTGCGGGGCGCAGGCACAGGACGCACTGGGCTGTGCAGACGCACTGGAGACACAGTGCGCAGAGCTGGCACAGGATAACCCAGACGAGGAGACGCACTGGAGGCCTGGAGAGCAGGGCTGGCACACTCCGTCCTGGCTCGATGCCCACTCTCGCCCGGCCGATGCGAGGAGCTGCGATGTAACGTACCGAGCGCTCCACCGCATAACACGGTGCCTGACCAGTACGACGCTCCACCCGGTAAGCACGGGGAGTTGGCTCAGGTCTCCTACCTGACTCCGCCAATCTCCCCGTGTCCCCCCCCAAAAATAAATTCTGGGGCTGCCTCTCGTGCACTCTTCCTCGAGCCAACTCCTCGTAGCGTCGCCGCTCTGCTTTGGCTGCCTCCAGCTCCTCTTTAGGACGGCGATACTCTCCCGTCTGTGCCCATGGTCCCTTGCCGTCCAAGATGTCCTCCCATGTCCAGGAGTCCATTCTTCCACGCTGCTTGGTCCGTTGGTGGTGGGTAGTTCTGTAACGAACTTCGTCGGGAGAAGGAGAAGAGGACCAAGGTGCAGCGTGGTAAGTATTCATAATACTTTTAATAAATACGAACACTACTCATGGGGAGAGAATGGTCATGCATTAATGGAAGTGAAGAGTTACATTCTGAATAGGCCTGTAAATGACTGCAAAGCTAAATCAAAAATTAAATTCCTGACAGAATTAAAGATATCCTGCTTCCATGGATTTTGCTTCAAGGTGTGTGTGTGTGTGTGTGTGTGTGTGTGTGTGTGTGTGTGTGTGTGTGTGTGTGTGTGTGTGTGTGTGTGTGTGTGTGTGTGTGTGTGTGTGTGTGTGTGTGTGTGTGTGTGTGTGTGTGTGTGTGTGTGTGTGTGTGTGTGTGTGTGTGTGTGTGTGTGTGTGTGTGTGTGTGTGTGTGTGTGTGTGTGTGTGTGTGTGTGTGTGTGTGTGTACTGCATCACATGATCCATAAAGATAAAGGTCGTAAAAGTCAAACTCTCTGAAGGATATTTGCCCTTGACTATTTAACCTTTAACCTCTTGGCGACCCCAGGTATTCTCCAGTGAGTCTGCGGTCCATTGGACAGCTTGCACATTTTGGAGATGTGTTGGAATGTGTTGTGACCCCTCCCTTTTCTCATTAAGTACTAATCAGGGGGCCATGTTCAGGAGGGTGCAATGTTACAGAACCTCCAGATATAAATGAGTTGTGTAGAACTAATCTCAAGTGGACAGATGCAGGTAACATAGGATGGTATCGAGTATCTGATGCAATTACGCAAAATTGTAGTATGGGTTTCCGAGGTAAGTGTAGAACAGATATGATTGTCTTTCATGTAGAATAAGGAATTGTGTCCACTCTTCATTAAATGTCTATCTCATGTAACTGAATAGAATTCTCTTCACCACTCTGTTCTCATAACTGTGTAGAAGGATGATGATGATGATGCTGCTGCGGATAATTATAATGATGATGATTCTTCAGAACAGTGGTGAGTGCATGACAGATACTGAAACCAGAGGACGCCATGGGGGCATCACTGATCATTTTAAAACCACACAGCCAGTGGCGACATGGTGATATAATCTAGCCTACATTACCATCTAGTGTTCGCAGGTTATAAAAATCACCTGCTAGTGAGGCAGGGTCAGTATAGAATACAGGCCTGGATTACAGTTATGAATTAATCAATAAATTAATTAATGACTATGCTCCATAGTCCATAGGATAGATAATCTTGAAGCTACAGGAGGGAAATCTATTCTGGTGTGTGGTTCTTTCTTTCTTTTTCTATGTATACTGTATTTATATTGGATATCCTGTATGTTGACTATGTTGACTTTGTATCTGTATTCTGTCTGTACATTGTCTATTGCTGGTAGCACTTATTCACTAAGTCAAATTCTGGATATGTGTAAATAAATGTACTTGTAAAAGTGATTCTGAATCTCTTTTTCTTTTTTTCACACTCTCTCACACTCTCTCTCACACACACACAGACAATTGGGGGGGGGGGGGGGGGATTCCTGTTTTGTCCTGTCAAATTTGTTCCCGGTACTGTCCTGATCCCGTAAACAATTCTATAAGCCCGAAACTTTCAAAACAAAATCACTACCGTCCTGTCCCGTGCTCATTTTTACAAGCAGAAATCAGATATAATTTCTCCGTTAGCTGCTCATCTGCCTGTCCCCCACTCTGCATGTGAGTAGCCATAGCAACTGCTCCATTTGGCTGCTGCTCAGTGCTCATGACACAGTTGCCTGCACTCACCCAGTTAGTACATCAAATCAAGTGTTATTTGTCACATGTTTCATAATTAACAGGTGTAGACTAACATTGAAATGCTTACTTATAGGCCCTTCCCAACAATGCAGTGAGATTTTTTTTTATATTAGAATTTAAAAAAAGGAAAAAATACACAATGAGTAACGATAACTTGGCTATATACACGGGGCACCAAACCGAGTCGATGTGCAGGGTTACGAGCTAATTGAGGTAGATATACTACAAGTATGTGGACACCTGCTCATCGAAAATCTCATTCCAAAATCATGGGCATTAATATAGAGTTGGTTCCCCCTTTGCTGCTTTAACAGATTCCACTCTTCTGGGAAGGCTTTCTACTAGATGTTGGAACATTGCTACGGGGACTTGCTTCCATTCAGACAAAAAGTATTAGTGAGGTCAGACACTGATGTTGGGCGATTACCTGACTCGCAGTCGCCGTTCCAATTCATCCCAAAGGTGTTCGATCGGGTTGCGGTCAGGGTTGTGCAGGCCAGTCAAGTTCTTCCATACTGATCTCGACAAACAATTTCTGTATGGACCTCGCTTTGTGCACGGGGGCATTGTCATGCTGAAACAGGAAAGGGCGTTCCCCAAACTGTTGCCAGAAAGTTGGAAGCACAGAATCGTCTAGAATGTCATTGTATGCTGTATCATTAAGATTTCCCTACACTGGAACTAAGGGGGCCTAGCCCGAACCATGAAAAACAGCTACAGATCGTTATTCTTCCTCCACCAAACTTTAAAGTTGGCACCATGCATTCAGGCAGGTAGCGTTCTCCTGGCATCCGCCAAACCAGATTTGTCCGTCGGACTGCCAGATGGTGAAGCGTGATTCATCACTCCAGAGAACGCGTTTCCACTGCTCCAGTGTCCAATGGCGGCGAGCTTTACACCACTCCAGCCGACACTCGGCATTGCGCATGGTGATATTAGGCTTGTGGGCGGCTGCTCGGCCATGGAAACACATTTCATGAAGCTCCAGACGAACAGTTCTTGTGCTGATGTTGCTTCCAGAGGCAGTTTGGAACTCGGTAGTGAGTGTTGCAACCGAGGACAGACGATTTTTACGGCTACGGGCTTCCGCACTCAACGGTCCCGTTCTGTGAGCTTGTGTGGCCCACCACTTCGCGGCTCTGCCGTTGTTGCTCATAGAAGTTTCCACTTCACAAATAGCCAAATCCACTCATTTGATGGGGTGTCCACATACTTTTGTATATACAGTGTATGTACATATAGGTAGGGATAAAGTGACTTGGCAGCGGGATAGATAATAAACAGTAAAGCAGCGTAGGCGATGGGTCAAAGAGTTCATGAAAAAAGGGTTAATGCAGATATTCCAGGTAGATATTGGTTAAATATTTAACTAACTATTTAGCAGTCTTATAGCTTGGGGGTAGAAGCTGTTCAGGGTCCTGCTGGTCCTTTGTGTATCGGTACTGCTTGCGTGTGGTACCAGAGAGAACAGTCTATGACTTGGGTGGTTGTTGTCAGACAATTTTTTGGGCCTTCCTCTGACACCGCCGGGTATAGAGGTCCTGGAAGGCAGGGATTTCAGCCCCAGTGATGTACAGTACTGAGCCGCCTGCACTACCCTCTGTAGCGCCTTGCAATCGTATTTCAAGCATTTCAAACACCAAGCGGTTGTGCAGCCAGTCAAGATGCTCTCAGTGGTGCAGCTGTAGAACTTTTGACGATCTGAGAGCCCATGCCAAATATTTTCAGCCTCCTGAGGGGGAAGAGGCGTTGTTGTGCCCTCTTCACAACTGTGTTGATGTGTGTGGACCATGATAGTTCCGTAGTGATGTGGACACTGAGGAACTTGAAGCTCTCGACCTGCTCGACAACACCCCCGTATATCCTGCTTGAGCATTCTAAATGTAACGAGTACTTTTAGGTGTCAGGGAAAATGTATGGAGTAAAAAGTACATTATTTTCTTTAGCAATGTAGTGGAGTAAAAGTTGTCAAAAATATAAATAGTAAAGTACAGATACCCAAAAAAATACTTAAGTAGTACTTTCAAGTATTGTTACTTTTAGGAAACATTCCGTTAAAGTAATGAAATATCAAGAAAATAACGTTTTTTGGTCAAGTTTATTAAAGGTGATTAGAATGTTCCAAAGTCAATAAACTATCCTGCACCATTCCCAGAAAATTGTCGGAATGTTGTATGCAAATGAACTATAGGATAAACATGCTCTCAGCAAACTCTAAGAAAAATATGGTTCTCAGAACGTTATGTGCTAGCTGGGGTGTGTGCGAAAAACTCTCTCTGATTTCTGCACATAAAAAAATGATACGGGATGGGAGTGATTTTTATCGGGTACGGAAAGTCCCGGGGTTATTGAACTGTTGCGGGATCAGGTCAGGACAATACAGGAAAAAAATTGACAAAACAAGTTGCGGACTAGAATGTATTTTCACTCGTGTCAACCGGTTTCCACTAGTTACCACAGCCACGAAGTCAAAATTGGGTATATCGAAAAAATGTATGAAAACAAAAATAAGCTTGTTGGTCTTAATTTAGGGTTAGCCAGAAGGTTAGTCGTGTGGTTAGGTTTAAAACACATTATTAAAAGAGAAATAAGTAGAAATAGGCCGGGTGTATGACTTTGTAGCTGTGGTAACTAGTTACTACCGTGTCTACTGCTTACATTGGTAATGACAAGTGAGTGTGTTTGTTGTAGAAAATAAATAGGTATATGTTGACATTTTGGCTACAGAGGCAGTTTGTATGTTACGAATCATGAAAGTCGATTTGTTTGGGGGGGGGTAGCCCTTTATTAAATATATTTTTTTAAGCAACCCCCAAAGGTCTGTGCACGGCCCTGCACGTACGTGATGTAGTGGATCCTCTCTTTGTTCACACACACATACATTTACCTCAACGATGGATAAAAAAGAATAGTAGTAAAACATATTAACCGCCCTTTAGTTCATCCCACTGATTACACCGTACATGTCACAATAGCATTGCGGACATATCCACTGTCTGAACTAAACTTTCTCGTTGACTCATAACACTCATTCAAATTTCGGGTAGGAAACAATTGGACACGCACGCCCGATATCTTTCCGAGGCATTACACAAATCTCTGAGCTTTGTCATGTGAAAAGGAAGAGTATGAACAGTGGCCGAGACTAGTGCCAGGAGTTGGCTACACTTTTTTTCTTTCACAGGGCGGTCTGATTGGCATGAACAACCCCGAGAGCAGCGCGGCGGGTGAGACATTGCGGAATAGAGAGGAGACACGACACACTGCCGAGAGTAAACACAGCTGGATTTGCTCTTCTTCAGTCGACTCCTTTTAAACTTTTGTCATGTGAGTAATTTGTTATTTAGACTAACATTGGGTGATGGTAATTGTAGCCTGGATAATGTTTTTCTCACTGTAATCACCTCGTGGGTTTGCGGTGTTTCTCCATTGCAATCCGCACACTGCGACAACGCTAAAGTCTGTATTTTTTTATTGTTGGGAATTCTCATGTGTTTACGAAACAATCCTACCTGATTTGATTGAATAGCACTTTACATGGGTTGAAGGGGCACAATGAAAACGTATAATTGGAGTATTGGAAAGTTGGATCAGGTGCATGGGGCTCTTGTGCCGTTCTTTGTTTCCCACGCGATAAACTGTCATTGCATTACACTGAATTTATACGGTGTTGCAGTGTATTCAATAATACAATATTTGGGTTGTTTTAAGTGAGCTTTAAACACCATAGTTATCGACAATGACAAAGGTAAGACTACATGTTTGTTTTTTACAGGCAACGATAGCTACAGATTGTACGCCAAGATTTTTGTACGCCAAGATTTTTGGTATCCATTACTGGGCATTACAGGGTAGGTACTGTTTGGCGTAGCACAGTACATTTTCGAGCAACCACAACTTAGCGATAGTATCTATGTTCTCGATTCGGCCAAACATCTACACTATATATACAAAAGTATGTGGACACCCCTTCAAATTAGTGGATTCCGCTATGTCATCCACACCTTTGCTGACAGGTGTTTAAAATCGAGCAATCTCCATAAACAAACATTGGCAGTTGAATGGCCCATACTGATGAGCTCAGTGACTTTCAACGTAGCACCACCATAGGATGCTACTTTTCCAAAAAGGAAGTTAGTCCCTGCTAGAGCTGCTCTGGTCAACTGTGAGTGCTGTTATTGTGAAGTGGAAACGTCTACAACAACGGCTAATCTACTCTCACAGAACGGGACCGCTGGGTGCTGAAGCGCGTAAAAATCATCTGCCCTCTGTTGCAACACTCACAACGGAGTTCCAAACTGCCTCTGGAAGCAATGTCAACACAAGAACTGTTAATCTGGAAACGTGTTCTCTGGAGTGATGAATCACGCTTCACCATTTGGCAATCCGACGGACAAATCTGGGTTTGGCGGATGCCAGGAAAATGCTACCTGCTCCAACACATAGTGCAAACTGTAAAGTTTGGAGGAGGAATAATGGCCTGGGGCCGTTTGTCATGGTTTGGGCCCCTTAGTTCTATTGAAGGGAAATCTTAACGCTACAGCATACAATGACATTCTAGACGATTCTGGGCTTCCAACTTTGTGGCAACAGTTTGGGGAAAGCCCTTTCCTGTTTCAGCATGACAATACCCCCATGCACAAAGCGAGGTCCATACAGAAATGGTTTGTCGAGATCAGTGTGGAAGAATTTTTACTGGCCTGCACAGAGCCCCGACCTCAACTCCATCGAACACCTTTGGGATGAAGTGGAACATCGATTGCGAGCCATGCTTAATCGCCTAACCTCACTAATGCTTTTGTGGCTGAATGTATGCAAGTCCCTGCAGCAATGTTCCAACATCTAGTAGAAAGCCATCCTAGAAGAGTGGAGGCTCTTATAACAACAAAGAGGGGACCAACTCCATATTAATGCCCATGATTTTGGAATGAGATGTTTGGCCATGTAGTGTATCACATTATCTGGTGTACAATCTGTAGCTAAGGCGACAGTAGTCTTGGAGCTTGTTAGAGGGCCTACTTTCTGTACATTATGAACACCAACTGTAAGCTAACTTCCCCTACCCCCACCCTCTGTTGACAAAACATGTGCTAAGTATGCAGCTCACAAATCCATAATTTCAATGTTTCACAACGTGGTCTGAACTCTGTACAAAAAAGATTGACTTGACTGCACGCCCAGACTGCTTTGTTTAATTAGTGGGCTCTTGTATTAGACCTACCTAATACATATATTTTGTTTATTTCCCAGAAACGTGTCTGAAACGTAGTTGCTTGCTGATAAACTGCCAGTGGAATGCACCTGGATTATCTGACCCCAACACACCTGGTTAAAAACAAGTACCAACGGAAAACACCAAAGGCCTACCCTTTTTCTGACATTAGGCCTACAATGCCGTCTTGCTCAACATGTCTACTCTGAAACAGGTTATAGTGCATGAGAATGGCCAGGACACAGAGAAAAGTTTGGACTGGAGTTACATGGAGTGGCTAGAGAATGAGAATGAGGCTGTGACGGGGGTGACCAATGTTGAGACGCAAACGGTCTCAAAACCCACCGACGATAAGGAGACGCAGACCAGCAACCCGTTTATCATGCATATAGATTTGGCCAGAACGCACTCCAAACTAAAACACGGGTCGTTGGTCGAGGCCGACGGCTTGCTCACCCAGTTTGACCGACAGGCCCCGGCTCGCATCTCCACGTCCCCCACCTTGAGGAGGATGAGGAGCATGCGGCGTCCGCAGGTGGACTTCCGGGACCCGGTGAGGATGGATAGCACACAAGAGGAGTCGGGTACGGAAGAGACACCATCCCTTTTGAGTCCCCTCTCGCCAGTACACAGGCACAAGTCTCCGCTGGCGGCCTGCCCCCCTCCCGATGGAGAAAACCACCACGATAATCAGCCCAATTCATCTGCAGGCCAGGGAAAAAGCAGATCGCATAGATCAAAGACTTTTAACAATGGTATCACTTGCACGAGACAAGAATCTCTGTCCGCACCTGGTGTGCAAAGATTTAGTAAAGACTTTGAATTTCCTGATGATCAGGTGAGTTAATGTTATAATCACAAATGATAATCACAAATTGCGGCCATATGCCACACTGTGGCTTTATGAGTTTTTATCCGAGCCTTGTAAATCAGATGGCCAGTAGCTCCTCCACCACATTCCTCCTGGGTAGCAGCCCTCTCATTTTCCCTGGCCTCATGTGGTGGCTGCTCACAATGCCAGCTTTTGACAGCAAATGAATCAGCAGTTACATGTACTGACAGCGTAGCCCCACCACCCAGCAAGCCTCAATCTTTCTCACTCACTCAGAGCTCCAAGGTGCCATGGGAAGGCAGTAAGGCTCCTCCACAGTAAGGCTCCTTCTCTACTATTCACCACCGTCAGCAGTCACCCAGTAATGGGGGGGTCAGTGGTCAATAGAAGAAGATAAAGGGGGGGGGATCTATTTATTGGGCTCCCAGCATTCAACCTGGGCCATTCTCAATAGAGCCACGACATTCTTTGCAGATATTACAGGGCTATTTGGGCTATTCTAATTCAAACGACCACATGAAAAAACACTGATTTGAAATGTTGAATTTGTGTTATGTAGGACCAGGAGCCCTGTGTAATGTTGTGTTATGTAGAACCAGGAGCCCTGTGTAATGTTGTGTTATGTAGAACCAGGAGCCCTGTGTAATGTTGTGTTATGTAGGACCAGGAGCCCTGTGTAATGTTGAGTTGTGTAGGACCAGGAGCCCTGTGTAATGTTGAGTTGTGTTATGTACACGGCACCTTTCAAATCACACTCAATGCTCTAATCATCATTGAGCTCCTAGGGCTGGTTTCCCAGACACCGATTAATCTTAGTCCTGGACTAAAAAGCATGTTCGATGGAGATTCTCTGTTGAATGTTCTTAATCCAAGACTATGGTTAATCTGTATCCAAGAAACCAATCCTTAATGTTTAGACAGATGTACTGTGCTATCGTTCACGGTCTGTGTTTGCTCTTTCACATTAGTATCTGCTGTATAACAAGCCATGTTCAACATATAATTATCCTAACCGATGCTCTTTCGTCTCTTTTTTTACAGGATAAGGTTTGCCATATTAGGTAGGTGTGTTGCATGCAATTCCACAGAGGGATTTGAATGTTATGTGTCCCCACTTGGCTTAGCCAAAAATACCTGCACTGTGGCTTGCAGTTACCACACTGCCTGGACATTATTTCATGGCAGGAGGGGAATTTGCCTATAACCGACTAGCTCTGAACTATGTCATACAGTTAGGAAACCGGGATCGTATTCATTAAGCACCAAACTGAGGGGGAAAAAACTGATTGTTTTCCATTGCAAAATGTTTTCCATTGTTGTGCTCCAATGAACATGACCTAGCATGAAATACATTCAACCACTGAAAACCCTTCTATTTGCTGGCCAACAGATTTTCTTGTCGACTTTTCTTTCAATAGGGTTTTCACTACATTTATCTTTAAACCTTTAATTGGCATTTTGTCAACAGACTCAAAGCAAATACAGTTGTATTTGTCACATGCTTTGTAAACAACAGGTGTAGGCTAACAGTGAAATCCTTACTTACGGGTCCTTGCCAACAATGCAGAGAGAAAATATAAATCATAGTAACACAAGGAATAAATACACAATGAGCAACGCTAGCTTGGCTATATACACAGGGTACCGAGTCGATGTGCAGGGGTACGAGGTAATTGAGGTAGATATGTACATATACTGTACATAGGGATAAAGTGATTAGTCAACAGGATAGATAATAAACTGTAGCAGCAGTGTATGTGATGAGTCAAAAGAGTGAGTGCATAAAGGGTCAATCCAGATAGTCCTGGTAGCTATTGGTTAACTATTTAAGTAACTATTTAGCAGTCTTATGGCTTGGGGGTAGAAGCATTTTAGAATCCTGTTGCTTCTAGACTTGGTCACCTAGAATACATTGAGAGAACGGGTTCAGAATATTAGGGATCAAAGAAGGCCATCTAAATAAATGCATATTTCTCTGTTTCAGCTAACTGATAGATAAAATAAAATAAAAATGTTTAGACAAAGTTTAGGGTGAGTAACAACTGGTTTGGAGAGACTTTATGCACAAAAATGCAGTGGTTTGATTCATCCTTATTCAAGTTCAATCCATGAAATATTGGAAGGTGAAACAAGTATACAATAGTGGTTGAACAATAGGCTAGTCCAATAAATCTACCCTAATCCTCACTAATCACGGAACTGTAATGACAGCGGTCCAGTCATCGTAAACTGTGCTCCAGGTTTAACCCGCTGCGTGTGGTCTGAATTCCACTAGGTCCGAAGTTATTGCACAACGTTAGCCTAATATGATCCACTATTGCTAGCCACCCTCAGGAACAACTACACAGACATGAAAGAAAGGTAAACTGATGGGAATAATGTAAAATGTGGGCTACATATTAAAGGAAACAAACACTTAAGTGACAGTTAGAAATGCACAGTACCAGTCAAAAGTTTGGACACACCTACTCATTCAAGGGTTTTTCTTTATTTTTACTGTTTTCTACATTGTAGAATAATAGTGAAGACATGAATACTATGAAATAACACATATGGAATCATGTAGTAAACAAAAAAGTGTTAAACAAATCCCAATATATTTTAAACTTTAGATTCTTCAAAGTAGCCACCCTTTGCCTTGATGACAACTTTGCACACGCTTGGCATTCTCTCAACCAGCTTCATGAGGTGGAATGCACCTGGAATGCATTTAAATGAACAGGTGTGCCTTGTTAAAAGTAAATTTGTGGAATTTCTTTCCTTAATGTGTTTGAGCCAATCAGTTGTGTTGTGACAAGGCAGAGGTGGTATACAGAAGATAGCCCTATTTGGTAAAAGACCAAGTCCATATTATGGCAAGAACAGGTCAGTCAATCCGGAAAATGTCAAGAACTTTTCTTCAAGTGCAGTTGCAAAAACCATCAAGCGCTATGATGAAACTGGCTCTCATGAGGACCGCCACAGGAAAGGAAGACCCAGAGTTACCTCTGTTGCAAAAGGATAAGTTCATTAGAGTTAACTGCACCTCATATTGCAGCCCAAATAAGTGTTTCACAGAGTTCAAGTAACAGAAACATCTCAACATCAACTGTTGAGAAGAGACTGCGTGAATCAGGCCTTCAAGGTCGAATTGCTGCAAAGAAACTACGGATTGTCTCTGCATGTGTGGTTCCTACCATGAAGCATGGAGGAGGTGGTGTGGGGGTGCTTTGCTGGTGACACGGTCAGAAATTTATTTTGAATTCAAGGCACACTTAAACAGCATGGCTGCCACAGCATTCTGCAGCGATACACCATCCCATCTGGTTTGTGCTTGGTGGGACTATCATTTTATTTGTATTTTTACAGGACAATGACCCAACACACCTCCAAGCTGTGTAAGGGCTATTTGACCAAGAAGGGTAGTGTTGGAGTGCTGCATCAGATGACCTGGCCTCCACAATCACCCGACCTCAACCCAATTGGGATGAGTTAGACCGCAGAGTGAAGGAAAAGCAGCCAACAAGGGCTCAGCATATCCTTCAAGACTGCTGGAAAAGCATTCTAGGTGAAGCTGGTTGAGAGAATGCCAACAGTGTGCAAAGCTGTCATCAATATATTTTTATTTGTTTAACACTTTTTGGGTTATTACATGATTCAATATGTGTTATTTCATAGTTTTGATGTATTCACTATTATTATACAATGTAGAAAATAGTAAAAAATACATTAAAAACCTTGAATGAGTAGGTGTGTCCAAACCTTGGACTGGTACTGTATGTGGGTATTATTGACGGTGGCTCCCGATATTTAACATGATACAAATTGTAAAAAATAACTATGAGCCACTGAGGTAAGCCCGGGCATATATTTAAAACATTCTAAAGCGTATAAATGAACTCTGTAGGTTCGGCGGTACAGAAGCCTGTAGCTTGGGTCTCCAAATTTCAACCCAGCAAATTATGAGTTCATACAATTAAAATGTTGAATAGCGGCAGAGCTATTTTATAGCCTCCTTTACTGTGGAAAAGAGGCTGCAACACGTGTTAAGTTGATAAGATTTTCTGTTTGGTTCCCAAATGACTGTTATCATATACATTTTTAAATTACAGTGCATTGAGTATGCTGTTATTTCTATCAGAAAAAAATAAGTAGATGCTTTTTCCACTTGGAACTGGCAGGTTCGCTAAACCTTATTCAGTTGTTTCCCTGTGCGTAAAGGTGGTGGAATTCTTAGGGAATTAAGTTAAGGTCAGAATACGGCATAGATACACCTCTTTCTTTGATCTCCACCCCAAATGTGTAACTTGCTCGGCAATTTCCCCTTGCTTAAGTTCATGGTCAGAATACATGTAGAGAGAGAAGTGCATAAAAAAGTAATATTTACTTGTGCGTAACTGGTCTGAATTGCCCCCTTAGATACTTACCCAGAAAGACTCAAATCAAATTGTATTAGTCACATGCGCCGAATACAACAGGTGTAGTAGACCTTATAGTGAAATGCTTAGTTATGAGCAACTAACCAAAAATACGGATAAGAATAAGAGAGAAAAGTAACAAGTAATTAAAGAGCAGCAGTAAAATATCAATAGCGAGACTATATACAGGGGGTTACCGATACAGAGTCAATGTGTGGGGGCACCGGTTAGTTGAGGTAGGATGTACATGTAGGTAGAGTTATTAAAGTGACTATGCATAGATGAAAACAACAGAGAGTAGCAATGGTTTAAAGAGGGGGGTGGGGGCAATGCAAGTAGTCTGGGTAGCCATTTGACTAGATGTTCAGCAGTCTTATGGCTTGGGGGTAGAAGCTGTTTTAGAAGCTTCTTGGACCTAGACTTGGCGATCCGGTACCGCTTGCCGTGCAGTAGCAGAGAGAACAGTCTATGACTAGGGTGGTTGGAGTCTTTGACAATTTTTAGGGCCTTCCTCTGACACAGCCTGGGATTAGAGGTCCTGGATGGCAGGAAGCTTGGCCCCAGTGATGTATTGGGCCGTTCGCACTACCCTATTTAGTGCCTTGCGGTCGGAGGCCGAGCAGTTGCCATACCAGGCCGTGATGCAACCAGCCAGGATGCTCTCGATGGTGCAGCTGTAGAACCTTTTGAGGATCTGAGGACCCATACCAAATATTTTCAGTCTCCTTAGGGGGAATAGGTTTTGTTGTGCCCTCTTCACAACTGTCTTGGTGTGCATCGACCATGTTAGTTTGTTCGTGATGTGGACACTAAGGAACTTGAAGCTCTCAACCTGCTCCACTGCAGCTCCGTCGATGAGAATGGGGACGTGCTCGGTCCTCTTTTTCTCCTTTGTCTTGATCACGTTGAGGGAGAGGTTGTTGTCCTGGCACCACAATGCCAGGTCTCTGACCTCCCCTATAGGCTCTCGTCGTTGTCGGTGATCAGGCCTACCACTTGTCATCTGCAAATTGAATGATGGTTTTGGAGTCATGCCTGGCCGTGCAGTTATGAGTGAACAGGGAGTACAGGAGGGGACTGAGCACGCACCCCTGAGTTGAGGATCAGCGTGGCGGATGTGTTTATCTACCCTTATCACCTGTGGGCAGCCCGTCAGGAAGTCCAGAAACCAGTTGCAGAGGGAGGTGTTTAGTCCCAGGGTCCTTAGCTTAGTGATGAGCTTTGAGGGCACTATGGTGTTGAACGCTGAGCTGTAGTCAATGAATAGCATTCTCACGTAGGTGTTCCTTTTGTCCAGGTGGGAAAGGGCAGTGTGGAGTGCAATAGAGATTGCATCATCTGTTGGGGTGGTATGCGAATTGGAGTGGGTCTAGGATTTCTGGGATGATGGTGTTGATGTGAGTCATGACCAGCCTTTCAAAGCACTTCATGGCTACAGGTGTGAGTGCTACAGGTCGGTAGTCATTTAGGCAGGTTGCCTTAGTGTTCTTGGGCACAGGCATTATGGTGGTCTGCTTAAAACATGTTGGTATTACAGACTCGGACAGGGAGAGGTAGAAAATGTCAGTGAAGACACTTGCCAGTTGGTTTAACGTATGCGCTCAGTGCATGTCCTGGTAATCCGTCTGGCCCTGCGGCCTTGTGAATATTGACCTGTTTCAAGGTCTTACTCCCAACAGCTCCGGAGAGCATGATCGAACAGTCTTCTGGAACAGCTGATGCTCTCATGCATGTTTCAGTGTTTTTTGCCTCGAAGCAATTTAGCTCGTCTGGTAGGCTCGTGTCACTGGGCAGCTCTCAGCTGTGCTTCCCTTTGTAGTCTGTAATGGTTTGCAAGCCCTGCCACATCCGGCTCTGACGCTCGTCGGTGTAGTACAATTCAATCTTAGTCCTGTATTGATGCTTTGCCTGTTTGATGGTTTGTCGGAGGGCGTAGCGGGATTTCTTATAAGCTTCCGGGTTAGAGTCCCTCTCCTTGAAAGCGGCAGCTCTACCCTTTAGCTCAGTGCGGATGCTACCTATAATCCATGGCTTCTGGTTGGGGTATGGTCACTGTGTGGACGACGTCATTGATGCACTTATTGATGAAGCCAATGACTGATGTGGTGTACTCCTCAATGCCATCGGAGGAATCCCGGAACATTCCATTCTGTGCTAGCAAAACAGTCCTGTAGCTTAGCATCTGCTTCATCTGACCACTTTTTTTATTGATCTAGTCACTGGTGCTTCCTGCTTAAATTTAGCTTGTAAGCAGGAATCAGGAGGATAGAATTATGGTCAGATTTGCCAAATGTGGCGCGAGGGAGAGCTTTGTATGCATCTCTGTGTGTGGAGTATAGGTGGTCCAGAGTTTTCCCCCTGGTTGCACATTTAACATGCTGATAGAAATTTGGTAAAACGGATTTAAGTTTCCCTGCATTAAGGTCCCCGGCTACTAGGAGCGCCGCCTCTGGGTGAGGAATACAGCTCATTCAATGCTGTCTTAGTACCAGCCTCTGACTGGGGTGGTATGTAAACAGCTACGAAAAATACAGATTAAAACTCTCTCTGTAAGTAGTGTGGTCTACAGCTTATCTTGAGATACTCTACCTCAGGCGAGCAATAGCTAGAGACTTCCTTAGATATCGTGCACCAGCTCTTATTTACAAAAATACATAGTCCGCCGCCCCTTGTCTTACCAGACGCCGCTGTTCTATCCTGCCGGTACATTGTATAACCAGCCAGCTGTATGTTGATATTGTCGTCGTTCAGCCACGACTCCTTGAAGCATAAGATATTCGTTTTTAATGTCCCGTTGGTAGTTTAATCTTCCGCGTATCTCGTAGATTTTATCCTCCAAGGATTGCACATTTGCTAGCAGAATGGAGGAAAGTGGAGGTTTATTTGATCGCCTACGAATTCTCAGAAGGCAGCCCGCCCTTCGGCCCCTCTTTCTCCGCCTCCTCTTCACGCAGATCACAGGGATCGGGGCCTGTTCCCGAGGAAGCAGTATATCCTTTGCGTCGGGCTTGTCAAACTCGTGAAAGGAAAAAAAGTATTCTGCTTGTCCGTGGTGAGTAATCGCAGTCCTGATGTCTAGAAATTATTTTCGGTCATAAGAGACGGTAGCGGCAACATTATGTACAAAATAAGTTAAAAAAATGTTTTGCAAATAAACAAACAAAAAAGCACAATCGGCTGCCTTTTTCTTCAGCGCCATCTCACACACAGCTGTAATCCCTGCTAAATATGAGTCTAACATGTATTGACTCATGGGGTTGAATACTTATCTAATCAAGATATATTAGTGTTTTTTTTGTTGTCTATCTTTTAGGTAAAAAATGATATACTTTCTACCATAAATTACATAACTAATCCATAAGATGTCAACAACACATCAATTCCTCAAAGGCGTAGTGCAGTTAGACGAGTTTTTCCTTTAAAAAAAAAAGATTTCCATCACAAAAACAAGTTTAAATAACACTCTTAAATTATGAAAATGATGATGATTCCCTTTTTGTGTATGAGCTGTGTTAAAAAAAATGTTTTAAAACATTTGAAGGCTGGAATTTCGGTCTGTTCAGGTGGGATGGAACTTTTGGCCCATGTCATGATGTCACAATATGACCAATGGCTGTTTGTCTGGGTATGGGGGTGGGCTCTAGACCATCCTATCTGCCAATCACGCCTGTCTATGTCAATGTAGTCATATTTGTTTTCTAACGCCCACATGATCAGACTGAGCATTTAACGGCCCAAGGAGGCTCAGGGAAATATATTATAAAACATGTATTTTGGAGTAATTTTCATTAAAAAAACACACTGATTTATTAGACATACAGCGATGTAATTGTATTTTTAAATCAAAGACTACATGGGGGCTTTAATTGGCAGTCTTTAATTAATGAATTTGGCTTGATTCATGGTCAGATCCAATTCTCTGAGAATATTCTGTCTGTTGACCCCATGTTGATAAATATACCTGATTTATTTCACCATTACTCATTGTCATTATTACTGGAGAATTTGCCAAGAAGACCGTTTAGCCAGAAATAACTTAATTCCTTTAGGAATTTCTACATTTTTCTACATTGTTGAAATACCATATGTACTCACTGCACTGTGAACAAGCAAGCGAATAAGGAGTTTGTAAACAGTGGCATGATTTGCCTACATAATATGATTGGATAGTGGTAGTAGTAGTGGATAGTGGTGGTGGTGGTAGAAGTGGGTGTAGTGGTGGTAGAAGTGGGTGTAGTAGTAGTAAAGCACTTTTGTTACCCCAGGGTGCAAAAATAATAATAACAAGCCAGAATATAAAACACAGCAAACAAAACTATATACCGGTATTGCCAGATCCGGAGGCATATAGTATGTCAAAATGAGGTATATCATCGTATAACAGTGAGTAATAAGAGTATGCCAGTGAGGTACAGCATAATACAGTTGTAATAATGACAGTGAGTAATGGTGTAATAAATTAGGTACATTTATCAACATAATGGGGTACACAGACAGAATATTGTAACTGTATTATGCTGTACCTCACTGACCTACTCTATTCCTCATGTTGTATTACACCTCACTTATTACGCCATTATTCACTGACACCTTTTTAGATGATATACACTGTACCTCATTTTGACATACTGTATACATCACACCTAAAATACTGTTAGTCACACTAGTCGGAAAGTCTTTGGATACTATGGGGCCTTATTGGTCAGTTTTGTATGGAAACTGTCCTTTATTGGTCAGAATGTTCTACAAATGGTCTCTCTGTTCATAACCTGATCTCTTCCTTTTCCCCCAGACTGCAGGAGAGGAGGCGGAGTTCTGTGGTGGTCAGTCTACCCGGATTAGACGTTTCGCCGGGGGACCTGTTTGTGTCCAATGGGGTGGCAGACATACTGAACTTCTCAGGTTAACGCCAGTTTTGTTTCTGCACTTTTTTGCTACATTTTTGTCAACAGCTTGTTTTTGATTCCTTATAAGCCCAGATTGTAGGCCTACAGTGATCAGTGTTATTTGTTATATTATTTTAGTTACCTACAATGAGATCCTATTAAATTACTATTTAATATTAGGAATTAGTTAGAATTAGGGATTAGAATACTAATTCCTATGTTTACCTAGCTATAACTTTAATAACTGCATCAGAAGTTCACTTACCCAAATATATAAGTAACATTCCTTAACTCTTTTCAGATTATTGCCACATTCAGGCAAAATGATAGGGCTGTTTACACTTAACTTGATTTCCTGTAAAATCCTATCTACATCCTGTGGATCACTTTTTTTTCTTTATCACATTTTCGCAACAGAAGAACTATGAAGCCAGGCCTTTGTAGATAATGACAAAACCATGTTCTCCATTTCCACAGACACTAAGAAACCCAAGTGGCCTTTCTACAGACGTAGCACGGTATGTGTGCTGCCTGTTTGTTCTACCCCTGTTACTCGCCCTAGCTAGCGTGACCTGCCACCAGTCAGTCTAGTTGTTTGTGGTTTTGGTTGCTATTGCTTTGAAGCTGTCAGTGTGCTCAGGAAGCTGCAATGGAATTAAGGATATTGTTCTCTGACCCATTTTTAATCAAAGCGTATTAATGAATACACTTTCTTCACCTCTGTTCTCATGGCCTTCTGAGATTTCATAATGTGTCAACAACACTGAGCCAAACCAATTCAATCCAAATCAATTCATATTGAAGGTGTTTCACCAGACTGATAGATAGATGGGAAAATATATAAACAAAACACTATTGGTGTGTACTGTCATTCACTGTTCCACCATGCACACACGCATTTGCGTACACACAAACATAAACCCATTCACTCTTACTATACACACACACATTCCCACTTAGACAGACACTCATACCTATAGTAAAGAATGAATTGATTGTTCAAGTAATGTTTAACATTTAACCTGTATTTGTTCCTCTCAGACTAAAGGGACGACTACACGCACTGCATCTGATATTGAGAAATATCTATTGAAGGAACAGATTCAAGACTGGAGGGACACAGACTTCCAGAAGTACAAGGTGAGGAAAGCCATATGAACACCGGAGCGGAAGAAGCCCTTTTTCCTCCTACCCGTGTAATATCTTATTGTTACATGTTTGTAACTGAAACATATAAATTACACATTGAATGGGAATAATACTTTGTTGGCCTACGCACATGACAAGCGTACATTTCTAAACTGTAGCTAGACAGCAGACGATAATAGACTTACAGCATTGAGGATAGTAACAAGACAGACTACAGCCGTGTTAAAACCACAACGAATCAGCCCCCCCCCGTGCATTATGGTTTTAGTATTATTCAAATAACATCTATCCAACCATCCATCTGTCTTATCATTCCCTCCATCCCCAGGACTGTTCTCTAGAGGAGTTCCTGAGGGACTGTGATTCGTCTCAGCTGATGTCTGACTGTGACCCCCAAGACTACAAGAGACAGGAAGCCATCTGGGAACTCTTCACCAGCGAGTGTGTTTACTTCCTGGATCAGCTCATGGTGCTCAAAGAGGTGACTTACTAGATATACCCCCCCCCCCACCCCCACACACTTTTGAACAGGAATGGCAGCTCACCATTGCAACCAAACACCTTGTGGTTTGTGTGGCTTTTTGAACACCAATGTCATGTTGTGATGGTTCGAACGGGCCTTTCCTTTGAATTGACACTGCCCCTTTCTAAAATATACTTTGTTGGGTAACGTTTTCTTCAGTTTTGTGATGAAATGTTTCAATCTCTACGATGAAATTGAATACAGCAAAAACAGATCCAACCCCTCCCTCTTTGTTTGTGTTCTGTTGTGTAATATCTAATATATTTCTAATGTGTTTGTTTTTGTGTTTAATAAAAAATATAAATATATATGGTGTCCTTCAGGTGTTTCTGGTCACGCTGACCAACCTGCAGATGAGGGACTACCTGTCTGACGTGGACACTTGGAGGCTGTTTGCCAACCTCAACGAGCTGTGTCTGGTGAGACCGTAGAGATACATACTGTATATTACATTAGATTAGTAGGGCTGTGAATGTCATGGAATTTTGGATGACGGTAACTGGCCAGCCAAATGACCGCGTCTCCTTAATAACCGTTCAAATACTTACTCTTTTCCTCTCCTGACTGCATGTGCTGATATAGAGTGAATAGAATGGGCCTCCCCATTCAAGTCAATGATGGCATAATGGGACTGGCAGCCATTGCAAGTGTACCCATTGGAGCAAAGCAGGAAGTGTAACCATCAATATGTGCAATGATTTGTTGACAAAAAATAAATAAATACATTCCATTGCATGAGCCACATCAGTTAACCTATCTAGGACTGGGGTTCCGCTAGCCACAGTGTCTGATTTCAAAAATGCTATACAGCGAAAGCTCCACAAACGATCATGTTAGGTCACCACCAAGTCACAGATAAACCCAGCCATTTTTCCCGCCAAAGAGAAGAGTCACAAAAAGCACAAATAGAGATAAAATTAATCACTAACCTTTGATGAACTTCATCAGATGACACTCATAGGACTTCATGTTACACAATACATGTATGTTTTGTTCGTTAAAGTTCATATTTATATCAAAAAATCTGATTTTACATTGTCGTGTTAGATTCAGTAGTTCCAAAATATGCAGTGATATTGCGGAGAGCCACATGAATTCACAGAAATACTCATAATAAATGTTGATGAAAATACAGCCATTATACATGAAACTTTAGATACACTTCTCCTTAATGCAACCGCTGGGTCAGATTTTTTTTCAACTTTACGGAAAAAGCATAATCTGAGAACGGCGCTCAGAGCCCAAACCAGCCAGAGAAATATCCACCATGTTGGGTAGTCAACATTATTCATATTATTCATATATAAATATTCACTTACCTTTGATGATCTTCATCAGAATGCACTCCCAGGAATCGCATTTCCACAATAAATGCTTGTTTTGTTCGATAATGTCCATTATTTATGTCCATTTATGTCCAATAGCTTCTTTTGTTAGGGAGTTTGGTAAACAATCCAAAAGCGCGATCTGGTCCATTCGGACGAAACGTTCAAAAAGTTAGTTTGACAAGTTTCTTCGACCTGTAATATAAGTATAGAATCAATCTTTAGGATGTTTTTATCATAAAAGTTCAAAACTGTTCCAACCGGAGAATTCCATTGTCTGTAGAATTGCACTGGAACGAGAGCAACCTCTCAAGTGAAAGCGTGTGACTGAGAACGAGGCTGTAGGCAGACCCCTTAGTAAAACATCTCCCATCCGGCCCCCCTTCACATGAGCAGCCTGAAACCACGTTCTAAAGATGGTTGACATCTAGTGGAAGCCTTAAGAAGTGAAAAATAACCCATATCCCACTGTGTATTTGATAGCGGTGAGTTCAAAAACTACAAACCTCAGATTTCCCACTTCCTGTTTGGATTTTTTCTCAGGTTTTTGCCTGCCATATGAGTTCTGTTATACTCACAGACATCATTCAAACAGTTTTAGAAACTTCAGAGTTTTCTATCCAATACTAATAACAATATGCATATATTAGCATCTGGCCCTAATTAATCGTCCGACCTCTTATACAGTTAAAGTCTGAAGTTTACATACACTTATGTTAGTCATTAAAACAAATTTTTCAACCACTCCACAAATTTCTTGTTATCAAACTATAGTCGGTTAGGACATCTACTTTGCATGACAGTAATTTTTCCAACAATTATTTACAGACAGATTATTTCACTTATAATTCACTGTATCACAATTCCAGTGGGTCAGAAGTTTACATACATTAAGTTGACGGTGCCTTTAAACAGCTTGGAAAATTCCAGAAAATGATGTCATGGCTTTCGAAGCTTCTGATAAGCTAATTAACATAATTTGAGTCAATTGCAGGTGTACCTGTGGATGTATTTCAAGGCCTACCTTCAAACTCAATGCCTCTTTGCTTGACATCATGGGAAAATCAAAAGAAATCAGCCTAGACCTCAGAAAAAATATTTGTTGAGCTCCACAAGTCTGGTTTGTCCTTGGGAGCAATGAACGTACTTTGGTGTGAAAAGTGCAAATCATTCCCAGAACAACAGCAAAGGACCTTGTGAGGATGCTGGAAGAAACAGGTACAAAATTATCTATATCCACAGTAAAATGAGTCCTATATTGACATAACCTGATAGGCCGCTCAGCCAGGAAGAAGCCACTGCTCCAAAACTGCCATAAAAAAGCCAGACTACGGTTTGCAACTGTACATGGGGACAAAGATCGTACTTTTTGGAGAAATGTCCTCTGGTCTGATGAAACAAAAATCGAACTGTTTTGCCATAATGACCATCGTTATGTTTGGAGGAAAAAGGGGGAGGCTTGCAAGCTGAAGAACACCATCCCAACCGTGAAGCACAGGGGTGGTAGCATCATGTTTTGGGGGTGCTTTGCTGCAGGAAGGAATAGGGGGACATCACAAAATAGATGGCATCATGAGGAAGAGAAATGATGTGGATATATTGAAGCAACATCTCAAGACATCAGTCAGGAATTTAAAGCTTGGTCGCAAATGGGTCTTCCAAATGGACAATGACCCCAAGCATACTTCCAAAGTTGTGGCAAAATGGCTTAAGGACAACAAAGTCAAGGTATTGGAGTGGCCATCACAAAGCCCTGACTTCAATCCTATAGAAAATGTGTGGGCAGAAGTGAAAAAGCGTGTGCGAGCAAGGAGGCCAACAAACCTGACTCAGTTACACCAGTTCTGTCAGGAGGAATGGGCCAAAATTCACCCAACTTATTGTGAGAAACTTGTGGAAGGCTACCCAAAACGTTTGACCCAAGTTAAACAATTTAAAGGCAATGCTACCAAATACTAATTGAGTGCGTGTTACCTTCTGACCCACTGGGAGTGTGATGAAAGAAATAAAAGCTCTACTATTATTCTGACATTTCACATTCTTAAAATAAAGTGGTGATCTCAACTGATCGAAGACAGGGAATTTTTACTAGGATTAAATTGTGAAAACTGAGTTTAAATGCATTTGGCTAAGATGTATGCAAACTTCCGACTTCAACTGTATGTATGTGTATACGTACATACATACATGCATAAACTCAGCAAAAAAAGAAATGTCCTCTCATTGTCTACTGCGTTTAATTTCAGCAAACTTAACAGGTGTAAATATTTGTATGAAAATAACAAGATTCAACAACTGAGACATAAACTGAACAAGTTCCACAGACGTGTGACTAACAGAAATGGAGTAATGTGTCCCTGAACAAAGGGGGGCTCAAAATCAAAAGTAGCAGTCAGTATCTGGTGTGGCCACCAGCTGCATTAAGTACTGCGGTGCGTCTCCTCCTCATGGACTGCACCAGATTTGCCAGTTCTTGCTATGAGATGTTACCCCACTCTTCCACCAAGGCACCTGCAAGTTCCCGGACATTTCTGGGGGGAATGGCCCTAGCCCTCACCCTCCGATCCAACAGGTCCCAGACATGCTCAATGGGATTGAGATCCAGGCTCTTCACTGGCCATGGCAGAACACTGACATTCCTGTCTTGCAGGAAATCACGCACAGAACGAGCAGTATGGCTGGTGGCATTGTCAGGATGATACTGCAAGAAGGGTACCACATGAGGGAGGAGGATGTCTTCCCTGTAACGCACAGCGTTGAGATTGCCTGCAATGACAACAAGCTCAGTCCGACGATGCTGTGACACACTGCCCCAGACCATGACGGGCCCTCCACCTCCAAATCGATCCCGCTCCAGAGTACAGGCCTTGGTGTAACGCTCATTCCTTCGATGATAAATTCGAATCTGGCCATCACCCCTGGTGAGACAAAAATGCGACTCGTCAATGAAGAGCACTTTTTGCCATTCCTGTCTGGTCCTGCGATGGTGGGTTTGTGCCCATAGGCGACGTTGTTGCCGGTAATGTCTGGTGAGGACCTGCCTTACAACAAGCCTACAAACCCTCTGTCCAGCCTCTCTCAGCCTATTGCGGACAGTCTGAGCACTGATGGAGGGATTTTGCGTTCCTGGTGTAACTCAGGCAGTTGTTGTTGCCATCCTGTACCTATCCCGCAGGTGGTCTGCCCCTGCGAGGACGATCAGCTGTCCATCCCTGTCTCCCTGTAGCGCTGTCATAGGCGTCTCACAGTATGGACATTGCAATTTATTGCCCTGGCCACATCTGCAGTCCTCATGCCTCCTTGCAGCATGCCTAAGGCACGTTCACTCAGATGAGCCGGGACCCTGGGCATCTTTCTTTTGGTGTTTTTCAGAGTCAGTAGAAAGGCCTCTTTAGCGTCCTAAGTTTTCATAACTGTGACCTTAATTGCCTACTGTCTGTAAGCTGTTAGTGTCTGTGCATGTTCATTAATTGTTTATGGTTCATCGAACAAGCATGGGAAACTGTGTTTAAACCCTTTACAATGAAGATCTGTGAAGTTATTTGGATTTTTACAAATTATCTTTGAAAGACCAGGTCTTGAAAAAGGGACTTTTCTTTTTTTATATGAGTTTATATGTGTATATGTTTTTTCCTGCGCTTTCTTATATCTCCTAGATATAGGACAGACACTTCAAAACCTTGTTTTATGATTTGTTTTTTGACTGCTGTTTATGAATGTTATTTTATTCTCATTATTGTCTTCATCCATAACCATCGGTTATATAATAATTGTTCTAGCCCTGTCGATTAGATTAGAAGATCTTTATTATCCCAAGATTGGAAAATGTGTTTGGCATGTTCATTTAATTTTTCATCTCTATTATTGTGTACTATGATAGTATAGCATTCTATTAGGTGTCTTGTGAGACGGAGTCATCATACTAACACACTAGTCCCACTCCAACACCGCCACGTCAGATTGGTACTGATCCTGTGTGGGTGCTGTCTTCCATGTAGGATGATAGGGCCAATGCGTGCTGTCTTCCATGCAGAATGGTAGGATGATAGGGCCATGGCGTGCTGTCTTCCATGCAGAATGGTAGGATGATAGGGCCATGGCGTGTTGTCAAGAGGCAGTGAGGTAGACACTACTGTGAGTAAAGTAGGACTTCAAGTTGCATTTTTTTTATTAGCCGTATGTACGGGATACGCATGGTAAACTGGCTACCCACGTCCCAGATGGATGACTGACCATGACAGTGAAGGGGGCGAAGGGGAATGCACTTTGTTTTGGTTCTGGGTCTTGGATGGGAGATGGTTTACCACAAGCTATCCACATATCAAAATGAAATTCCAAAGTTAAGTCACTAAATATTCCCCATCACGACGTCAAATCTTCATCGACATCATCTTACTCTAGGCTACATGTTGAAGGATTGAATTCTCATACTATGACCGCTGGTCTCTTAGTGTTTACCGAAAAAAATATATAGACATTTGAGAGCGCTGCTTTGCTTTACATTTTTTCAACAAGATAGTCACCTGCTGTACGATTACAAGACATTGGAGGATGGAATTATCTCTATTATATGATTTGTCTGCGGCGTGACATCTTCATGTAGACTTTGTCTATCTATAATATTACATTTTCTTTTGGACTCTGTAATGTGATGTGTTGTTCCCCAGGTGAGCTTTGGCTTCCTCACCAGCCTGCTGCATGTCATCAAGGAGTCCTGGAAGATCCCGGTAGCAGGGGCCGTGCCCACCCTGCTGGAGCTCCTCCACAAGGTATGGACACACACACACACACACACACACACACGTGTTCAAAACCACTTGAATGCACAAGCACACATGTATTTACACGCACACACAGAATATTCTATTCTACTGGACCATTTACTTTATGTTCGTATTCTTATCTTTTATTATTTTGTGTTTCGTTGTCGAAAAGGAACCCTGCAAGTAAGCATTTCGTTGGACGGTGTATACCGTGTGTATCCTGTACATACAACTAATTAAACTTGAAACAACACACTCCATTATAAACCAGAGAACGTGTATAAAATCATTAGTGTCTGTATAATTAGTAATGTATTTTTTTTTAAGTGACCTACTCAAATATGGTATACTAGACGTAAATCTCTTCATCACCCTCCATGAAGTGATCTATGAATACGAAGCACCGTTTTTCATGTGGCCCAGCAGCTTTTTTTATTTTCCAAATGATATACTGTCTCTACACGCCACTTTTTTTCTATTCTGGATTCCCACACATGCTCACTCTAATATAGATCTGCTTTGGATTGTTATTTCTTGATGGGAATTGTTGCATTATTTGTATTGTATTAGACATTCTACTGCACTGTTGGAGCTCGTAACATAAGCATTTCGCTGCACCTGCTATAATAGTGGTTACCAACTAGGGGTACATTTTTGACGTTTGAGTCATTTAGCAGACGCTCTTATCCAGAGCGACTTAGTTAGTGCATTCGTCTTACTAGGACCCCTGGGGGTACTTGGCCTACCTGGGGGTACTTGGCGATTTTTCTGTTTCTCTATGCGCTTACTGCTTAGCTAACCATTTACATATATCTATCTGTTGGCAGGCGATCCAGGAGAGCATATGCCACTGTCTGCAGAAGTACTGCCTCAACTATTCCACTGCACTCTTTTATCTGGACAGCCTGAAGCACAGAGAGGACTTTGGCTCCTACGTGAAGGTACACTGCAGGCCACAGCCGTCAAGCGCTGCTTATTTGGAACTATAAATCAGGGTTGGTTGGGGCAAGGTTGCGCTGTACCCTGTCCCTAACAACCACACAATAATGCAGTAAGGTAGGATAGAAGTGGGTCAAGTGTGAACGAACACTGAGTCACTGGGGCTTGCTGACAATTGGAATGTGACAATTAGTCTTCTGCGATTGAGACTCTTTTGCAAGCCTGCTGTTTTTTTGCTCTCAGCTGAGATAATTTGTCTTTCTCACAACTTCACTTTCACTCCTACCCTACCCCATCGCTCAGTTCTCCCTAATACTTGCTCTCTTTCACCCTTTACTTCCTGACCTGTCTCTTCTCATCTCTCTTATTTTCTCCCACGCTCTTACTCAATCGCTTTCTCTCAATATCTGATTTTGTCACGCACTTACTTATCAACCTACTTATAGTACTTAATTTGGCTTTGTTAACTCTCTTTCTCTCCCCCTACGCTCTCTCCCCCTACGCTCTCCTCTCTCTCCCACCATGCTCTCTCTCCTCTCTCTCCCCCTACACTCTCCTCTCTCTCCCCCTACGCTCTCTCTCCCACCATGCTCTCTCTCCTCTCCGCTCTCTCTCCCACCATGCTCCCTCTCCTCTCTCCCACCATGCTCCCTCTCCTCTCTCCCCCTACGCTCTCCTCTCTCTCTCCCCCTACGCTCTCCTCTCCGCTCTCTCTCCCACCATGCTCTCTCTCCTCTACGCTCTCTCTCCCACCATGCTCTCTCTGCTCTCCACCATGCTCTCTCTTCTCTCTCCTCTCCCACCATGCTCTCTCTGCTCTCTCCACCATGCTCTCTTCTCTCTCCTCTCCCACTGTGCTTTCTCTTTTTTTTTCAATTTAAGGGTTTTTATTGGCATGGGAAACATGTATACATTGCCAAAGCAAGTGAAATAGATAATAAACAGAAGTGAAATAAACAATAAAAAATTAACCTTAATCACAAAAGTTCCAAACTGTAAAATGTCATTGTCTATATACAGTGTTGTAATGACAAAAGGGAAAATTAATAAACATAAATATAGGTTGTATTTACAATGGCGTTTGTTCTACACTGATGGACCTTGTGGCCACAGGACACAAATCTTGCTGCTGTGATTGCACACTGGTATTTCACCCAATAGATCTGGCAGTTTATCAATTAGATTTAAAAAAAAATTGTGGATCTGTGTAATCTGAGGGAAATATGTGTCTCTAGGTCATACATTTGTTAGGAGGTTAGGAAGTGCAGCTCAGTTTCCACCTCATTTTGTGGGCAGTGTGCACTCTTCTTTTGAGAGCCAGGTCTGCCTTCAATGGCCTTTCTCAATAGCAAGGCTATGCTCACTGAGTCTGTACATATTCAAAGCTTTCCTTAAGTTTGGGTCAGTCACAGTGGTCAGGTATTCTGCCACCGTGTACTCTCTGTTTAGGGTCAAATAGCATTCTAGTTTGCTCTGTTTTTAAAAATTCTTTCCAATGTGTCAAGTAATTATATTTTTATTTTCTCATGATTTGGTTGGGTCTAATTGTGTTGCTGTCCTGGGGCTCTGGGGGGTCTGTTTATGTTTGTGAACAGAGCCCCAGGACCAGCTTGCTTAGGGGGCTCTTCTCCAGGTTAATTTCTCTGTAGGTGTTGGCTTTGTTATGGAAGGTTTGGGAATCGCTTCCTTTTAGGTGGTTGTAGAATTTAATGGCTCTCTTCTGGATTTTGATAATTAGTGGGTATCAGCCTAATTCTGCTCTGCATGCATTATTTGGTGTTTTACATTGTACACAAAATATATTTTTGCTGAATTCTGCATGCAGTCTCTCAATTTGGTGTTTGTCCTATTTTGTGAATTATTGGTTGGTGAGCGGACTCCAGAGCTCACAACCATAAAGGACAATGGGTTCTATAACTGATTCAAGTATTTTTAGCCAGATCCTAATTGGCACGTCAATTTTTTTGATGGCATAGAAGCCCCTTCTTGCCTTGTCTCAGATAGTTCACAGCTTTGTGGAAGTTACCTGTGGCGCTGATGTTTAGGCCGAGATATGTATAGTTTTTTTGTGTGCTCTAGTGCGATGGTGTCTAGATGGAATTTGTATTTGTGGTCCTTGCAACTGGACCTTTTTTGGAACACCATTATTTTTGTCTTACTGCGATTTACTGTTAGGGCCCAGGTCTGACAGAATCTGTGCAGAATATCTAGGTGCTGTTGTAGGCTCTCCTTGTTTGTGGACAGAAGAACCAGATCATCAGCAAACGGTAGACATTTGACTTCAGGTTCTAGTAGGGTGAGGCCGGGTGCTGCGGACTGTTCTAGTGCCCTCGCCAATTTGTTGAGGGTGGGGCTTAAGCTGCATCCCTGTCTCACACCCTGGCCCTGTGGAAAGCAATGTTTTTTGCCAATTTTAACTGCACACTTGTTGTTTGTGTACATTTATTTTAGAATGTCGTATATTTTCCCCACAACACCACTTTCCATCAATTTGTATAGCAGACCCTCATGCCAAATTGAGTCAAGCTTTTTTGAACTCAACAAAGAATGAGAAGACTTTGCCTTTGTTTTGGCTTGTTTGTTTGTCAATTAGGATGTGCAGGGTGAGTACGTGGTCTGTCATATGGTAATTTGGTAAAAAGTTAATTTTACATTTGCTCAGTGCATTGTTTTCGCTGAGGAAATATACAAGTCTGCCGTTAATGATGATGCAGAGGATTTTCCCAAGGTTGCTGTTGACGCATATCCCCCTTTAGTTATTGGGGTCAAATTTGTCTCCACTTTTGTGGATTGGGGTGATTCGTCCTTGGTTCCAAATATTGGGGAAGATGCCAGAGCTGAGGATGATGTTAAAGATGATCTCTCTCTCTCTCTCTCTCTCTCTCCCCTTCCTTCCTAGTGGTGTGAGAGGAACCAGGAGTGTCGGAGGCTGCAGTTGCGTGACCTGTTGGTGGCGCCGTTACAACGTCTGACCCGCTACCCCCTGCTGCTGAAGAACGTGGGGAAGAGGAGCCGGACGGAGGAGGAGGAGAACGCTCTGCAGAGTGTGGTGGAGCAGGTGGACACCTCCATATGTGAGCATCCCCCTCCTTCACCCTTGCGACTGAAACACTGTATTGTAAAACCCCATCACTACACAGGCTGCTGTTCCATATCCCCTATTTGCCTGGCCTTGAACAGATGCATCTGATGAGGCTCTTTGATATTTTCAGCATGATGCGTCAATCATGAAGGGGGCTGTGCTTTTATCCTGTTTGGTTTTCTTCTGTGTCTTTTTACATTTAACATTTACATTTAAGTCATTTAGCAGACGCTCTTATCCAGAGCGACTTACAAATTGGTGCATTCACCTTATGATATCCAGTGGAACAACCACTTTACAATAGTGCATCTAACTCATTTAAGGGGGAGGGGGGGGTTAGGAGGATTACTTTATCCTTTTTCACTCAAACACCCACACAGCCCCTGTGCACTGCCCGCTTCACAGCTGTACATTTTCAATTAAAAACAGCGAGAGTCTTATTTCCCCATAACATCCAATGAGAATAACAAAATAGCTTTGCCAGACCATTGGCTACATCGTGTACAACATGGTCAGTCTCTCAGGCTGATCTGATATTTCTACAAAACAGTGCAACCTTACCACACTACTTTATTGCACATTCTTACTGCAACACTTAACTACGTTACCCCTCACCACCACACTGACTCTCTATAGTCAATGGCTCACCACACACATATTATTAGTGTAAATAAAGCTGATTTGGGGTTCTGTAAAGCCATTATTGGATTATCTGGGTTATTTGCATAATGGTCTATTTTTATCAGCTGAGGTGACTCATCTAAACCTAATTTAACAGTAGTCAGTCATCACTAGAGGCTCCTCTCTCTCTAACCACAACATTCATGTTTTTGCCGTGTAAGGAAACTTGAACATACACAAGCAGAGTCAGTCAGCCAGCCTCTCCTGTGTCTTACTATAAAGAAAACCTTAGAAATAGGAAGACCGGTGGCCATTTTGAATTTTATTACCCCCCCTTGATTTGAATTGGGTTGCCATTCTAGGAGTTATATTTCTACATAGGAAACAGCAGCTCTGCCATTCAGGTACAGGCCATCAGCTCTAGGGTGTTTTCTGACAGACCTAAGTGGGCTTTTGACAGCCACTTATACCTCCTGGCTTAACTCACATCTTCACGCCCGTAGCAAAATATACACTGTGGAAAAGTTCATTTACACACAGTCTTCTGTACGGGATACAGTCTCTACAAATACATGTCTCTTAGAAATGGTAACCAAATAGCCAGTTTGTTTGTTGGGCAATAGCCAAAATCTGTGACAGTTGACGTCTTCTCTGCGTGCTTGTACTTGCAGACGCATTTCGGTGGTTCTCTATAACTAGATGGACAGGACCGGCTGTGGAGAAATATGTACCAGTATTGTACCTTGAATGTAATTGTTCTTGTATATCGAACCAGTTTTTCTATTCCAAACTAGTTTGTGTTTTTACTGTGTGCTTCAAAGTTCTTTCCCATAGCCAGGGTGTGGCTGTACAGACAATAACAGAGGTATACAGTGAGTTGATGTGGCCTGGGAATAGCACTGTCACAATGGCAGGCTGGACTGACTCGGTCAATGTTCAATGGGTGTGGTGGGTGTCTACGGTAAGAGGTGGGCGCAGTCTCATCTATGACTAGAGCATCATAGATCACACCCATGTTGAGACACAATCAGCTGTCGTCATTATTTAATGATATCCGTATCAACATCAGAGATACTATTCCAAATGTATTTGTTTCATTGCCAATGCCAGATTAATTGATAGTTTGATAAATTGTGCACATAGCTGAATATTTTACAAAATAGTACTATATTATTAAACTAAGATGAAGTTACATAAATTATATTAATCTGATGACAACAGTGACACCCTTGTTAAGATTGTTCTGTGTGTTCCAAAGCCAGGAATAAGCCTGCCAGAATTGGTGTTCCTAATTAGTGTGCACTGCTCACTATCAAACAGAGCAGTGGAGTGGAATGCAGTTTGTGTCCTCGTTGGTTTGTTTGTGTCACACACACCCCTCCCCCCGTGGGTGTGTTGTGTGTTGTGTTTTATGTTTTGTGTTTTGTGTTTGTGTGTGTTTTGTAGGTGATCTGGAGGGCAAAGTCAAATGGCTGGACAACTACCAGAAGGTGAAACAGCTGAGAGATGCCCTGGTGTGGCTGCCAGTGTGGGAGAGAGACAAGCGGGCCTTCGTCCCTGAGGTAAGGGTGCATTCACTATAATGAGAGAGTTGAGCTTTGAATACCAAACTGGGTTTGCACAAATACATAATAGAATAAAATGCACTTAATTGACGTAATCCTGTTAGTTCCTGGGGGAACATGGGCCTCTGTACTTAAGCTTTCCAATGACGCTGGTCTTGGGCCAAGACAAATGGACCTTCTTGGGTTCGGATTAGAATAGAACAGATCATATGGTTAACGTTTGATACACGAGTCAGATACAGTACAACAACAACTTAGCTGTATCTTGAATGATATCAATGCATTGATGTAAAGAGAAGGGCTGTCTGAAGCGTCTTAATTTTTTCAGATAAAGATCAAGTGATATCTGAACATCGTGATCCACAAAGCTAGATATGCATGCAAGAGAGATAAGTGGGATATGATCAAAATAAAATATACTGCCACCACATATGAACTCGTAAGAATGCAAACAAATCATGCTTCTACCCACAACCTAACCTCAGCCCTTCATTTGGCTTTGAACAGAATCTGAAACATCTCCTGAAAGCGGTCACCCTAGAAAACCTCATCGCTCATCGGAGCCTGCTGCATGAGGGCAAACTAGTGCTCACAGGTCGGTGACATACAGAGTAATCAGTCATGACTAGTTAAAATACTGTAGTTTTACATCAGCCGTCCTGACATCTCTACATATGTTACCACCAGAGAATGCAAAGCTGCACGATGTGTACCTGTTTCTCTTTGACGACTTCCTCCTCATCACCAAGATCAAGAGGAACAAGAAGGTAGGACCCATACCTATACGATTTTCTCACATAGATACTTACCTACATATGTATTATAACTTAACTACTTTCGTATAGTACTTTAATCCTCTTTGATCACTGAATTCAATTTTCTCTCTCTCCCTCGCGCTCTCCCACTCCTCCACCCCCTTTCTCTCACTTCCTACGCCCCTCTAGAAGTCCACAGGTCCTGAACAGAATCCTCTGCGCCTCCCTCAGAACCAGGAGTTGGACCAGCTGCTGAAGGAGGGCTGTACCTTCACTGTCCTGGACCAGCCCGTCTCGCTGGACCGCCTCCAGCTCAGGAGTGTAGACCAACTCAACGCAGCAGGTGGGGACGGATCAACACCTGCATGATATAGGAATTGAAAAAGTCCAGCATTCAATGATGTAGTTGCCACAGTTTAAGGACACATGTATAGTGGCTTTTGTCAATCTTAATGTGATTGTCACATCAAAGTTTATTCGTCATATGCACAGGATATAGCGGGGAGTAAACAGTAAAATGACATGCTTAGTTGCAAGCTCTCCTCTCAACAGTGCAGTAACTTAACAGTGTGTGTTTGTTTTTGGAAAATAATGTACAACCTGATCCTAGGACCTCATCACTGATTTACACATAGATTAGTATATGTTCATAGGCCTATTACATTTAGGCTATTTGGCACTTGTTCACACCTCTTGCTGTACTTCAGGGTTTCCCAAACTCAGTCCTCCTCGGACCCCAAGGGGTGAACGTTTTGGTTTTTGCCCTAGCACTACACAGCTGATAATCATCTAATCATGAACTTTGATCATTTGAATCAGCTGTGTAAAACCAAAACGTGCACCTTCTAGGGATCCCGAAGACAGAGTTTGGGAAACGCTGCTTTACTTACTGATAAGATAATGAATTTATATCAATAATCAAACCTATGATAAAAACAGTGCCTTGCAAAAGTATTCATCCCCCTTGGCGTTTTTCCTATTTTGTTGCATTACAACCTGTATTTTAAATTGATTTTTATTTGGTTTTCATGTAATGGGCACACACAAAATAGTCCAAATTGGTGAAGTGAAATGGAGAAAAAAAACTTATTTTTTTAAACGGAAAAGTGGTGCGTGCATATGTATTCACCCACTTTGCTATGAAGCCTCTAAATAAGATCTGGTGCAACCAATTACCTTCAGAAGTCACATAATTAGTTAGATTGCACACAGGTGGACTTTATTTAAGTATCACATGATCTCAGTATATATACACCTGTTCTGAAAGGCCCCACAGTCTGCAACACCACTAAGCAAGGGGCACCGCCAAGCAAGCGGCACCATGAAGACCAAGGAGCTCTCCAAACAGGTCAGGGACAAAGTTGTGGAGAAGTACATATCAGGGTTGGGTTATAAAAAAATATCTGAAATTTTGAACATCCCACTGAGCACCATTTAAATCCATTATTAAAAAATGGAAAGAACATGGCACCACAACAAACCTGCCAAGAGAGGGCCTCCCACCAAAATTCACGTACCAGGCAAGGAGGGCATTAATCAGAGAGGCAACAAAGAGACCAAAGATAATCTTGAAGGAGCTGCAAAGCAGAGATTGGATTATCTGTCCACAGGACCACTTTAAGCCGTACACTCCACAGAGCTGGGCTTTACATAAGTGGCCAGAAAAAAGCCATTTGCTTAAAGAAAAAAATAAGCAAACACGTTTGGTGTTCACCAAAATGCATATGGGAGACTACTAGAGGTCGACCGATTATGATTTTTCAATGATTATTATTGATTATTGGAGGACCAAAAAAAGCCGATACCGATTAATCTGACAATTTTTATATATGTATGTAATAATGACAATTACAACAATACTGAATGAACAATGAACACTTATTTTAACTTAATACAATCAATTTAGTCTCAAATAAATAATGAAACATGTTCAATTTGGTTTAAATAATGCAAAAACAACGTGTTGGAGAAGAAAGTAAAAGTGCAATAAGTGCCATGTAAAAAAAGCTCATGTTTAAGTTCCTTGCTGAGAACATATGAAAGCTGGTGGTTCCTTTTAACATGAGTCTTCAATATTCCCAGGTAAGAAGTTTTAGGTTGTAGTTATTATAGGACTATTTCTCTCTATACCATTTGTATTTCATATACCTTTGACTATTGGATGTTCTAATAGGTACTTTAGTATTGCCAGCCTAATCTCGGGAGTTGATAGGCTTGAAGCATTGCGAAAAGCTGCTGGCAAACGAAGTGCTGTTTTGAATGAATGCTTACGAGCGTGCTGCTGCCTACCACCGCTCAGTCAGACTGCTCTATCAAATCATAGACTTAATTCTAATATAATAAAACACAGAAATACGAGCCTTAGATCATTAATGTGGTCAAATCCGGAACCTATCATTTAGAAAACACAACGTTTATTCTGTCAGTGAAATACGGAACCGTTCCGTATTTTATCTAACGGGTGGCACCCATAAGTGTAAATATTGCTGTTACATTGCACAACCTTCAATGTTATGTCATAATTATGTAAAATTCTGGCAAATTAGTTCGCAACGAGCCAGGCGGCCCAAACTGTTGCATATACCCTGACTCTGCGTGCAATGAACGCAAGAGAAGTGACACTTTTTCTAGTTAATATTGCCTGCTAACATGAATTTATTTTAACTAAATATGCAAGTTTAAAAAAATATACTTCTGTGTATTGATTTTAAGAAAGGCATTGATGTTTATGGTTAGGTACATTTGTGCAACGATTGTGCTTTTTTCGCAAATGCTCTTTTAAATCATCCCCCGTTTGGCGAAGTTGGCTGTCTTTGTTAGGAAGAAATGGTCTTCACACAGTTTGCAACGAGCCAGGCGGCCCAAACTGCTGCATATACCCTGACTCACAGAACGCAAGAGAAGTGACACAATTTCCCTAGTTAATTAAAAGAAATTCATGTTAGCAGGCAATATTAACTAAATATACAGGTTTAGAAATATATACTTGTGTATTGATTTTAAGAAAGGCGTTGATGTTTATGGTTAGGTACACATTGGTGCCAACGACAGTGCTTTTTTTGCAAATGAGCTTGTTAAATCACCCATTTGGCGAAGTAGGCTGTGGATCAATGATAAATTAACAGGCCCGCATCGACTATATATGCAACGCAGTACAAGCTAGATAACTACACATGGTTGATGATATTACTAGTTTAACTAGTGATTATGTTAAGATTGATTGTTTTTTTATAAGATAAGTTTAATGCTAGCTAGCACCTTACCTTGGCTCCTTGCTGCACTCGCATAACAGGTAGTCAGCCTGCCACGCAGTCTCCTCGTGGAGTGCAATGTAATTGGCCATAATCAGGGGTCCAAAAATGCAGATTACCGATTGTTATGAAAAGTTGAAATCGGCCCGAATTAATCGGCCATTCCGATTAATCGGTCGACCTCTAGAGACTACCCCAACATATGGAAGAAGGTACTCTGGTCAGATGAGACTTAAATTGAGCTTTTTGGCCATCAAGGACGCGCTATGTCTGGCGCAAACCCAACACCTCTCATCACCCCAAGAACATCCTCCCCACAGTGAAGCAGGTGGTGGCAGCATCATGCTGTGCGGATGTTTTTCATCGGCAGGGACTGGGAAATTGGTCAGAATTGAAGGAATGATGGATGGCGCTAAATACAGGGAAACCTGTTTCAGTCTTGTATTTGAGACTGGGACGGACACCTTCCAGCAGGACAATGACCCTAAGCATACTGCTAAAGCAACACTTGAGTGGTTTAAGGGGAAACATTTAAATGTCTTGGAATGGCCTCAATCCAATTGAGAATCTGTGTTATGACTTAAAGATTGCTGTAAACCAGCGGAACCCATCCAACTTGATGGAGCTGGAGCAGTTATGCCTTGAAGAATGGGCAGAAATCCCAGTGGCTAGATGTGCCAAGCGTATAGAGACATACCCCACGAGACTTGCAGCTGCAAAAGGTGGCTCTACAAAGTATTGACATTGGAGGGGTGAATAGTTATGCACTCAAGTTTTCAGTTTTGTCTTATTTCTTGATTATTTCATAATAAAAATATTTTGCATCTTCAAAGTGGTAGGCATGTTGTGTAAATCAAATGATACAAACCCCCCCAAAATCTATTTTAATTCCAGGTTGTAAGGCAACAAAATAGGAAAAATGCCAAGGGGGTGAATACTTTCGCAAGCCACTGTATTGTGCAATCCTGTTATCTAAACCGCAGATTAGTAATCTGTAATCGATTACAGTATCAGTCCTGAGTTATTTGTTCGGTACTCTTTCTTCTGTACTGCTTATGTGCGTTTTCAACAGACCTGGTCTTGTGTGACTGTTGGTAGAGCATGGCACTTGCAACGCCAGGGTTATGGGTTCGATTCCCACAGGGACCAGTATGAAAATGTATGCATTAACTACTGTAAATTGCTCTGGATAAGAGCATCATTTATATGTAAACTAGGTTGTATTAATTAGAAACTAAATGGAAGCAAACTGGCCAAAACAGGGAGGGACCAACTGAACCTCCAATATGAAGCGCTTGTTTTCAATTTCTGTTAAAAAAGATATACATTTTTCTACGGTGTGCACTAATGAATATGACACTGCCATGTTTCATCCTTCTCTTCTCAGCGTCAGGGCTATCCCAATCCTTCATCATCATGCACCAGAACCGCTACCAGCAGTGTATCGCTGCCTTCATCCTACAAGCACCGTCCGAGGCCGTCAAGGTACAGTAAGAGCACTCTGAACTTAAAGTAACACACTGTACGTGTTGTAGGCCTAACAAAAACACTGTATTGCATTCCAATTTGGTTGTTCGTGTGTAATTGTACCATGGTGACTGACAACATTTCGTTATGTGGTATCTCATGTTATGTGATCATATGTAAGGTGTGAATTTATCACGATCATGACATTCCCATCTCAACATACTCACAGCAGGTTCAAAGTTTATTAATTTGAGTTGCTCGTTGATTACTGCCATATAAATTCCTGTGTTATCCTTCATTCATCACCATGTTTCATTCCCATGCCGGATGATAGTCATTGTTGAGCTATTTAAAGTCTATATTTGTCTAGGAGATTTTCTCTGCGCAAACATACAAATTGCTATCTTTCCAGAAATCAAGTGACTCGATCCAGTTAGTGTTTGTCATAGTGCTGAGCGATTAGTGCTTTTTGAGGTCGGTTCGATTATATATATATATATTTTTAATCATGGCTTTTGGTTTAAAAGTATTTTTGACATTAAAATTACTGTGCATTATGTGGGTTGCATGCTGTAACAACACAGAATAAAACAATTAATACAAGTCCCATGATGGTAGTGAATGCCCATTTACTTATGAACCATAATTTATTCGATGACTTTATTTCATTCCAAGTCATCATCTCATTTCCATAGAGCTGCTGCCTATCAAAATCACTATTTTTGTAGTTATTCAAAGTAAATAAGTCATACTTTTATGACTGCTGAATACCAGCAATCAAGATCATGTATTTTCAGGCTCGCCAATTAACTGCTTTCTATCCATATCGATTGCTCGTTCTGTCTTGCTACGCACAGATGGACAAGTTTAAGAGGGCGCGCAATGGATTATGGTCTTTGTAGTTAATTGCCATGTTTTTTTGCACTAAGTTCAGGCTTGATCTGATTTATCTCTACAGAAACTGCACATTGAGCTCACAGAAAAAAAAACTGAACGAAATGGAATTCAAATAATTGAAGACTTAAGTCAATTAGTTTAAAAAATGAAAAATAACCTACATTTTGGTTAATCGCTCAGCACTAGTTGGTCAGCAGACGATCGGACACTAGCAGAGAAGTGTGTGTTCCAATACTGTCCGAGTCACCTTTCTCTTTGACACATCTAAGTTAGGTGGAATTTCCTTCATTACTAGGCATGAGTAAGGTTGCAAAGGGTGGGTATATTACTGGAAACGTTGAAAGTTTACCAGTAAACTACCAGAATTTTTGTATCTTTCAATGATTTTAGGTAATCTATCACAAGACATCTAGTGGCCCTTTTGGGTACTTCAGATTATCACAGCTGTCTCTCTCGCTTTATCACAAGGAAAATATGAAATAATTCAATACGATTATTAAAATAAGACTAAACTGTAAAACATTATCCTTAATATAAACCATCAATTTAGGTCCTGATTCCAACTTAGGAAGTTATGCCTTTCTTATACACTTCTCAGTAGTTGGTATTCAGACTTACCTTGTGCAGGCAGGTGCATAACACGCTTTGCAGTCGTGGTTCCCTTCTGCACACTGAATAAATGTAATTCAACTGCTGAACCCCCCCCCCAACAGATTTTCTCCTGGACTTTTCATTCAATAGGGTTGTCAGTGCATCTATCTTAATGGTGTGCCTTTTTTAATTAGGATATTGTTGACTAGAATACATTGAGAACAAGTTTGGAAAATAGGGATCAGTTCGCTGCAGCTAGCGACTGGAGTGAGCTGCAAAAAAAACGAACTGGACAGTTTTATCCCCATCTCTACACTCAATCATGGACACTCTTGCTGACACTTGTGGCTGCTTCACGTGATTTATTGTGTTGTCTGCCATTTTGCCCTTTGTGCTGTTGTCTGTGCCTAACAATGTTTGTGCTGCTAACATGTTGTGTTGCTACCATGCTGTGTTATGTGTTGCTGCCATGCTTTGTTGTTGTATGGAGTGTTGTGGTGTCTCTGTTGTGATGTGTGTTTTTGTCCTACATTTTTCATTCCCGCAGGAGGCCTTTTGCCTCTTGGTAGGCAATCAATTTGTTATTAATTGACTTTCCAAGTTAAATAAAAAATGGAAGAAAGCCATCTAAATAATATATGCATATTTGTCTCCGTTTCAACACCAACTGGTAGATGTAAAAATACTCTGATCTTGTAGATTATTTAGGCAACTTTTGGGGTTAGGAAAGCATGTATGAATTTTAAAAAAAGCAGGTTTGGAGATATAAATATATTAATGAATTAGAAGTGGTTTGATTCATCCTGAAAGTTGTCATATTCAAGTTCAATCCATGAAATATTGGAAAGTGGAAAAAAAGTTTACTGTAAGGGTTGAACAAGTCCTATAAATCTACCCTAATCCTCACTAATCATGGAACTGTAATGACAACGGTCCAGTCATCGTAAACTGTGCTCCAGGTTTAACCCGCTGCGTGTGGTCTGAATTCCACTAGGTCCAAAGTTATTGCACAACGTTAGCCTAATATGATCCACTATTGCTAGCCACCCTCAGGAACAACTACACGGATGTGACAGAGGAAAGAAAGGTAAATGGAATGGGAAAATAAAGTTACAAATTTAAGTAAAACTAATACTAAAGTGACAGTTAGAAATGTATGTTGGTATTACTGATGGTGCGTCCTGATAGTGGCCAATATAACATGATACGGAGAAAACTGCACCATAGGCAATAGTTAAAACGTTCTAAAGCGCAGACATCAAATAGAGGACACATAATTCTGAATAACGACACGGCTATTTATAGCCTATTTCGTTGTGGAAAAGGGGCTGCAATACATGTTCTGATTTTCAGTTTGCTTCCATATGGCTGTTTTCACATTCATCTCCAGGGATCATAAGGAAAAATCATCTAAAACAATTGCTTTGTGTATTTTTTTAAATTGATTAATTAGGCTATTTTCTCTTGAACCATATGGTCTATCTACTAGAAACTTATACATCTTTGTCCATATTAATACATACAAAAAAATTGTTATTCAAGTGTAAATGACCAAATTTACGATAGGTTGCCAGATTGTTAATTAACAAAATTACTGGTCGCTTTGCAACCCCAGGCCTGAGTTAGTAAGCCAAGTATCCTCATGGTACGTCAAGTTAATTTCAAAGGTCACAACACACGTTTAAAAAAATAACAAAACAATGTTGAAATGTGAACAATAAACAAACCACAAAAATGTGTTCATTTCCAGAGGGTGTGGATGTCAGAGATAGAGGGTGCAGTGACGACACTGAATTCTCAGCAGCCTCCTCGGGTGAAGAGCTCCTCACTGTGGGTAGAGTCCTCCCAGATCTGAGCCATCTGACATTCACTACAACAGGGGACCACAAATACTGCTTCTGGGGCCTCCCACTATAGGTCCTGAACCATAGGTGGCTAAGATATTTTCTTTTCACACTGTCCTTTCTAGCAGAGTTCTAGAATTGTGGTGGATATGTAACCTGGCCAGCCCGGCTCGGCTGTAGTGTGAAAGGGGTATACGTATGCAGGTTCTAATTACATACCAGCACAAATGCACTTGATTAAACTAGCTAGTTGTCGAGACCTTTGATTCGTTTAATCAGGTGCTTTGGTTGGTGCTGGGCTGGAATGAGATCCTGCACTCCTGGTGAATTTCTCCAGTACCAGGGTTGGTGACCACTGCCCTAGACTGGCTTAAACAAGGACTATTACTGTGTCATGCACTGTGGTTCCGCCTAAGCCGTTGTAAAGTATTAGCAGGATAATTTGTAAAATTCATGTTTGCTTTGAAAGATGACAATAAATTGTTAAATGATTAGTGATGACTTTGTCCTGTGTTGCTGAATACATACATGTATGCATTCACTCAAACTGTGGTAATGGGTCTATGGCTAACAATACATCACAAGTCAGAACAGTACAACTGACCCATGTCATTATCACCCAAGTGTGTGACAAATCAGAGATACGCTAGTTAACACACTGGTATACACACACTGGCCACCAAGGAAAATACAGATCCCTTTTATTTAGTCATGATGGAAAATTAGAAAACATATGGTACATCTAGTCAAATTATATAATTTATTTCCTTAATCAGACACACATCCCTTCTTCCAGGACAGGTGGTCCAAGGGAACACAGGGTTCCCGACTGTCACCATGACAAACAAGGACTGCGTTTCAGAGCTTAGACGTTGCTGATGCGTGTTAAAGAAATGTCAGTCTGACATGGCACGTAACCATTGGTTGACGAATGCAGGGTAACGTGACTCTTTCAGGCACAATCGCTACTAAGGGGGGCCCTGTTGCAATACACCAGAAATGTATCCTTCCTTGAAGTTACAGATCGGTGGAAGTGAGTGTTAACCTTCCTTTCATCTATCCATCCACTTATAGATTTGTGCTTACCTGAAGGAAATGAGGAAGGACGAATTTCTAAAGTATATAAACGGTGCCATGTATCCTCTAAAGTGGACGAGGAATGAACTAAATACAATCGATATATCATGCATGACGACGGCCGGCATCCACGTGAAACAAGCCAGATTAATTTGTAGTGCCATTCCCTAAAATTAATTCAGTAAGACTATGGATTTTTTTTTTACGTTACATTTGTCGACGCTTCTTTATACACACGCAAGTGTTAACCTTTAATTTTCTTATGGAAGAAAAACATTTTACAAAGATAATTACTAAAGCCTTGGTATTAGTAAGTGACAATGTCGTACAATAAGATGGTAAACCCTATGACAGAGTTAGAAACCCTGAGCTAGATGGCTAGCCAGACACGTAGACATACAGCAAACCAGAAGCCAAGACTGCTGACCAAGTCACTCACAATAACATGGCAGTCTTTCAACTAAGAGCCTTTATCATTTACTGTGGATTGACCTACACACAATACCCCATCATTTCAAAGTGGAATTAGGTTTTTACAAATTAAATAAAAATGACAAGCTGAAATGTCAAGTATTCAACCCCTTTGTTATGGCAAGCCAAAATAAGTTAAGGAGTAAACATGTCCTTAACCAGTCAGTTGCATGGTTTCTGTGTACAAAGTGTTTAACATGATTGTTGAATGACTACCTCATCTCTGTACCCCACACATACAATTATCTCTGAGGCCCCTTGTCGAGCAGTGAATTTCAAACACAGATTCAACCACAAAGACCAGGGTGGTTTTCCAATGCCTCGCAATGAAGGGCATCTATTGGTAGATGGGTAAAAATAAAGCAGACATTGAATATTCCGTTGAGCATGGTGAAGTTATGAATTCCACTTTGGATGGTGCATCAATACAAAGATACAGGTCTAACTCTGTTTCCGGAGAGGAAGGAAACCGCTCAGGGATTTCACCATGAGGCCAATAGTGACTTTAAAACAGTGAGTTTAATGGCTGTGATAAACTGAGGATGGATAAACCACATTGCAGCTACTCCACAATACTAACCTGAATGACAGAGTGAAAAGGAAGCCTGTACAGAATAAATATATTCCAAAACATGCATCCTGTTTTGCAATAAGACACTAAAGTAAAACTGCAAAAAATGTGCCAAATAAATTAACTTTGTCCTGAATACAAAGTGTTATGTTCGGGGCAAATCAAACAATGCATCACTGAGTACCATTCTTCATATTTTCAAGCATGGTGGTGGCTGCATCATGTTATGAGTATGCTAATCTTCGGCAAGGACTAGGGAGTTTTTTTAGGATACAAATATTATGGAATAGAGCTAAGCACAGGCAAAATCCTAGAGGAAAACCTAGTTGTCTGCTTTCCAACAGACACGGGGAGACATTCACCTTTCAGCAGCACAATAGCCTAAAACACGAGGCTAAATCTACAGAGTTCCTTACCAAGACGACATTGAGTGTTCCTGTGTGGCCTAGTTACAGTTTTGACTTAAATTGGCAGTCTAGCAATGATCAACAACCAACTAGACAGAGCTTGAATCATTTTTAAAAGAACAATGAGCAAATATTATACAATTCAGGTGTGCAACACTCGTGGAGACTTACCCAGAAAGACTCACAGCTTTAATCGCTGCTAAAGGTGATTCTAACATGTATTGGCTCAGAGTTCTTTACTTATGTAATCAAGATAGTTTATTTTTCATAATTGTTTTTACATACGTTAGAATTTTACTTCCACTTTGACAGATTGTTGACAAAAAATAGAAATAAATATTTTAATCCCACTTTATAACACAACAAAATGTGGAAAATCCCAAGGGGTGTGAATACTTTCTGAAGGCACTGTTTTCAGGGTCATTCTCATGAAACTGACATTTAAAAAAGAAATGTCCTCTTGGATCACCGAGATTAGGATATGTACTTTCCTATTTCATAATTAGTCTTGTTTTTTGATCAGATAATGCATTTTACAACTACCAATGCAAAAATGCTCATTGCTGCAACACTTTTTAAACTCCCAAAAAGTAAAACAAATCAATTTATAATATTTTTAACATTGCTTCCCTAATGAAAAGGCCTGAGTTAAACATTTAAAATGTAATTCGTAAAATATTATTACCGTAACAACCTTTTTGAATCAATAACTTTTGTATACATTCAAATAGTTTTATTTAATTTATGTACACATCAGATTAAGACAAAATTGCATAAATGTGTCCTAATATTTCCGCATTACGGTAATGATGAGCAGGTTTCGGAAATGAGTGTTGCATAATTTGCCATTGAAAAACCTGTACTGATCTCTACCAGAGATTCAGTAACCCAACAAATCAGTTTCATCATTTGTTAAACCCAAATAATCCTTGCATAATACTAAATTCACTGATCTTAATGTAATTGACTAAAATATCACTTATTTCAGTATAAGTACTGTAATTATATGCATGTATTTTCAAAAGCCAAAAATTTACTTAAACGTAACTGCAAAAAAATATTTATCCAAGGTCTTTACAGGTAATATTGGTGTATTAGGACGTGGATATTTGTGGTTGTACATTAAAAAAAAAATGTATTTCTGAATTGAATGGGATCCTATGGGCAAACGGCATAACACAATATGCCTATAAAGCATATAAATACGTGCAATATGGAACAAAAACTGTCTTGTGATATTAAACAACAGTCAGTATAGGTGTGAAAACAGGTACACATGTCAAAATTGGGGATATTCTCCTTTGTGGTGGGGTTGCTCTTTGCTGAAACACAAACTGCTGATTGTGGCTTAAAAGTAATTTAAACAGAGTTTTTGCACCCCATATTTATTGAGACATTTGTTTCGGTAATGAGAGGCCCTTAGATCTGCAAATAATAGGAGACAGCCATTATGAGTCAGCAAACAATTGACCACATCACTAAAACCCATTCATGCCTCCATGTTTATAAGGTAATGGTTCTGATTTTTCCCAATTTCAGCTTTTTAGCCATATCAGTAATGAGAAGACCAAGTGGGGTAAAGGGGTTGTTTGAGAATAAGAACCCCATTCTGAAGGCATATAAGCGGATAAATTAACTTGTGCTCAGTTAAAGTTAAACCCCTAGATCAGGGTTTCCCAAGACCGGTCCTGGGGCCACCCCTGGAGCACGTTTGCTTTGATTATTTCAATCAGCTGTGTAGTGCTAGGACAAAAACCAAAACGTGCACCCGGGGGAGGCCCCAGGACCGACTTTGGGAAACCCTGCTCTAGATGATGCATCATGAGTGAATAAAAGTTTATTTAAAAACATTTAGAGTTTTTACAGAAACTGAGTGTTACGGTAATGAGACATGTCCACTTCAACTAGTATAAAATGACCTCAGAATTTAATACAGATGCATTTCGGCAATGAGAATTTGGGGTGAAAATGTTTTTTAAATATCATGTGAAAATGTCAACGTTATTTAAAATAAGACTGCCAAAAACTGGACTTTGTCTTCAGAATTATAGTTGATTTTTGCAACTCAATCTGCTACAGATGTTTAAAACTAGTTTCATGAGAATCACCCATTAAAAATACTTGAATGAGGACTAGATTTTTTAAAAGTGTTATCAGTTCTGTTTGACAGGTCGTAAAGAGTTAGCAATTAGTGTAAATCAACATTGACATGTACAAAAGTGTCTTAAAGAGAAGGTTTAAACAGTCACCATGCAGACTGACAACACTGCAGCCCTACACTTACTGATACACATTCATTCCTAAAGCACCACATATACACACACACACACACAAGATACACGTGGACAGTTATTGCTTCTGCTTCAAAGCAGAGCACACACAGCCCCTGCAGTAGTCATGATGTTGAATGTGATACAGGTGACAGAAAAAGCACATGCAACCAACCACGTGGACAGTGAAAAACAAAAAAAGTAATTCAGTTTTGTAGAAAGATGAGCAGCATTGAAAAAAAAATATTCTGATGTATATCAAGGATGTCTGAATTCTTGATAAAATGTATGACCTTACGAGTCAAAAATCCAAAGCTTTCAGCTAGATTTAAAAAGTAATTGAAAAGAAATAAAGTTATGAAAAATCCAGGCTTTCCATTTAGCGTCATGCCATCTCTCAGGACTGTTGGACTCCTCCAGTTAGACATTCTTTGGTCGTGAACAAAATACTTCTAAAACAAACAGAACCACTGCTTTCCACCTTTCAAGGTAACTATATCCTTTCGTTAACTTAACCCGTTAGTCGGTATAACCCCTGCCTTCACAACCCTTCAAGACCCAACTTACAGTCAACTGTCTTGTTAATGCTCAAGATGATAACAATGCCAAACCAAGATGGCCGCCGTTCTAGATAGATGTGTGGAGTAATGGATGGTGCTGTTGAGCTCTCCCTGTTACCATACTCTGTCCGACCGACTGACATGTCGACTTCAGGTCAGGAGAGGCAAAGGCACTATACAGATGCGGCCTATTCCATCACATAGCTCAGGAATGTCTGCAGTGCTTCTTCCATTATGTTCCCATCTTCTTGTGTGACGTCGAGACATCTGCTAAACCTCCATCAGCCCCTATAGTGACTGGCCACTTCTTCTGCACTCCCATCCCATCACCAGGTTACTCCTCTCCAAAGCTCAGTAGGTCTGTTTGCTTCACATGGTCCAATGGGGTTCACAGAGAGACTGGTGTTGGTTCCTCAGTCCAGATGAATGCACATAGAAAATGGACATCATGAGACATGCCGTTGCTGGGCTACTGGGGGGAGGGGGGAGAGGGGTGTCAGGCCTGGAGATCTTCGAAGCATGTTTCACAAACCCGCACAGGCTTCTTGGATGAGGGTATGAGGGCGTTCTTGGCGGAGCACTCTGCACAGAAGATGTTGCCACAGTGTCTGCAGTGGTGCTGCAGGGGGAGTCAGAGTTGGGAGTAGAGAGAGTCAGTTAGGAGGATGGGCAGTCAGGCTATGCCGACTACTCTTTTGTTCTCTATGTATTTGAACTTTATTGAGACAACTCGGTCTCTTTCTGATTTCCGAACTAAGTGGGAAGGCTGGACAGGGGGATTGAACACCGGTCACTGGTGGGGAGATTTGTACATGTGTTGGGCGCGTTATCATTCAACCACGGCTCTGCACAGAAGTTAACTAACAAAAACGTAAAAACACTTGTGAATTCCTTTGTGGCTCCTCCAACATTTACAACGGTCGTGTTCAGAAGGCAGCAAACAGAAGAAAATGGACTGAAACAGGGAGGGACTACCTGAACTTGTCCAATAAGAAACATGAATTCCTTGTTGCTAAACATTCCTGTTGCAAAAAAATCTGCCCTAATGAACACAACCCAAATGAACAGACCGCCGCGTAATACAACTCACCTTCCTAATGGCGAGAGAGAAGCCCTTCCCACAGTCCATGCAGTTCTGTACCTCATGGTCCTCTGCCCACTTCCTGGTCAGAGACTGTGACTGCTTTATCTAGACGGGGACAAGGAGAGGGGCTAGAGCACCTGCATACACACAGCATGAAAACGAGCTCCACTAACACGCATGCACACTCCCAACACACACAGCTCTATTGACGAGCTATTCGTCCTACAGAGTTCGAATCCGCAGAGCGGCGCGGTCTATTGTGACATCCATAACCCGATAACATATTAAATGAGATGAATACAATTACGTAATACTTGGTTGTTGGACTCCATGGATGTGGACTCCGTATTGTGCTTAATAAAGACCGAGTTCAGCTACAGGTCATAAAAAACGATGCATCCTGAAGTCCTAATAGGTGCGTAACGTGGTGTTACGTATCTTGTATTGTTACCTGTAGTGACTGGTTTTCTCTGCCCAGCTCTTGCATGGCGGCTGTCGTATCATCCAGTTTCCTCCTCATCTCCACTACTTTGGCCTGCAGTTTCTCCATCTCCCCCTCACCCTTCACACACCTGAAACACAGCCATAACACAGTCAAATGGTTGAAGGCTAAAAGCTACCATAGGAGGAGAGGGAGAGAGAGAGAAAGAATTAGAGGGAAGAAAGAGAAAATAAATCAAAGCACTTGTCACCTCCAAAGCACATTCTGCTGCATCACAGGGAGGTTATAATGACGGCACGACTTCTAGCAGTCCAACTACCGGAAATCAGTTAACCTATCCTGCAAGGTGTCAGGGCAGCAGGTAGCCTAGTGATTAGAGTGTTGGACCGGTAACCGAAAGGTTGCTGTATCAAATCCCCGAGCTGACAAGGTAAAAATATGTTGTTCTGCCCCTGAACAAGGCAGTTAAACCCACTGTCACCCAGGCCGCCATTCTAAATAAGAATTTGTTCTTAACGGACTTGTCTAGTTAAATAAACGTTAAAAAACAGCCAACTTGCCCTTTTGTTTCGAAGACACCCACAAGGGTAGATCTAGGCGATTTCTTGCTTCAAGGTAGTTTCTGGTATAAACACACCACACAGTAATTCTGGAGACAACTTCACACCCACTACCCTCTCTCTCACCTCTCCAGCAGCGCGCGCCTCTCGTCCTGGTTGTTCTGCACGGTGGCCTCCAGCACGGCGATCTCGCCCCGCAGTTCATCCGTCTGCTTCTCCAGCTCGCCGCAGTGCCGCTGGCTACCCTGCCACTCCCTCTTCAGCGTGGCCACGTTCTCGTTGAGCGCCGTCACCTGCAGGCCCAGCCGCGCCTCCGCCTCCTCTCCCCGCTTCGCCTGCCCCTCCCGAGCATTACGCTCTGACGCCTGGGGAGGCGAGGCGGGGGGAGGGAGGGAGGGAGGGAGGGAGAACAGGGTATTTAGAAGTCTAGAGGAGAAAAGCCACACCTACAGGAGCTCTACAACACATCTGAGTGACGATACCTAAAAGACACCACCACACAGTGAAACACAGCACGTAAAAGGGCTGGTGTGTGTTTTCTGTTAGTAGAGCTACTGTACATACGATACATTTCCACCAGCAAATAGCATTAAAATGTCAAACATCACATGTACAGTGCATTCAGAAAGTATTCCGACCCCTTCACTTTTTCCACATTTTGTTACCTTACAGCCGTATTCTAAAATTGATTCAATAAATGTTTTTACTCATCAATCTACACACAATACCCAATAATGACAAAGCAAAAACGGTTTTTTAGACATTTTTGCAAATATATTAAAATGTCAAACATAAATACTTTATTTAGATATGCATTCAGACCCTTTGCTATGAGACTTGAAGTTGAGCTCAGGTGCTTCCTGTTTCCACTGATCATCCTTGAGATGTTTCTACAACTTGATTTACCACCTGTTGTAAATTCAATTGATTGGACATGATTTGGAAAGGCACACACCTGTCTATATAAGGTCCCACAGTTGACAGGGCATCTCAGAGCAAAAACCAAACCATGAGGTCAAAGGAACTGTCCGTACCGCTCCGAGACAGGGTTGTGTGTTGAGGCACAGATCTAGGGAAGGGTACCAAAAAAATTCTGCAGCATTTAAGGTCCCCAAGAACACAGTGGCCGCCATCATTCTTAAATGGATGAAGTTTGGAACCACCAAGACTCTTCCTAGAGCTGGCTGCCCAGCCAAACTGAGCAATGGGGGCAGAAGGGCCTTGGTCAGGGAGGTGACCAAAAACCCGATGGTCACTCTGACAGAGCTCTAAAGTTCCTCTGTGGAGATGGGAGAACCTTCCAGAAGGACAACATCTCTGCAGCACTCCACCAATCAGGCCTTTATGGTAGAGTGGCCAGACGGAAGCCACTCCTCAGTAAAAGGCACATGACAGCTCGCTTGGAGTTTGGCAAAAGTCACCAAAAGGACCCTCAGACCATGAGAAACCAGATTCTCTGGTCTGATGAAACCAAGATTGAACTCTTTGGCCTGAATGTCAAGCGTCACGTCTGGAGGAAACCTGGCACCATCCCTACGGTGAAGCATGGTGGTGGCAGCATCATGCTGTGGGGATGTTTTTCAGCGGCAGGGACTGGGAGACTAGTCAGGATAAAGGGAAAGTTGAACGGAGCATAGTACAGAGAGATCCTTGATGAAAACCTACTCCACAGCACTCAGGACCTTAGACTGGGTTCAAGGTTCACCTTCCAACAGGACAACGACCCTAAGCACACAACGCAGGAGTGGTTTCAGGACAGGTCTCTGAAAGTCCTGAGTGGCCCAGCCAGAGCCTGGACTTGAACCAGATCAAACATCTCTGGAGAGACTTGAAAATAGCTGTGCAGCAACACTCCCATCCAACCTGACAGAGCTTGAGAGGATCTACAGAGAAGAATGGAGAAACTCCCCAAATACAGGTGTGCCAAGCTTGTAGTGTCATACCCAAGAAGACTCAAGGCTGTAATCGCTGCGAAAGGTGCTTCAACAAAGCACTGAGTAAAGGGTCTGAATACTAATGTAAATGTGATATTTCAGTGTATTTGTAGTTCTTTAAAAAAAAAATATATATATATAAAACATTTTAACCTGTTTTTGCTTTGTCATTATGGGGCATTGTTTGTAGATTGATGAGGGGAAAAAACGATTTAATTAATTTTAGAATAAGGCTGTAAAGTAACAAAATGTGGAAAAAGCCAAGTTGTCAATTATTAGGTTGGTGAGCGACTAAGCGTACCAGCTGGGCATGGATCTCCTGGGTCTCTGCCCGTAGCTTCTCCTCTCTCTGGTTAACACTGTCTCTGGTGGCTTGGTGCAGGGTCTTCTCCTGCTCCAGGGATGCCTGTACCTCTTCCACCCGGCCCTGCGTCTCCAGCTTCTGCTGGATCAACAGTTGCTTGGCTTCCCGCAGCTCCCTCAACTCCTGGGGGGGAGAGAGTGAAATGGATAGGTGTAAGCCAGAGGTTCCCAACCTTTTCTGGTTACTGTACCACCAACTGAATTTTGCTCTGCCCCGAGTACCCCTGAAGAACCCACTGATGTGCATTTTACCAGTAGACCTATGGTCTCATGAGTACCCCCTATGGATAGGCCAAGTACCCCTGGTTGGGGACCACTTGTGTAAGCAATATGATAGCAGTTCCATCTTGTCCTCAGAGGTCAGGTGGAATTGTGGCCATTTTGCTAACACCTTTCCAATCATCTTAGATCTACAGGAGTACCTAGAGGATAGGGGTTGATATGGGATTCAGTTGGCTCAATTCAGGATCAACCCCTCCCCATTCCACTCAATGGAGTGACTATACCTGTGACCTGTTAAATGATCCCAGATCGAGGACCACTCCGTAAAGCAAAATAAGGGATTAATAAATGCATCAGCCTAAGGAGGGCCTCACCTTGTCACTCCTCTCCCCGAGTGCCTTCAGCTCAGAGCCCTGTCTGGTTGTGTCCTTCTCCAGTGCAGCCTTAGTCTGGCTCAGCTCCTCCGCTCTGCTCCTCTCCTTCTGCAGCTCCTCCTGGGTCACACCCTAGGTGGGGGAGGGGGTGGGATGGCATCAGAGATTGATCAAAGTCCCCAAAACATGATGCTGTGACTAGGGTTGCAAAGGGAGGGTATATTACTGGAAAGTTTCTAAGTTCCCCATTAAACTAACAGAATTTTGGTATCTTTCAAGGATTTTATTCCCTTTTGGGCACTTCAGATTATCACAGGTATCTGTAATCATCTCTGGCCCACACTCTGGCCTGATCACATGTAAAATATGAAAGAATTAAATAAGATGCTTTTAAAATAAAAAAATGTCATGGCAAAGCTGTAAAATATGATCCTATATATAATCCATCCATTTAGAGAAAACCATGTTTAATATGAGGGATTCAGCATGAAATATCCTTTACATGTTTTTTTACACACTTATTTGTCAGTATGTATTCGTTGTCAATGTCTTGGTGTCAAACTGGTGTCAGTTGTGAACAAAGTCTATAGTTGTTGAGTCACAAAGGGAATTGAAAATAATGCCATTGTTGATTAGATGCTTTTCTCATTAATTAGGCTATTTTCTCTTGAACCATATGATCTATCTACCAGAAACTCATGGACAATACAGACACCGATGTAAAAAAATGAATACTATATATTAATACATTTTAAAAGTTGTTAAAGTATAAATTACCAAAATGATGATAGATTGACAGTTTCTGTTAATGACCTAAATTCCCGGTAGCTTTGCAACCCTAGCTCTGGCTATGGGTTGGAATTAGATGTACAACAATTATAACAAGAGATTCCTTACACAAAACTAAATGGGATACCCCCAAGTGAAACAATAATGTCTTCCCTCCTGGATCTCATAACCAATATGATTATATGGACAGGGGAACTTTTGAGCAGGACCCTGGGTCTGCATGTACTGTGTGCGAATAAAATCAATCAACCTGTTGTTTCTGCAACTCTTTGAGGGCTGTCTCCTGCTGGCCAAGCTTCTGGTCCCGTTTAGCCAGCTCCTGCTCCAGGGAGGCCCTGGCAGCCTTTACCTCCTGCACCTGCCCCTCCAGACCAGTCAGCTGGATCCGGTTAGCAGATAACTCCTTCTGGGACAGGGTCAGCCTCTCCTCAGAAGCCTGAACAGAGAATACACACAGGCATGGGTCATATACAGTACCTACACACAGAAAACAGGCACGGGTCACACACACTCGACAGGTTTATGTGCATACCACACTTTCAAATTAGATTAGCATTATGTAAAAAAGTCAAAAAGGCTTTGATTTATACACTGCTCAAAAAAATAAAGGGAACACTTAAACAACACAATGTAACTCCAAGTCAATCACACTGCTGTGAAATCAAACTGTCCACTTAGGAAGCAACACTGATTGACAATAAATTTCACATGCTGTTGTGCAAATGGAATAGACAAAAGGTGGAAATTATAGGCAATTAGCAAGACACCCCCAATAAAGGAGTGATTCTACAGGTGGTGACCACAGACCACTTCTCAGTTCCTATGCTTCCTGGCTGATGTTTTGGTCACTTTTGAATGCTGGCGGTGCTCTCACTCTAGAGGAGGAGGCCGTAGGAGGGCAACAACCCAGCAGCAGGACCGCTACCTCCGCCTTTGAGCATGAGGAGCACTGCCAGAGCCCTGCAAAATGACCTCCAGCAGGCCACAAATGTGCATGTGTCTGCTCAAACGGTCAGAAACAGACTCCATGAGGGTGGTATGAGGTCCTCAGCCAGGAAGCATAGGAACTGAGAAGTGGTCTGTGGTCACCACCTGCAGAATCACTCCTTTATTGGGGGTGTCTTGCTAATTGCCTGTAATTTCCACCTTTTGTCTATTCCATTTGCACAACAGCATGTGAAATTTATTGTCAATCAGTGTTGCTTCCTAAGTGGACAGTTTGATTTCACAGAAGTGTGATTGACTTGGAGTTACATTGTGTTGTTTAAGTGTTCCCTTTATTTTTTTGAGCAGTGTATAATCCTACACCTACGGTGTCCTGGTAGACCATTAGGCAGACACGTGAGTCAGATCATAATCAATATGTACATGCGGTCTGACACGGTCTCTGGTATCTCCATTGATTCCTCTTAACTACCTTTGTCTTCTCACACATATTTTCCTCTCACACAACGATTCCTCTTCTCACACAATGACTCTTCCTGTCTAACTCCCACTGACCAAGACCTCCATCCATTGAAATATAATTGAATGTGGATCCCCGTTCTAGTAAGGATATCTTTCTGCTTGCATGGTCTCCCACCCACCTTGAGGTCCTGTCTGAGAGATGACAACTCTGACTCCTTGCCGTAGTAGTCAGACTGTAGCTTGGCCAGGCCTTGCTGACTCTGCTCTAGAACCTTCTGCAGCTCAGTGGTCCTGGTCCTCTCAGAGCTCAAATCCTGGCCGAGGCCTGACACCTGTTCCCTCAGACGACCCTCCTCCTCACCCTGGAACACATATTTAGTCCAAAACATGGAAAATACATGGAATTAAGTGTGTGTGTGTGTATGTGCATGCATGCATGTCATCTTACCTTCTTGGCATGTGATCCTTGCAGCTCGGTCACTTGGCTTTCCAGCTTCTTCTTTTCCTGGCTGAAGGACCCCTGGGCTGTCGTCAGCTGTGCCTGTAGCTGCTGCACTCCCTTCTCCTTCTCTTTCAGGGCCTCCTGGGTCTTGGTGTGTTGCTCTGTTAATGCAGTCAGCTGCATATTCAGCCCTTTTTCTGCCTGCAAAGGCAGACACAAAATAGAACCCATTGTGAGAGCATGGACAACCGGTATCTGGGTCGTGTTCATTAGGGCACACCATAGCAAAACATTTTGCAACTGAAACAAAAATGAAGGATTTCCGATTGGGCAAGCTCAGGTAGTCCCTCCTTGTTGTCAGTTTTCTTCCATTTGGTGCCTAATGAATGGGACCATGTATTCATGTCTATGGGCTTCTTACCTCTCTGATCTTGTCCAGCTGCCCTTTGACCTCTGCCATCTCCTTGGTGGTGGCCTCTGTGGCCTTCAGCAGCTCCTGTCTGGCCTTCTCATGGGACTTCTCCTAAAACAGGAACACATTCGAGACATTTTCATTTTCACGTTAACACAGATATTTTTTATGTTGGATTTGGCCTAGAGTCCAAGAGACTTCTGCTGATAACACTGACAAATACAATTCTAGAAGAACAGAGCCCTTAAAGAGTAGGAGTGTGGATCTAGGATCCGGTCCACGTAATCTTATTCATTATGATCTAAAAGGCTAAACTGATCCTGCAGTATATTAGCATTCCCACTCTGTAACACATTATGAATATGGGCCCAAGTAGCTTCCTGACTCCTTCACATTGCTGTCTGTGCCTTCCATATGGAGGTCTACCACGCTACACCACATTAAACCCACCTTCTCCTCCAGAACTGCCTTGCTGCTCTTCCTCTCCTTGTCCAGCTGGCTCTGGCTGTCCTTCATGGCTTTGGAGGCCTTAGCCAGGCCATCCTTGACCGCGACCAGCTCTTTCCCCTGGGCCTCCTTCTCCTGCTGGGCCGTCTGGAGCTCTCTGGCCAAGCCCTGGGCTTTCCTGTCCAGCTCTGCCTGCTGTGCCTGCCCCTCCTGGGCTAGCTTGTCCAAGTTGGTCTGGAGGGAGGTCTTCTCCTGCTCACATTGCTCCAGCTGCTGTCGCGTGTCACTCAGGGAGGAGGTTTTTCTCTTCAGCTCCACCTGTAACGCAGCAGCCCTGAGAGAAGCAGAGACCGGTCACAAAGAGTACTGGATGTGGTACAATGACTAACAATAAGGAAATAAGCTTGGTTTATAGTCGATGGCCAGAACCACATTTCATTTATACTCAGGTGGACTGTCTATAGACTGTTGCTGCAACGGTAATTTTCCTTGTCGTCAGGAGATGATTCAGTGCATTCGAAAAGTATTCAGACCCCTTTACTTTTTCCACATTTTGTTACCTTACAGCCTTATTCTAAAATGTATTGTTTTTTTCCCCCTCATCAATCTACTCAAAGCAAAAACAGGTTTAGAAATGTTAACAAATGTATAAAAAAATTAACTGAAATATCACATTTACGTAGGTATTCAGACCCTTTACTCAGTACTTTGTTGAAGCACCTTTGGCAGCGATTACAGCCTCGAGTCTTCTTGGGTATGACGCTACAAGCTTGGCACACCTGTATTTAAGGAGTTTCTCCCATTCTTCTCTGCAGATCCTCTCAAGCTTTGTCAGGTTGGATGGGGAGTGTCGCTGAACAGCTAATTTCAGGTCTCTCCAGAGATGTTCGATCGGGTTCAAGTCCGGGCTCTGGCTGGGCCACTCAGGCACTTTCAGAGACTTGTCCCGAAGCCACTCCTGCATTGTCTTAGCTGTGTGCTTAGGGTCGTTGTCCTGTTGAAAGGTGAACCTTTACCCCAGTCTAAGGTCCTGAGTGCTCTGGAGCAGGTTTTCATCAAGGATCTCTCGGTACTTTGCTCCGTTCATCTTAACCTCTATCCTGACTAGTCTCCCAGTCCCTGCTGCTGAAAAACATCCCCACAGCATGATGTTGCCACTACCATGCTTCCCCGTAGGGTTGGTGCCAGGTTTCCTCCAGACGTGACGCTTGGCATTCAGGCCAAAGAGTTCAATCTTGGTTTTATCAGACCAGTGAATCTTGTTTCTCATGGCATGAGAGTCCTTTAGGTGCCTTTTGGCAAACTCCAAGCGGGCTGTCATGTGCCTTTTACTGACGTGCTTCCGTCTGGCCACTCCACCATAAGGGCCTGATTGGTATAGTGCTGCAGAGATGGTTGTCCTTCTGGAAGGTTCTCCCATCTCCACAGAGGAACTTTAGAGCTCTGTCAGAGTGACCATCGGGTTTTTGGTTAGTTTAGCCAGGCGGCCAGCTCTAGGAAGAGTCTTGCTGGTTCCAAACATCATTCATTTAATGGAGGCCACTGTGTTCTTGGGGACCTTCAATGCTGCAGACATTTTTTGGTGTCCTTCCCCAGATCTGTGCGTCGACACAATCCTGTCTCAGAGCTCTACGGACAATTCCTTGTCCGTAGAGCTTCATATTGTGACTTGTTTTTTTCTCTGACATGCACTGCCAACAGTGGGACCTTATATAAACAGGTGTGTGCCTTTCCAAATCATGTCCAATCAATTGAATTTACCACAGGTGGACTCCAATCAAGTTGTAGAAACATCTCAAGGATGATCAATGGAAACAGGATGCACCTGAGCTCAATTTCGAGTCTCATAGCAAAGGGTCTGAATACTTATGTAAATAAGGTATCTGTTTTTATTTTTTAATACATTTGCAAAACTTTCTAAAAACCTGTTTTCGCTTTGTCATTATGGGGTATTGTGTGGAGATTGACGAGGATTTAATTTTTCATCCAGTTTAGAATAAGGCTGTAACGTAACAAAATGTGGGGGGGGGAAATCAAGGGGTCTGAATTCTTTCCGAATGAACTTTGACCCTGTCGTGTCCATTGGCATGGTAACCTGACTGTGACAGCATAAAGAAGGTGCAGTAAGTTCTCACCCAGCCTTCTCAGTCTCCAATAGGCAACCCAGCTCCTTCAGCTTTCCCTTGACCTCCGACCCCTGCTTCTGGAGCTTCTGCACTTCCTGCTGGGCCTGCTCCCTGGCAGCACGCAGCTCCACCCCCTCCGCCTCCGCTTTCTGTCATACACGCCCAAAGAAAACACAACACACACAGCCATTTCAGTGACCTCAGTGACTTTCTACTACAACCCTGATACCAAAATGTGTGTATGAGCTAAACCCCTTCATATTGTAATAAACAAAAATCTAATGTGTGTGAGTGTGTGCATTTAACTGACCTTGGCCCGCACCTCCAGCTGCTCTACGCGCTGTTCTGAGATCAGTAGTTCGTCTTTGACCTCCTTCAGATTGGCCTCCAGCTGGCCACACTGCTCCTGTCTTGCCTGCAGCCTCTGGCCCTGCTCCTCCACACACGCTTTGCTCTTACTCAGCTCCTACAAGGACAGGAGAGATAAGGTTACTGGGGGCCCCATGAAAATTCTCTAAAAGTGCATCCTTCTTTCCTTGAAGTAACCATTGACTAGACATGATTGGACAGGAGAACACAAGAGCTCCACCACATGACATTCCCCTGTCCTGTCTAATCAGTGATTACTTCAAGGAAGGAAGGATTTACTTTTAAAGACTTGGAATGGGGCCTAGTGTAACAGTATTGTTTCTGTCTCTCTCCTCGCCCCTACCTGGGCACATCGATAACAGTCACCCTCGAAGCATTGATACTTATCGCTCCACAAAAGCCGCGGCCATGCAGAGCAAGGAAAATAACTACTTCAAGGTCTTAGAGCGAGTGACGTCACCGAATGAAATGCGATTAGCGCACACCTCGCTAACTAGCTAGCCATTTCACACCGGTTATACTAGCCCTCAGCTAGAGCATATTGCCCCACAGACTCAGGTTCATTTGAGAAAATAAATGAATCGTTGATATTATGTCAAGAGACGGATCTCCATTGAAGGAGTATTGTGGTAGATCAGATTTCCATCTAGTATGAGTCTATTCTGCTGACGTCACCCATCTCAGCCTGCAGTACTATGAGTGAGCTGACCTCAGACATAGACACTATGGCTGACCTGCTGCTTGTCCTGCAGTGCATGCTGGGCTGTCTCCAGGTGGTTCTCCAGGTCTACTCTCTGCGTTGCCTTGGCTGCCTCGGCCGACAGCAGCATCTCGATCTTAGCCTTCAACTGGGGAAACAACAAGACAACTTTTCAGTGCCAGAATCTGGCTGAGTGGTAAACGTTCTTATCGCTATGGTTGAGTGGTTAACACTCTTCACATGACCGTCTGGCGACGGGGGTTCGACCCCCAGCTCGGCCACTTCTGTCTGTTCCTCTCTCCAGTCAAGGGTAAAGGGGGAGGTAGAGTATTTCTCCAGCCATAAGTCCATTCACCCTACCTGTGTGTCCAGTTGGGCCACCTTCTCCCTGCTCTCGGTCAGCTGGGCGTTCACTTCCTTTATAGAGGTCTCCACAGCCTGGGCTTGGTCCTGTGCCGCCCGCAGGAGGGTCTTCTGCTCCTGCACCTGCTTGTGGAGGTTGTCCTGGGCCTGCTTGTGGCTCTCCGATTGGTTCTTCAGTTTGTCTGTCAGGTGTGTGACCTATAGCCCCAAAAACAGAAAGATAGCAAGACAATTCGTTTTCTCTCAGATCATGATTAGGCCACTGTATGTTTTTACTGTGGTACATTGGATCACATCAGTAGTGTTCTTTTAACACTACCTCAAAGCAAATCAAAGTTTATTGGTTCGGTACACAGATTTGCAGATGTTATCGCAGGCGCAGTGAAATGCTTGTGTTTTCTAGCTCCAACAGTGCAGTAATACAAAACAACACACATAATCCAAAAAGTTGAAAGAAATTAAGAAATTAATCTAATTAAAAACCCAAATAACACTGCAACAGTAATCCACATGCAATCTATGCGTATCGACACTGGATGAATTTACACCTATGCACATGAATTGAACAACACACTTCTACGGTTCATCGTACTGCATTACGTGTGTGCTCTGTTTTGTGTGTGTGTACACGTCTGTCTGTGCATGTGGGCACGTGGGTCTTGCTTGTACCTGCGTCTAGGGCTGGGCGAAATGGCCAAATTATCATATTTCGATATTTGTCTCTTCTAAATACGCTTCATGAGTAGTGCATGATACATTCTTTCTGCTGATTGTTTTATACTGTTCAACCAAAAATAAGTAGTATTTTTTTATGGATTCAATGGCAGTTCTTACTTTCACCACAAGGGGCATTGTGCTGATTTCTATGGTGCTTTTGGCACCAGCGCTGCCTCACAGGCACTATTTATGACAAAAAAAGTACATGTGTGCAGCTCTTGCTAGCACATTAGCAGTTCTCTACTGTTAGTTTCATACTGGCGGTAAGAACAGAAGATTACCACCCTTTATTTGTTTTGTTTCATCACTCAGTTATTACATGTATATTACATTTAACAGACCAAACATTGAAATAATGTTATGTAAGGTAAAGTAAAGTAAATATCCATACCGTACATCAATATCGTATATAGTAAAATAGGGTTTATCGCCCAGCCCTACCTGCGTCTGTAGTGTGTGGTTCTTCTCCTGCAGCTGGTTGAGCACGGCCGTCTCTCCCTCCCCAGCCTGGATCTTGGCCACCAGGTCCTCCCTCTCGGCCTCCAGCTGACTCACGCTGTCCTTGGTCTTCTGCAGCAGGGCCTCCAGGTTCTGGATCTTCTGGTCCTTGTCCCCGATCTGACGCAGCACCTGCTCCAGGTCATTCTAATAGGACAGGGACAAAGCGGCAGAGGGAGAAGAGTCAAACAAACGTGTTGTCTGAAGCACTTTCTAAGCAGACGTCCTTAGTCATGTTCATTAGGCATCAGACAGGAAAAGAAATTGACTGAAACAGGGTGGGACGACATGGACTTGTCCAACAAGAAATGTTGTTTTCTGTTTTGCTAAGGTGTGCCCTAGTAAATGCGACCTTGTACTAATGTGTGGTGGGTTTTCTGGTGCTGAGCATCACTTCACATAGGTTCTACTATACACACAGTAAAAGAGGTGAGTTGTACTGACAAAATACTTTTCTTGAACTGCTACGTTGACATGTCCGGTAGTACCTGTGCCTCTCGCAGCTTGGTGTTGGTGTTCTGCTGCAGGCCCTGGAGCTCCTGGTGTTGCTGCTTAGCTTTCTCCAGCTGGTGCTGCAGGTCCAATGTCTTACTGCTGTTCTCCTTCAACTAAAGCAAGACACACATGCAGAGGTCAAACCCAATACAGTACCTCTGTTCATGGCCTCATTCTGAACCCCCACCTATAGAGAGTCACTTCTAATAGGCAGGCCAATCTATAAAGGACCTTGTGCAACAATCCCAGGTCCTCCTATGTCCATATCCATCATATAACAGTATCGGTCTCTGTTCAACTCTACCGCTCCCATAAAAATACGTGGTCAATATGACTGCTGGTCCACCCATCAGAGAACATGTTAAAGGGATACTTCGGGATTTTGGCAATGAGGCCCTTTATCTACTCAGATTAACTCCTGGATACCATTTGTATGTCTCTGTGTGCGGTTTGAAGGAAGTTGCTAACTAGCGCTAGCGCAATTGCTAACTGGCGTTAGCGCAATGACTGGTAGTCTGTAGCAGATACCCATAGACTGCCAGTCATTGCGCTAACGCTAGTTAGCATTGGCTCGCAAAACTCTCTCTAACTTTCTTCATACTGTACACAGAAACATACTCATGGTATCCACAAGTTCATCTGCCTCTGGGGATCATTGCCAAAATCCCTAAGTATCCCTTTAAATGGGAATGTCCGTTCCAGTAATTCTGTCTATACCCATCCTATACGAAATTCATGTGGTGTCCCTACCTGTTCCTCTGAGCGGGACAATTTGATCTGCAGGTCGGCGGCTTGTTGCTCGCGGTCCTTCAGTTTCTCCCCAGAGAGCTGCCTCTGCTCCTTCAGACGGCCCTGCACCTCCCCCAGCTGCCGCTCCGCCTCCAGTAGCTTAGCATGCAGCTACAACACAGAGGGGAGGGAGAGGATGGGAAGAAGGAGACGGGAGGAAGAGGGAGGCTTATACCTAATATACAGTATCATTGATAAGCAAAGACTTGTGTGTCTGACCTATGTGTTTACCTGTGTGCGTCTCACTCGCGCGCCTGTGTGTGTGTGTGTGTGTGTAGGGTTATAGGCATGTGTGAGAGTCTGACACGTAAGTTATTGGTGTCTGACCGTTTGCATGTGTTACTCACGAACCTGGCAGATCTCACTCTGCTGCGCCAGGCCCTGGCTCTCCCTCTCCTCCCTCTGCTGCTGCAGCTGCTTCCTCTCAGTCTTCACCTCCCTGTGCTTGGCCTCCAGCTCAGCCACCTCCCTTCGGAGCCTCCCGGCTTCCTCCCCCCGCTCCCCCAGCTCTGCCTGGGCTCTCTGCAGGCTGGCCTCGGCACCCACTGCCCGGGCCTGGAGCTCTTGCACCTCCAGCTCCCTCTGGTGCAGGCTGGCCTGGGCTGTCTTCTTGGAGACTTGCTCGGCCCTCAGGCCTTCCTCCAGCTCCTGAAACTCCTTCTCCCTGCGCAGCAGCTTCTCTGAAAGCATCTGGAGAGAACCAGAGGGGGTAAAGTGATTAGCTAGTGATTACGGTCCTGTGCGGCTCCGTCGGTAAGACGATGGCGCTAGCAACACCAAGGTCATGGGTACAACTCCGGCAGAGATCATCACAAACACATAGATGTATACGCTAACATAAGTTACGTAAGTTGCTTTGGATAAAAGTCAGCTAAATGGCATATATTAACAGGTTGTGAAGAGAACTGTTGTTTCAGAATGTTATGAAAGACAGAAACGGATACTCTGAACAGATAAGTATGATGGGCAATCTGCTAAAGGGCGTAAGAACCTTCCTGCTTCTGATTTCAAGGTCATGTGTAATAGAAAATCTAAATGTAATGGAAAGTGTTATACACACAGCTCCTTAAAATATTTGACATTGGGAGATGTTGACTAAAGTGAGGAAATTAGGATTAATTTAACAGGACTCTTATTAACAGCTCAGTTCCTGTTAAACAAAACAAAATGTACAGATACCTTCTCACGTATCATAGTGACATTGATCGTTCAACCTCTGAAAAGAACACTGCATCCATACAGAGGGGGCTGGAATTACATTCCAGAGGAATACATTTTACGACAGGAACTTGAATACCGAGCTGTGTGTGTGTGTGTGTGTGTGTGTGTGTGTCTGGCATGTGTGTCTGTGCGGTAAACTTGGCACAAGGGCAATGATATATAATACAATGGTGTGAACGACAGTGCTGGTAACTGGGGGACATGACTGGGACATAGAAAATGCCAGACACAGATCTTTTTCCCCTCCGGACCCACAGCAGCTGAGCCTCATTTATGAGTGGCTCTATCGCTCCCTCTTCAACTTCTTCCAACCCCTCTGTCCATCCATGTCCTTGTTTCAACCTTGGTTCATATCTCCCCGATTTCTCGCAGTCTCCTGTCTTTATACATTATTTTCTTTCTCTACCTCTTTCCTCCCCTCCCTCGTTGTTTCACTCTATCCAGTAACCACCCCTTCTCTCTGTTTCTACTCAACTTTCCTCTGTCCTCCCGTCTTTTATGTTATAAATATTTGTAAAGGTATTTTCTGACTTTCTTGAACAGATGACAGTGGGGAAAGATCGAGAGAGGTTGTATCATAGCAAGGTAGGCCGGATTCAAATATTACAGGTCAAATATAAATGAATATATTCAGTTTATATAACATGTACTCGTTGGCTGACACTCAAAATAAAACAATACACACAGAAATCCTCAGGATTTCGTAATAATAAAATTGGTATGTAAAGAAAAATAGAGGTGGGCCTACACCTCAGACCCCCATCCCATTCCCCCCAGCCCAACATGTCTCCGTCGAACCCACCGCATCCGGAAAACATGTTTTCCACCACGCCTAGCAACTCAGGTTGGTTGTCAGTAGTGCTGAGCGATTAGTACTTTGAGGTCGGTTTGGTTTCGGGTTCGATTCTAAAAAAAAGTATCACGGTTCCCTCCTCAGTCTCTGCTCAGCACAGACTGAACAAGTTTAAGCTGGCACGCAATGGATTATGGTCATTGTAGTTAATTACCACATTTTCTACACTACACTATGTAGAATATGGGCCTGTTGGAAACTACAACTCCCTACTACATCGCACAGTTCAGTCTTGATCTGATTTATCTCCACAGAAACTAGCATGTCTTGGGGGTATGATACTGTATTTGTGTGTATTTTTTATTTAACCTTTATTTAACTAGGCAAGTCAGTTAAGAACAAATTCTTATTTACAATGACGGCCTAGGAACTGTGGGTTAACTGTCTTGTTCAGGGGCAGAACGACAGAGTTTTACCTTGTCAGCTCGGGGATTCGATCTAGCAACCTTTCGGTTACTGGCCCAAAGGCTCTAACCACTAGGCTACCTGCCGCCCCAGTATAACGCTCACTCATCAGTCACGATTCATTCAGTATTATCCTTAATCGTGATAGCATCCACATTAATGTAGAAGTGTTTAGAAATATTCTGTTCTTATTTACAATAAAAGTGACTCCAAAATGACAATAGATTATTTACCATTTTGGGCACAAAATAATCTGAAACACCCAAACCAAACAGCAAATGCATCAGAGCTTGATGTAGTCATTACGTGCTATGAATATGGGACCAAGTGCTTAACTATTTACTACTTTAAAAAACAAGTGAATGGTCCCCTAAAATGGGGGGACTATGTGCAAATGTTGTATCATTTCTAAACGGTTAACCCGATATGGATGAAAATACCCTCAAATTAAAGCGGACGGTCGGAACTTTAACCTCAGTCATTATATAATTCCACAGTCATGCATCAAATCCAAGGTGCTGAAGAACAGAGCCAAAACAACAAAAAATGTCAGTGTCCCAATACGTTTAGAGCTCACTGTTTGAGTTTAGTTTGAGTTTATTTATTTAATTTTTACAGCGACAGTGCACATTAATCAACGTTTCAGTAAAAGTGCCGGTTTTAGCCAGCCGGTTAATTTTCAACCGCAGTCCCTGGGCAGGTTATTGTGTGTGTGTGTGTGAGAGACATTCCCAGAAGACAAACTCAAAATGTCGCTCACAACAAAAGGAACTAACAAACAAAACAGAAAGGGGTTCAGAAGGTGTTCTGAAAGGCACCACGTGGGTGCCCGCTGAACGTTGGCAAAGCCACTAGTAAGGGGTTCTGAAAGGCACCACGTGGGTGCCCGCTGAACGTTGGCAAAGCCACTAGTAAGTTTTTTTTTTTTTTTTTTTTAACACCTTGGATGCCTATTAGCTTTGCTTCCAAAAAGACTAACTAAAAGAAAAACCCACAACTTAGGATAGAGAGTGAAAAAAATATGGAGCAAAACAAACACCAAAGCCTGTAACAGTGTGTGTGTGTGTATGTAAACTCAGCAACAACAAAAAACATCCCTTTTTCAGGACCCTGTCTTTCAAAGATAATTCGTAAAAATCCAAATAACTTCACAGATCTTCATTGTAAAGGGTTTAAACACTGTTTCCCATGCTTGTCCAATGAACCATAAACAATTAATGAACATGCACCTGTGGAACGGTCGTTAAGACACTAACAGCTTACAGACAGTAGGCAATTAAGGTCACAGTTATGAAAACTTAGGACGCTAAAGAGGCCTTTCTACTGACTCTGAAAAACACCAAAAGAATGCCCAGGGTCCCTACTCATCTGAGTGAAAGTGCCTTAGGCATGCTGCGAGGAGGCATGAGGACTGCAGATGTGGCCAGGGCAATAAATTGCAATGTCCGTACAATGAGACGCCTAAGACCGCGCTACAGGGAGACAGGATGGACAGCTGATCATCCTCGCAGTGGCAGACCACGTGTAACAACACCTGCACAGGATCGATACATCCGAACATCACACCTGCGGGACAGGTAGAGGATGACAACAACAACTGCCCGAATTACACCAGGAACACACAATCCCTCCATCAGTGCTCAGACTGTCCGCAATAGGCTGAGAGAGGCTGGCCTGAGGGCTTGTAGGCCTGTTGTAAGGCAGGTCCTCACCAGACATCACCGGCAACAACTCCTATGGGCACAAACCCACCGTCGCTGGACCAAACAAGACTGGCAAAAAGTGCTCTTCACTGACGAGTCGCGGTTTTGTCTCACCAGGGGTGATGGTCGGATTCGCGTTTATCGTCGAAGGAATGAGCGTTACACCGAGGCCTGCACTCTGGAGCGGGAGCGGTTTGGAGGTGGAGGGTCCGTCATGGTCTGGGGCGGTGTGTCACAGCATCATCGGACTGAGCTTGTTGTCATTGCAGGCAATCTCAACGCTGTGCGTTACAGGGAAGACATCCTGCTCCCTCATGTGGTACCCTTCCTCATCCTGACATGACCCTCCAGCATGACAATGCCACCAGCCATACTGCTCGTTCTGTGCGTGACTTCCTGCAAGACAGGAATGTCAGTGTTCTGCCATGGCCAGTGAAGAGCCCGGATCTCAATCCCATTGAGCACGTCTGGGACCTGTTGGATCGGAGGGTGAGGGCTAGGGCCATTCCCCCTAGAAATGTCTGGGAACTTGCAGGTGCCTTGGTGGAAGAGTGGGGTAACATCCCACAGCAAGAACTGGCAAATCCGTTGCAGTCCATGAGGAGGAGATGCACTGCAGTACTTAATGCAGCTGGTGGCCACACCAGATACTGACTGTTACTTTTGATTTTGACCCCCCCTTTGTTCAGTGACACATTACTCCATTTCTGTTAGTCACATGTCTGTGGAACTTGTTCAGTTTATGTGTCTGTTGTTGAATCTTGTTATGTTGATACTAATATTTACACGTTAAGTTTGCTGAAAATAAACGCAGTTGACAGTGAGGACGTTTCTTTGTTTGCTGAGTTTATGTACAGTGCATTCAGAAAGTATTCAGACACCTTGACTTTTTCTACATTTTGTTACCTTACAGCCTTATTCTAAAAAGGATTAAATAGTTTTTTACCCCTCATCAATCTACACACAATACCCCATAATGACAAAGCAAAACTCAGGTTTAGAAATGTGTGCAAATGTATTAAATAAAAAAATTGTCTCCAAAATGTTCCACTTTAGAAGTGAGCAGTGCGAGAGATTAATTTACCGGTTTTATTTGCAAGTTGAGGGGAGAGGTAATTTCCTCACGAACAATCTCTCGGACAGTACCGGCCAACTCCTGTTGTCGGGTGTTGAGAACCACCATTTTCCCCACAGGTGTATTGTGAACGGACAGATTATGTTAGCTGCTGGAGCAAAATAGACCTGCTAGTTGTTCATTGTAATACAGTGAACGTCCCACACCTTAATACTGTGTTATATTTGACAATTCTTTGAAAATAAGTTTCTTTATTCATAGTTATTTTGCAAAAGAAAGCCACAGGAAAGTCACCCGTTTCAATGGATGCCACCGGAACCGGAAAATCACGTTATTTATCCCACAATCGTTTAATTATTTTTATTTATTTATCTTTAATTTAACCAGGGAAGTCAAAATGCGATGTACATCTCTTTTTCAAGTGAGCCCGGGTGGGGGTTCCGTGGTGGGCTATCTTCCAGCTCCCTAATCCCCCCTCTCTCCCAGACACTTACTTGGGGAACAGACAGCAGCTGTGCCGGCAGCGCGACCAACACGCCTGACACAGGGGGCCTAATCCCTATCTGGCAACTAAAACAAAGGCCCTTAAAGTTGAAAGCCCCACTTGGCACATCGCTGCTGTTACCTGCAGTCGTATTTCAGCCCAAAGTGACAGGTTGCCTTAGCCGGGGTATGACAGAGATGAACCCCCTGCTGGTTTAGTTGTGTGTGTTTTGTCAACATGTCGAAGTTGCCAATGAAAGCTCATCACAGGCTGGTTACAGCAGAGCATTGCGATGGACAGGGTGGTACGTGAGGAGGCTGGGTTAAGAAACTTAGAGAATGGCCTGGCAAGGCTACCACGTTTTAGCGAGGGGCAGTTGGTAAGGCATGAGTGAGTAGGGTAAGCGCAAGTGTGAGTAGGGTTTCATCTGTTGTTAGGATTGTAAAGGTGTCAAAAGAAGTGTCTTAACGGGAGGCAAATTGCCTGAATTTGGGATGGTGGTGACATGGACTGATGGAGCATTGATTAAACTACAGGGAAGTATTAGTTGTGTGAAAGTGTGTGTCTGTGGAATTGTGTGTTACCTGGCTCTGTTGCTGCAGGTTGTTCAGAGAGCTCTGGAGTTGGTGAATCTGCTGGGTGTACACGGCTGCCTCCTGAGGTCCCTTCTCTAGCTCTGCCTTCAGCTGGGAGATGGTCTTCTGGAACACACACACAAAAACAATGAGATACTTTACTTTGTATACATGAAAAGCATTCACATGCCATGTGCCAGAATCTGGTCGAGTGGTCAACACTCCAGACTCAGGAGGACTACACATGCCCACTGGCGACGGGGGATTAAGCTCAAATAAAAACATATATGTAAAAAAGCATTCACATGCCACAACTTGGCATTCTTGAAAAGACAAGACAGCAAGGTTACAGAGCATCCATACAGAACGAAGAGCAAGCCGAGCAAGGAATCACAATTGGTATGAAGTCACATAAACACAAACAAACACACAGGGAGCAGGGACACCTAAAAGAAAGAAATCACATTCCTGAAAACATATTGTCACCGAAACATTGATTCATCCATAAACTGGTGAGGAAATCAAGGGGCAGAGTAAAAAAGGAATGCTTTTTACCTCCAGTTTCCGGATCATAAAGCAAGGGGAAATGATGGAGAATGGGTGAGGAGAAGTGGAATTAAAGAAAGGGAAGGGAAAGAGACAGGTAAACACTGGTAGACAACACATAGAAGAACACCAGAGTTGAGCTGAGCAAATGGGTCAGAGATTAGGCGATTGGTTTAAATCATCTCAACATCCAACCAACTGGGTATCAATGACCAACCTTTCTTTGGAAAGACGAGTGATTCAATCTGCACATCGTCCAGCTAGGTGACCCTCATGAGCAAGCGGGAAGTGGTTGTTTTTGTTACAAAGTTGGGGTTATTAAGCGGATTTACTAAAGCCGGGGTGGATGGGTAGTTTAGTCTAGCACAGTTAAAACAGGTTGAGGACAGGGGGAGGTGTGGTCAAGCCCAGGTAAGACAGGGGTGGATGGGTAATGTAGTCTACTAGCCCATGTAGGACTACAGGATGAGCCAGGCAAGACCCCCATGAACCTACGAGATTTATTCACAATGTATTATTCCATTATAAAAGGTCAGGTGAGTCCTTAACAGTAGCGACCTTCAATGAAATGTATTCATATGCAAAATATTTCAGCTTTTTATAAACTGAAGTGATGCAAGTTGTGTCATCTATTAGGAGAGCCAATTAAAAAAGTATTTTTTGTGTGTGTGTGTGTATAAAGCTCATTTAGCATATTTCTGCCTAATTATCTATGTATTCACTCAATCCCTTATTGTGCAGTTGAATATATCAACCAGAGGTCTGTATTGCAGTCCAGAGAAGAGACTGATGGGAAGTGGGGACTGGCAGAGCGAGAGAGATTGAGGGGGACCTGGAGCAGACACAGGTTGCGTCCAAAATAGCACCTTATTACCTATTTAGTGCACCAGGGCCCTGCCTAAAAGCAGTATACTATTTAGGTGCTAGGTGAGGGAGAATCAATGTCTAATCAGGGTTTACGACTAGGCAAAGGTTGTAGAATGAGAGTAAAGGTTTTCTGTTTATTGAGAAATTGTTCAACAAAAACTTCATATCCACTTGGAGAACACTTGTATGATGTCAATGCCATGTGAATGGAGTATGTGACAATTCAACAATTGTTAAAGGGAATATAAAACTTTTAGTTTTTATTCACTTATTTACATAGTTTTCTGACTGTGTATGTGATAGGGATGTGCTTCTCTCTTCACAAGCACAATTCGATACGAATCTATACTGAACAAAAAAATAAAACCCAACATGCAATAATTTCAAAGATTTAACTGAGTTACAGTTCATATAAGGAAATCAGTCAACTGAAATACATTTATTAGGCCCTAATCTCTGAATTTCTGCATTTGTTGGTCATCGATACCATGAAAATAAAACAAATGGGCCTCCCAATACGCCTCGGATCTCGTCACGGTATTTCTGTGCAATCAAATTGCCAATAATAAAATGAAATTGTGTTCGTTGTCCATAGCTTATGCCTGCCCATACCATAACCCCACCATGGTGACATCAGCAAACACGACGCCATACACAGTCTGCGGTTGTGAGGCCGGTTGGATGGACAGAAAATTCTCTAAAATTACATTGGAGGGGGTTTATGGTAGAGAAATAAACATTCAATTCTCTGGCAACAGCTCTGGTGGACATTCCTGCAGTCAGCATGCCAATTGCATCTGTGGCATTGTGTTGTGTGACAAAACTGCACATTTTAGAGTGGCCTTTTATTGTCCCAGCACAAGGTGCACCTGTGTAATGATCATGCTGTTTAATCAGCTTCTTGATATGACACACCTGTCAGGTGGATGGATTACCTTGGCAAAGGAGAAATGCTCACTAACAGCGATCTAAACACATCTGTCCACAACCTTTGAGAGAAATATGTTTTTTTGTGTGTATTGGACATTTCTGGGATCTTTTATTTCAGCTCATGAAACATGGGACCAACACTTTACATGTTGCATTTATATTTTTGTTCAGTGTAGATACATGGGCTCAGATACGATACAGCAACGATACTTTTAGTTTGAAACGATTCGGTGCGATTGAATTTGATTAATGGAAAGAACCGATGCGGGAAGAATACGAATCAATGCACTAAAAACTGTTGCATGAACATATTCATTTTCCATTTTAAACTAACATCTATCTGATAGTGAGCTGGATCTGTCTGGGTCGACTTATGGGACTCCCAATCACGGCCGGTTGTGATATAGCCTGGATTCTAACCAGGTTGTCTGTAGTGACGCCTCTTGCACTGAGATGCAGTGCCTTAGACCGCTGCACCACTCGGGAGCAGTGTGTGTGTAAAGATGATTACAAGCATGTTTACTGAAGTCTCCCTCTGCAAACAGAAGAGCCAAAGCACTAATTGACTAGCTGCCCTAACACCTTGGGCCTGCCTTGCACTGAGGAATAGTGAAGATACTAGCAGTAAAAACTGGACCAGTAACACAAAACTAAACCAAGAGCAAGATGCGCCATTCCCCCTGCAGCCTTACCTCTGAGCTGGTGTGGTCAGCCTGCAGCTGCTCATATTTACTCTTGAGGTGTTCTGACTCCTCCTCCCTCTCACGTGTCATCCTGTCCATCAACGTCTGCACCTGAATCAGCTCCTTCTGCAGTACCCCCACGTCCTCCACTCCTGGCCGCTGCAGCTAGTGGGCAGCAGAAGGATCAGAGGTGAGGGCAGAGGGGGAAGAGGTTTGGGGGCAGCGAAGAGGGGTTAGGGGTCCACTTTAGGGTTAGGGTAAAGGTTTGGGGTGAGGTTCATAACATCATAAGTGCCTTTTCTGTCCTCTCCGACATAGAAATGAATGACAATGGCAAACTATCTTTACTACCTAGAAAGAGATGGTAACCCCAGCAATCCCAGTCATGATTCGTTCAACTTCCTTTATCATAAAATACATGGTTACATACATTTACATTTACATTACATTTAAGTCATTTAGCAGACGCTCTTATCCAGAGCGACTTACAAATTGGTGCATTCACCTTATGATATCCAGTGGAACAACCACTTTACAATAGTGCATCTAACTCTTTTAAGGGGGGGGGGTTAGAAGGATTACTTTATCCTATCCTAGGTATTCCTTAAAGAGGTGGGGTTTCAGGTGTCTCCGGAAGGTGGTGATTGACTCCGCTGACCTGGCGTCGTGAGGGAGTTTGTTCCACCATTGGGGTGCCAGAGCAGCGAACAGTTTTGACTGGGCTGAGCGGGAACTGTACTTCCTCAGAGGTAGGGAGGCGAGCAGGCCAGAGGTGGATGAACGCAGTGCCCTTGTTTGGGTGTAGGGCCTGATCAGAGCCTGAAGGTACGGAGGTGCCGTTCCCCTCACAGCTCCGTAGGCAAGCACCATGGTCTTGTAGCGGATGCGAGCTTCAACTGGAAGCCAGTGGAGAGAGCGGAGGAGCGGGGTGACGTGAGAGAACTTGGGAAAGTTGAACACCAGACGGGCTGCGGCGTTCTGGATGAGTTGTAGGGGTTTAATGGCACAGGCAGGGAGCCCAGCCAACAGCGAGTTGCAGTAATCCAGACGGGAGATGACAAGTGCCTGGATTAGGACCTGCGCCGCTTCCTGCGTGAGGCAGGGTCGTACTCTGCGAATGTTGTAGAGCATGAACCTACAGGAACGGGTCACCGCCTTACACATTTACACACACTTACTTACATACACTTCACTCTGTTAAGACAAATCTAGTCCTCTTTCAAAATAGACATTCCTTGGGAAAAGTGCAACTCCATGTATCCATAACAACAGTGAAGAAAGGACCCTTTTAGGAGCAAACATCTATGAAGGCTCCAGGATATCCAAACCAACAACAACAAATTGGCTTAATTTCGGTGTTTATCAGTGAAACCCTCTTTTAGCGTTATCAGTCGCTGTCATCTTTGTTGACAAATGCGTTTCCCGGAAACTAAAGCCCATCATCCAATGTGTTTACTAACAACAAGTACTGAGTAAGAGGTGAAAATTAAAGTCAGGAAATATAGTCTAGTATGGAAGTTAAAATCTAGGCAACAAGCAAATGATAATCAGTGCAAGATGGTTTCAAATATAACATTGCGTGTTTGTTTTTGTACACTGTGACATGTCTATAGCTGTACAGTATGTGTAGAAAGGTTCCTACCTGTATGTGTGCAGGTATGTATATATACAGTGGCAAGAAAAAGTATATGAACCCTTTGGAATTACCTGGATTTCTGCATAAATTTGACATACCATTTTTATCTGATCTTCATCTAAGCCACAACAATAGACAAACACAGTGTGCTTAAACTAATAACACACACATTATTGTATTTTTCTTGTCTATATTGAATACATAATTTCAACATTCACAGTGTAGGTTGTAAAAAGTATGTGAACTCCTAGGCAAATGACTTCTCTAAAAGCTAATTGGAGTCAGGAGTCATCTAACCTGGAGTCCAATCAATGAGACGAGACTGGAGATTTTGGTTAGAGCTGCCCTGCAAATTTGAGATTGCTATTCACAAGAAGCATTGCCTGAGAAGAACCATGCCTCGAACAAAAGAGATCTCAGAAGACCTAAGATTAAGAATTGTTGCTATAAATAAAGCTGGAAAGGGTTACAAAAGTATCTCTAAATGTCAGTCCACGGTAAGACAAATTGTCAATAAATGGCTACATTTTAGCACTGTTGCTACTCTCCGCAGAGTGAAAGAAAAGCAGCCAACAAGTGCTCAGCATATGTGGGAACTCCTTCAAGACCTTTGGAAAAGCATTCCAGGTGAAGCTGGCTGAGAGAATGCCAAGAGTGTGCAAACCTGTCATCAAGGCAAAGGGTGGCTACTTTGAAGAATCTCAAATATATTTTCATTTGATTAACACTTTTTTGATTACTACATGATTCCATCTGTGTTGTTTCAAAGTTTTGATATTTTCACTATTATTCTACAATGTAGAAAATAGTAAACAAACAAAAACCTGTAAATGAGTAGGTGTGTCCAAACCTTTAACTGGTAGCAATATATATATATATATATATATATATATATATATATATATATATATATATATATATATATATATATATATATATATATATATATATATATATATATATATATATATATATATATTTGCAGGACGGCCACTCCTGCAAATAGAGAGTCAACAGTGAAGAGGCGACTCCGGGATGCTGGCCTTCTAGGCAGAGTTCCTCTGTCCAGTGTCTGTGTTCTTTTGCCCATCTTAATCTTTTCTTTTTATTGGCCAGTCTGATATATGGGTTTTTCTTTGCAACTCTGCCTTGAAGGCCAGCAACCCGGAGTCGCCTCTTCACTGTTGACGTTGAGACTGGTGTTTTGCGGGTACTATTTAATGAAGCTGCCAGTTGAGGACGCGTGAGGCGTCTGTTTCTCAAACTAGACACTCTAATGTACTTGTCCTCTTGCTCAGTTGTGCACCGGGGCCTCCCTCTCCTCTTTCTATTCTGGTTAGAGACAGTTTGAGCTGTTCTGTGAAGGGCGCTGTACACAGCGCTGTACGAGATCTTCAGTTTCTTAGCAATATCTCGCATGGAATAGCATTCATTTCTCTGAACAAGAATAGATTGACGAGTTTCAGAAGAAAGGTCTTTGTTTCTGCCCATTTTGAGCCTGTAATCAAAGCCACAAATGCTGATGCTCCAGATATTCAAGTAGTCTAAAGAAGGCCAGTTTTATTGCTTCTTTAATCAGAACAACATTTTTCAGCTATGCTAACATTATTGCAAAAGGGTTTTCATATTATCAATTAGCCTTTTAAAATTATAAACTGGGATTTGTAAACACAACGTGCCATTGGAACACAGGAGTGATGGTTGCTGATAATGAGCCTCTGTACGCCTATGTATATTCCATAAAAAATGTTTTGCCGTTTCCAGCTACAATAGTCATTTACAACAATAACAATGTCTACACTGTATTTCTGATCAATTTGATGTTATTTTAATGGACTTTTTTTTGTGCTTTTCTTTCAAAAACAAGGAAATGTCTAAGTGACCCCAAACTTTAGAACGGTAGTGTGTGTGTATATATATACACACACACACACACATATATATATACAGTTGAAGTCAGAAGTTTACTGGCCAAGTTTGAAAACTTGTTTTTCAACCACTCCACAAATTTCTTCTTAACAAAATATAGTTTTGGCAAGTCGGTTAGGACATCTACTTTGTGCATGACAAGTAATTAACAGATTATTTCACTTATAATTCAATGTATCACAATTCCAGTGGGTCAGAAGTTTACATACACTAAGTTGACTGTGCCTTTAAACAGCTTGGAAAATTCTAGAAAATTATGTCATGGCTTTAGAAGCTTCTGATAGGCTAATTTACATAATATGAGTCAACTGGAGGTATACCTGTGGATGTATTTCAAGGCCTACCTTCAAACTCAGTGCCTCTTTGCTTGACATCATGGGTAAATCAAGAAATCAAGAAATTTCCAAACGCCTGAAGGTACCACGTTCATCTGTTCAAACAATAGTACGCAAGTATAAACACCATGGAACCACGCAGCCGTCATACCGCTCAGGAAGGAGACACGTTCTGTCTCCTAGAGATTAACGTACTTTGCTGCGTAAAGTGCAAATCAATCCCAGAACAACAGTAAAGGACCTTGTGAAGATGCTGGAGGAAACGGGTACTAAAGTATCTATATCCACAGTAAAACCAGTCCTATATCGACATAACCTGAAAGGCCGCTCAGCAAGGAAGAAGCCACTGCTCCAAAACCGCCCTAAAAAAGTCAGACTACGGTTTGCAACTGCACATGGGGATAAAGATCGTACTTTTTGGAGAAATGTCCTTTGGTCTGATGACACAAAAATAGAACTGTTTGGCCATAATGACCATTGTTATGTTTGGAGGAAAAAGGGGGAGGCTTGCAAGCCGAAGAACACCATCCCAACTGTGAAGCACAGGGGTGGCAGCATCATGTTGTGGGGGTGCTTTGCTGCAGGAGGGACTGGTGCACGTCATAAAATAGATGGCATCATGAGAAAGGAAAATTATGTGGATATATTGAAGCAACATCTCAAGACATCAGTCAGGAAGTTAAAGCTTGGTCGCAAATGGGTCTTCCAAATGGACAATGACCTCAAGCACTTCCAAAGTTGTGGCAAAATGGCCTAAGGACAACAAAGTCAAGGTATTGGAATGGCCGTCACAAAGCCCTGACCTCAATCCTATAGAAAAATTGTGGGCAGAACTGAAAAAGCATGTGGGAGCAAGGAGGCCTACAAACCTGACTCAGTTACACCAGCTCTGTTAGGAGGAATGGGCCAAAATTCACCCAACTTATTGTGGGAAGCTTGTGGAAGGCTACCCGAAATGTTTGACCCAAGTTAAACAATTTAAAGGCAATGCTACCAAATACTAATTGAGTGTATGTAAACTTCTGACCCACTGGGAATGTGATGAAAGAAATAAAAGCTGAAATAAATCCTTCTATCTACTATTATTCTGACATTTCACATTCTTAAAATAAAGTGGTGATCCTTACTGACCTAAGACAGGGAATTTTACTAGGATTAAATGTCAGGAATTGTGAAAAACTGAGTTTAAATGTATTTGGCAAAGGTGTATGTAAACTTCCGACACCTGTAATATACACACACACACACGACAGTGTGTGTATGCTTTTATGTATGCATGTCTGAGAGTGTATACACAGTCTCTGTTAGTTACCAGTTCAGTGTGGAGCCGGTCCTTGTCTTGCCTCTCTCTCTGTAGCTCCTGGCTCAGGTTCGCCAGCCTCTGGTCTGCAGCCTCCCTCAGGCTCTTCTCCTCATCATAACGAGACTTGACATCTATCAGGGTCACCAACACACATTAAATTGAATTTCCCTTTAGAGATCAATAAAGTATCAATCTGTATATTTATCTTCTATCCTAACCCTTACCTCTGAGCTACCTGCCTATGGAACATCCATTTCCCCAAAAAATATACATTTACACAATGAACAGTGAAATTAAATGTGGTTCAACCAAAGCAGGTTTAGAGAAGCTAAATGAACTATACCTCTGACTCCCTACTGAACACAACACAATAGATTCACATTATGGCCCAGATACGAAGTTGGGAGAACAACATCCACTGTGGTTTCCAACAGAGTTAGCCAGCAACACACAGAGCTCCCAGTCACACCGACCACACTGAAGCTGGATATAAGGATGGCCGCCACACACTAACCCACAATATCTGTGGCCAGCTGGGCAGCCTTCTGCTCAAACAGGTCTTTCATCTGCTTGATGTTGAACGTCTCTGTCTCCGCCTCGTTCAGCTTAATCGCCAAGGCTGCACGGGGGAAAGGGAAAGGAATGAGCATCAATATCTCAGTGATTGAAGTCCGCTATCAAAGTAACGAGACAATAGGAATTCAAGAACTGGGTCGTGTTCATTTGAGCACACAATAGCAAAACATTGTGCAAGGGAAAATGAAAACAACATTTCCTATTGGACGATAACATAAAATACTTTTTTGTTTCTCAACGTTTTCTTCTGTTTGGGCCCTAATGAACATGATCTTAATTCACTCACCAGAATCCTCTAATCCTGTCTGGCCATCATTCTGTGGACCCTGAAAAGAGAGGAATACTGATGTCACACCATACCAGCTAAGCATTGTATCAAGCATCAACATTGCTTAACTGTAAAATGCATTTGACTGTAGTTTGCTATTTTATTATCGCTTGACTGGTACTGCATCCTTATTTCATGTCAATTCCGCCAAGGCATTCTGGTACAAATCGACATGAAAAATGAAAATGTATTTGAACTGAGGAGAGCGTTAATTTCTGAGCAAGTGGCCGTCTTAAGATATTATTTGATATGAGTCATCTTAGAGGAATTACTTGCTTCAGGTGTCCTTGAACTTTGTCTAGTTCCTTCTTCAACTCCGCAGAGAACCATTTCTCCTCCTGAATCACACACACACACACACACACACACACACACACACACACACACACACACACACACACACACACACACACACACACACACACACACACACACACACACGATCAATAAACATAATAAATGATCTATATAATCACTTCCCAAAAATGTATGTTCGTACCTTGAGTGAAGTCTGCAGTTCTTGCAACTCTTGCCGGAGAAGCACAAGGTCTTCACTGAAAAAAGAGAAGACATTACCTGAAATGTATTTTTAAAATGTTCTTTATTAATCTGTACTTCTATAGAACACTTTGTAATTACTCTAAGTATATAAGGATAAGACACACTGAGGAAGAAGAAAATGTGTGGGTGTGCTGGTAAATGTTATGACTCGGGGCCATAGGAGGAAAAAGGTACAGGATAAGCCTAGTATTCTACACGCCTAGATCGAGGGCAACGAAGTATAACCCTTATGTTAAACAGTAGAGAAAGGGGTTCTTACCGGCCAGGGCCCATGTGTGAGGGCTGGTCTCCTGAATCGTGGTACAGCTCATAGTGCTTGAATAGCTCCTCTGCTGAGTTGTGGGACTTCATGCACTGGGGACAGATGAACCCCTACAAACAGACATAGATGTTATCAGACTACAGGATACAGGAGAGGGATCATGGCCCTACAACTTAACGTTCAGTGGTACAGTAGTCCAGGGGTTCCCCCTTTGGTAGGCAATACAGTCAGTTAGGTGAGTTACACGAGACAAGTGTTACCTCAGAGGTCTGGTCATTGTTGAGGTCTGCACTGGGCTGGTCTGACTCAGAGTTCTGAGAGCCTCCTTTCCCAGGAGTCTGTAGAAGGGAGACAAAACATTGTCAAATGAAAGTGAGTTACAGCCGGGGGCATCTTGTTAGGCCATCCATTTGCTGAAATCTACCAAAACAAGTAGCGTTGGCATCTCCATATATACTTTCATTCCTGTTTTAACACTGTTACCGGGGAAATTCAGAATAGGCTTGTGGGCATCCAAGAGCAAAACAACTGACATGTACGTGTTTGTGAGAGACTCATTATAGTTTTTAGCCCAAACTGTTCGGACGCTCTGACAGAAGTTGGCAAAAGAGGCTGTACAGACTTCAGTGGCGGTCGTAGAGCAAAACGGAAAACACCATCGTGTTCGTGCGAGTCTCATCTTTCCACAGAGGGGCCATCATAGCTCGTAGGCCAAACTGTCCGGATGTTTCAACGTTCAATTGAATAGACCGATTTTCGTGATGTCTCACGGTCTGACAAACATCGCTCTAGCTCTGCTAGCGTGCGCTAATGTGATTAGCATGAGGTTGTAAGTAACAAGAACATTTCCCAGGACATAGACATATCTGTTATGGGCAGAAAGCAGTTTTGACACAATTTTGAACAGAAATGCAATGGTTAATTTGATCAGTCTAAAACTGCACACACACTGCTGCCATCTAGTGGCCAACATCTAAATTGCACCTAAACTGGAATAATACATTGTGGCCTTTCTCTTGCATTTCAAAGATGGAACGCATGTTTTTTTCTTTGTATTATCTTTTACCAGATCTAATGTGTTATATTCTCCAACATTAATTTCACATTTCCACAAACTTCAAAGTGTTTCCTTTCAAATAGTATCAAGAATACGCATATCCTTGCTTCAGGTCCTGAGCTACAGGCAGTTAGATTTGGGTATGTCATTTTAGGCGAACATTTTAAAAGAGGAATTTTGTTTATTATGTTAATTAGATTTTGCTAATGATGCGAGTGTGTGTTGTAGGAGAACGGTTAACATGATTTTTATGACTCATCTTTGTACCCCACACATACAATTATCTGTAAGGTCCCCCAGTCGAGCTGTGAATTTCAAACATATTAAACCACAAAGACCAGGGAGGTTTTCCAATGCCTTGCAAAGGAGGGCACCTATTGGTAAAATACATTTAAAAAGCAGAAGTTATGAATTACACTTTGGATCGTGTATCAATACACCCAGTCACTACAAAGTTACAGCCGTCAATCCTAACTCAGTTGCCGCTCAGAAACCGCTCAGGGATTTCACCATGAGGCCAATGGTGACTTTGAAACAGTTACAGAGTTTAATGGCTGTGATAGGAGAAAACTGAGGATGGACTGTAGTTACTCCACAATACTAACCTAATTGACAAGAGTGAAAAAGAGGAAGCCTGTACAGAATGAAAATATTCTAAAACATGCATCCAGTTTGCAACAAGGCACTAATGTAAGAGTGCAATTAACTTTTTGTCCTAAATACAAAGTGTTGTGTTTGGGGCCAATCCAATACAACACATTACCGAGTACCACTCTCCATATTTTTTCAAGCATAGTGGTGTCTGCATCATGTTATGGGTATGCTTGTAATTGTTAAGGACTGGGGAGATTTTCAGGATTAAAAAAAATAAGCAGAATGGAGCTAAGTACAGGCAAAATCATAGAGGAAAATCTGGTTCAGTCAGCTTTCCACCAGACACTGGGAGATGAATTCACCTTTCAGCAGGACAATAACCTAAAACACAAGGCTAAATCTACACTGGAGTTGCTTACCAAGAAGACATTGAATGTTCCGGAGTGGCCGAGTTACAGTTTTGACTATGGCAAGACCTGAAAATGGTTGTCTAGCAACTATCAACAAGCAATTTGATGGAGCTTGAAGAATTTTTTTAATAATAACTGGGCAAATGTTGCAACAATCCAGGTGTGGAAAGCTCTTAAAAGACTCACAGCTGTAATCACTGTCAAAAGGTGCTTCTACAAAGTGCTGACTCAGAGGTGTGAATACTTATGTAAATTAGATATTTCTGTATTTCATTTTCAATAAATGTGCAAAAAGTTCTAAAAACATGGTTTTCACTTTGCCATTGTGGGGTATTGTGTGTAGATGGGTGAGAAAAATATATATTTAATACATTTGGAATTCAGGCTATAACAACAAATGCAGAATGAAGTATGAATACTTTCTGAAGGCACTGTGTGTATATATATATGTATATATATATATATATACATATTTTTTTGGAATGAACAGCTGAATGAAGATGGGACTGCCTGGCTTTCATGCAGTTGAGTTTGTTTATGCGATAACATGGACTCTTAACGTGAAACTTTGTTGCCCCTTGCTGAAACAAGCAAAGTGTTGTAGCAAACAATAAATACAATTGGCTTGGAACCTCTAACCCTGGCAATCATGGGTACAATCGCAATGGCTACCTGGTATTGTGATGCAATACTTTTCATGGTAATGTAGAATGTTCATTCAAATGATGTTAACTAATGTGGCTTAGGGGTGTGAAAATTTAAACGAAATTTGGATCCTTAACACGTTAACAAAAACCCCTAACCGAAAAACGTTTCCCCCACAATTATCACAAAACATATTTTCCGTGTTATATATGTTATATACTTTTGAATTAACTAGGGAACACATTCTTATTTACAATGACGGCCTACCAAAAGGCAAAAAGGCCTCCTGCGGGGACGGGGATTAAAATAAATAAATACAAAATAAATATAGGACAAAACACACATCACAACAAGAGAGACAACACTACATAAAGAGACCCCTAAGACAACATAGCTAGGCAGCAACACATGGTAGCAAGACAATATAACAACAACATGGTAGCAACATTATTGGGCTCAGTCAACTAACTATACTAAAGGCCTGGGGAAAGTTGAGGAATTTCAATAAAACCAGAGAGGAAGAGGTGAACTTTAGGCTACTTCTGTGAATTTGCGAGGCATGCAAGACAAGACATTGCGAGATACAGATTACCAAAACATTTGCGCACGTAGTTCTTATTGCCTGCCCCCTCTCTCTCCCTCACGCTGGCTCTTTCTCTTTGCTAATGTTGTGAGTGTGTGCTCAGTCTTCGGACTGTTGCGTTTAGAATACCCTAGCCTATTCATTAAGGATAGGCCCTGCTTTAATGAAGTTGAGACATTGCACGTCAAGAAATAACGAGATACAGCTATTGATTGCCGATATGGTGGAATGCAAATGTTACCGATGTGAAATGGCTAGCTAGTTAGCGGTGGTGCGCGCTAATAGCGTTTCAATCGGTGACGTCACTCGCTTTGAGACCTTGAAGTAGTGGTTCTCCTTGCTCTGCAAGTGCCGCGGCTTTTGTGGAGTGATGGGTAACGATGCTTCGTGGGTGACTGTTGTTGATGTGTGCAGAGGGTCCCTGGTTCGCGCCCGGGTCGGGGCGAGGGAACGGACTAAAGTTATACTGTTACACAAACTTTGCAATGTGGAATTGAGGGACAGTAATGGTAGGCCAGGTGCAATGCTTAACCATCAAAGGGAGGCACCGTGAGACAAACGGCAGCAGCCGAGATGAGATGCATTGTGAAATCACCTGGAATTTAACGTTTTTTTCCTAACGAAAAATCGATTAAAGAACGGCAGTTTAATGGTTGAGAAAGAAGGTAAATTTGTTATATCCCCAATGTAGCTCATTCAATGGAATGTATTTTTGTAACGTCAGTTGAGTTTAATCAATAAATCACAGCACATATTTATAGCAAAAAATACGTTTCTTAAATATGCTGTCCTAACATTGGAAAATGTTACCAAGGTGACATCGTCCACTGAACCACCTTTCATCCTCAAGAGTCAGACTTAATCTTACCAAAAACTATAAACGTGGAGCTAATATAGATTTTTTGTTGTTGTTGCAAGTCTTCACTACCTAATTCTACATCAAGCAAAGGTGCTTTGTTGTGGTAAAAATCCACATTTATACAATTTTAAAAGTGCATGAAAATGTGCTAGCTAGTGTGTGCTTGCTGGCTGAACTAGTCTCAAATCAAGCCACATGAAACGAAAGACAGGGATGCTAACAACGCCAGTTAAACACACACAATGCTGAATACTCCTTTCCTCTAGCTAGCATAGTGAAGTTCTAGCTAACGCACAAATTAGTTATATCTGTTCTGCCGTGATTAGTGGACCGAGTTCTACAGCACAGCCAACTTAAATGTTACAAAGTAGCGAGGCACAGTGCCAGCTGACAGATACACGCTGATTTATGAGAACAGTCCCATAACTTTGGTGCCATCAACAATCTATCAAACTATACTGAACAAAAATATAAATTCAAGGATTTTACTGAGTTCATATAAGGAAATCGGTCACACCCAGGCACACCCATGGCGCAGCCCACAAAATGACTTTATTACAGACAGAAATACTCTTCAGTTTCTTCAGCCGGATGTGGAGGTCCTGGGCTGGCGTGGTTACACATGGTCTGCGGTTATGAAGCCGGTTGGACGTACTGCTTAATTCTCTAAACTGACGTCTTATGGTAGCAAAATTCGTATTATATTCTCGGGCAACAGCTCTGGTGGACATTCAGTATGCCAATTGCACGTTCCCGCCAAAACTTGAGACATCTGTGGTATTGTGATGTGTGACAAAACTGCACATTTTAGAGTGGCCTTTTATTGTCCCCACCATTACATGCACCCGTGTAATGATTATGCTGTTTAATCATCTTCTTGATATGCCACACTTGTCAGGATTATATTGGCAAAGAAGAAATGCTCACCAACAGGGATGTAAACACATTTGTGCACAAAATGAGAGAAATAAGCTTTTTGTGGGTATGTAACATTTCTGGGATCTTTTATTTCACCACATGAAACATGGGACCAACACTTTACATGTTGCGTTTATATTTTTGTTCAGTATAGTTACCATATGGCCATTCAAAGAAGCTTGCACTAGGCATCTATCTGAAAAAGGTTTGCTCAGCTGATCCGAGCATGGTTTGCCGTAGTTCTAAGTAGCTAGTGAGACATAGCTACCGAGAGCGGAGTGATTTTCAGAATTAGAAACTAGTGATAGCTGGATGAGCAAAAGCTAGATTTTTAAAAGAGGAGTTCCACATCCTACAAGACAGATCGCTTGAGGAACGAGCGTCGCGTAGTAGTGACGCCATCTGACGCCAGAGTTGGGTACGCAAAAAAATTCTCTAACCAATTTATGCCAAACAACGCCCCCTTTCTGAAAGGAGCGTATGCCAGCCTCATACGGCATTTTGTCAACAGAATGAGAGCTGTAATTGTATAAGATAAAATCAAATCACATTTTATTTCTCACATACACATGGTTAGCAGATGTTAATGCGAGTGTAGCGAAATGCTTGTGCTTCTAGTTCCGACCATGCAGTAATATAACAAATAATCGAACAATTTCACAACTACCTCATACACACAAGTGTAAAGGAATGAATAAGAATATGTACATAAAAATATATGAATGAGTGATGGCCGAACGGCATAGGCAAGATGCAGTAGATGGTATAGAGTACAGTATATACATATGAGATGAGTAATGTAGGGTATGTAAACATTATATAAAGTGGCACTGTTTAAAGTGGCTAGTGATACATTTATTACATACATTTTTCCATTATTAAAGTGGCTAGAGTTGAGTCAGTATGTTGGCAGCAGCCACTCAATGTTAGTGATGGCTGTTTAACAGTCTGATGGCCTTGATATAGAAGCTGTTCTTCAGTCTCTCGGTTCCCGCTTTGATGCACCTGTACTGACCTCGCCTTCTGGATGATAGTGGGATGAACAGGCAGTGGCTCGGGTGGTTGTTGTCCTTGATGATCTTTTTGGCCTTCCTGTGACATCGGGTGGTGTAGGTGTCCTGGAGGGCAGGTAGTTTGCCCCCGGTGAAGCGTTGTGCAGACCTCACTACTCTCTGGAGAGCCTTACGGTTATGGGCGGAGCAGTTGCCGTACCAGGCGGTGATACAGCCCAACAAGATGCTCTCGATTGTGCATCTGTAAAAGTTTGAGGGCTTTTGGTGACAAGCCACATTTCTTCAGCCTCCTGAGGTTGAAGAGGAGCTACTGCGCCTTCTTCACCACGCTGTCTGTGTGGGTGGACCATTTCAGTTTGTCCGTGATATGTACGCTGAGGAACTTAAAACTCTCCACCCTCTCCACTACTGTCCCGTCAATGTGGATAGGGGGCTGCTCCCTCTGCTGTTTCCTGAAGTCCACGATCATCTCCTTTGTTTTGTTGACATTGAGTGTGAGGTTATTTTCCTGACACCAGACCCCAAGGGCCCTCACCTCCTCCCTGTAGGCCGTCTCGTCGTTGTTGGTAATCAAGCCTACAATTGTAGTGTCGTCTGCAAACTTGATCATTGAGTTGGAGGCGTACATAGCCACGCAGTCGTGGGTGAACAGGGAGTACAGGAGAGGGCTGAGAACGCACCCTTGTGGGGCCCCAGTGTTGAGGATCAGCGGGGTGGAGATGTTGTTACCTACCCTCACCACCTGGGGGCGGCCCGTCAGGAAGTCCAGGACCCAGTTGCACAGGGCGGGGTCGAGACCCAGGGTCTCGAGCTTAATGACGAGTTTGGAGGGTACTATGGTGTTAAATGCTGAGCTGTAATCGATGAACAACATTCTTACATAGGTATTCCTCTTGTCCAGATGGGTTAGGGCAGTGTGCAGTGTGATTGCGTCGTCTGTGGACCTATTGGGGCGGTAAGCAAATAGGAGTGGGTCTAGGGTGTCAGGTAGGGTGGAGGTGATATGGTCCTTGACTATTCTCTCAAAGCACTTCATGATAACGGAAGTGAGTGCTACGGGGCGGTAGTCATCTAGCTCAGTTACCTTAGCTTTCTTGGGAACAGGAACAATGGTGGTCCTCTTGAAGCATGTGGGAACAGCAGACTGGGATAAGGATCGATTGAATATGTCTGTAAACACACCAGCCAGCTGGTCTGCGCATGCTCTGAGGCCACGGCCGGGGATGCCGTCTGGGCCTGCAGCCATGCGAGGGTTAACACGTTTAAATGTTTTACTCACGTTGGCTGCAGTGAGGGAGAGCCCGCAGGTATTGGTAGCGGGCCGTGTCAGTGGCACTGTATTAACCCTCAAAGCGAGCAAAGAAGTTGTTTAGTCTGTCTGGGAGCAAGACATCGTGGTCCGTGACGGGGCTGGTTTTTCTTTTGTCCGTGATTGACTGTAGACCCTGCCACATACCTCTCATGTCTGAGCCGTTGACTTGTGACTCCACTTTGTCTCTATACTGACACTTAGCTTGTTTGATTGCCTTGCGAAGGGAATAGCTACACTGTTTGTATTCGGTCATGTTTCTGGTCACCTTGCCCTGATTAAAAGCAGTGGTTCGCACTTTCAGTTTTGCGCGAATGCTGCCATCAATCCACGGTTTCTGGTTGGGGAATGTTTTAATAGACCCTGTGGGTACAACATCACCGATGCACTTGCTAATAAACTCACTCACTGAATCAGCGTATTCATCAATGTTGTTGTTCGACATTATGCGGAACATATCCCAGTCCACGTGATCGAAGCAATCTTGAAGCGTGGAATCCGATTGGTCGGACCAGCGATGAACAGACCTGAGCGCGGGTGCTTCCTGGATGAGGATAAGCCTCATCCAGGCGAGTGCTGTCTAAAGACAAGTGAAATGCCATAGAAGTCCCAAGTTATTTACAAGATGTTTTAGCTTTAAATTTGGCACATTATTGTTGGATAAAGTACAAACATTATTCTGGCAAGCACAGACCAGAGTAAGGGCCAAGATTGCTCTGTGTGTTCCGCCTACTCGAAGATGAGTGGAGATTGTGGAACAAATAATGTAAATTTTAAAGGGAAATTACTTTATAACATGATATGTTGTTTATTCTCAGTTTTTCTTCCATGTGAATACCAGACTGCTGTGGTGTAGGCCTATGGGTGTCTATCAACTTCCAGCAACACCAGAAATGGGAGTCAAGCTTCTAAAATGAACATTGAGGTAAGACAGAGTTTCATGTTAACATTGTGCCATTGATTCTTATTTTTGATTAGCAGATGTCTTAATCATAACACTAAAGATCCATTCCACTGAAATTCCTAAAATCACTGCAGTAAGTGCAACTCCAGTCAGTCAGGAAACAGTAAATGACAAACAAATAAGGGTAACATCCTAATAGTCTATGTGGCTACGCCTCCTTGTCCTTCTCAATCAGGATAGACCGTAGACTGCTAAATGTGACGTACTAAATGTGTACATGTATTCTAAAAAAACATTCAGTGTAGATGGCGCCATTGTACTGTACTTATTTATGCTAACAATATTTTGAATATTACTTTGTTTAGGCCTACTTGTCAGATTTGACAATTGACATACACCAAGATGAAACGTCAAGTACAGATGAGGCTGTGACGACCAGCAGGAGGAAAGTCAGCAAACAAAAAAACGGTGAGTAAATAACCACTTCAAAGTCACACATTTACTTATGCTGCTTTTATGTTGATTCAAATGAAGTCCAAGGTCACATATTGTGAATGCACTATCCAGAGTAATAACTGAGTGAGTGGATGCATGTGTTTATGTATTGATACTTAACTGAGACTCAGCAATGTGGCACGACACAACAAGCAGTGTGAACCAAAGATATTGCAGAGTGAGAGCGAGTTGCTGAAGTCATCAGCAGTCACACAGATACCGGCAAGCATCTTCCCTCCCGTAGCATGATAGTTGTGTGACAAATGCTGACGAGCTTAAGCTCTAATGGCACTTCACTCTTTGTTTGTTGCAGAAGTCGTCCCACTGCTCATTGTAACGTCACATTGTGAATCTACCTTTAACTTGTAATGGCCATTGTATACTATTATCATTTATTTCCATTGTATTCAGTTGCTTACCTTTATTTAGTATGTCACCCAGTCATGTCTATTACCTAAGTATATTGGTGTGAATGGGAGGAGGGAGTAATTATGTGATGGTGTTTCTGCCTGACTACATTGCTGATGTTGCATTACCTCAACCAATGATTGTGCGCCACGTCATCGACTGCACAGTCGGGCATCAGATTGCTATATCATATGATGTGGTTAGTTTATATGTTTAACACCTCCCCAGGCGTGAAATCTGGCATGCATCTGCAATGTAGTCAGGCAGGAATGCTAACACTGTGTGGCCCTTCGTTAATTTCTCGCATCCTCTCTCCTAGCCTCTTCAAATGCATTGGAAGAGAAAGGTTGAAGGGAGAAACCTCCAATCTAACCCTCTAATCCATTTTGAAAAGGGGGTGAGGGAAGAGAACGAGAGGAATCTAGGTAAGACAAATTGACACTTCTGAATCCCAATCAAACCCTAGCCCCTAAACACTTGTTAGACCTCCGAGTGTTGGATAGATGAAAGCAATATAGTGACAATTCCACCTAGCCTGTCAGAGGGCAAGATGGAGCTACTGTAGCACGGTGCATGTGAGAGTTCTACTGCCTCAGAGGACCAGGCTTTTCTGGTTGCCTCTACACTGCAGACCCCTGTTCTGATGTTCACATGTGGGGCCTGTGCGTGACAACACTTTTATAGAGGTGGAATACTGTAGCGCGGCGTATGAGTCTTAATACAGCCTTTTACCATAAGCCTCGCTTTGCTCCAGCCAATGTATTGAGAGAGTGGGATCAGCTGAAGGGAGGCTCGATCCTATGATCCTGCGGTGCAGAGGCATATACTCTACTCTACAAAATCTTGGTCCTCGAAAACAGTAGTACCCTTATACACTGTGCTATTCTTTCACCATATAGCTTCCAATCCGTACAGGTGATGTACTGCACATGTCCAGGGAAAAAAGATTGGGTGCATCCAATTCTTGCCCGGGTGGGCAGATATTAGGGTGGGCAGTTTGTGCCTAGTGGTATATGCAGAAGGACCTGCTCACAAATGACAGCAATGCTGACTCTGAGGGGTGGAGTTAAACAAAATAACAATGAAATGCATGTGGTGAAGATAATCAATGATCAGAAGTTTGTTAATCAATAATGAAAATGTTTGTTAAACGAACATTTTCACAGCCAACAGGCAAACACGATAGTGTTACGTTTTGGGCTGGGAGTTGCCAGGGACCTCACAATATATTATCACAATACTTAAGTACTGATATGATATGTATTGCGATTCTTTCAATTCTATATGGATTGCGATTCGATACTGTGATTTTATTGAGATTCAATGTTTCAAATATATTGCTCACCATATGTCTGCTGCAGAGGGACAAGAGAGAGCCATGAAAAAAAGAGTTTTGATCAGTCATGGAAATAAAAAAGTGCTGAAAACAAAATGGCTCCTTATTTAAAAAGATGGTGCACAAGCTATAACGGAAAAATACTGGAGTTTTGGTGCAGGTACAGTCAACTAGTGCAAAAATAATATTGCGATATTGTCAAAACCGTACAATATAGCACCGATATACTGGCCGTCTGTGACAACAAATTATTTATCAAAATCAGTGTGATGTTCCACTAATATTTGTTCTATTGTTTGTAAATGTTCTCTTCTCTTTTTGGTCTGATTGAATAGCTATAATGTGCTGCTGCGTTTCTCCCATTGTATTTGTAGTACACATGCATCTTAATGTATTGTATACATTAGGGGTCGTGGGATGTACGTTTGGCTCCATAATTGACAAAAATTATGATCCCATCCCTGTGCTTTCCAATGCTTTTGCCAAAGACAAACTAACAACAGTACAAATGTTGACATCATAATATACGCACAAACTGTTCAGAACTGTTTTGGATGGGAAGCATCGACAATGTGGATCACATTGAGGGAGTATCTCCTAGAACTGATGTCTTTATCTTTACCCAATAGTTTTTAACCCTTAACCTCATGGTTTCCTAGCAAGCGTCCAACTTTACTGAGTATGTATCTTTCCTTGACAATTCCAAATAACATAGAGGAAAGGGATTTTTTTTACGTAATGTGAAATACAATTGAAATGCAGTATATGACAGAATTAGTGTAACTGACAAACTTTTGCTGTGATTAACAAGTAGGCTAGAGATAAATATCTGAATACCATCAAAGATCCCTGAAATGAATGTCCATCTGTGGTTTAGAATGAACTGACTGTTTTGCTGTCTGACCACTACAACAGAGGTCATGCAACATGAAATGTTGGAATGTGGCTAGCTAGCTGTAGCTAACTTTTACAACATTCAGTAGCTTTGTCTCTAACTACGTTTTGTTTTGAACATGTTGGATTGATCATCACAGATTGGTCAAAGAAAGACTGGAACATGCAAACTGTCAAGGACTAATGACACCTGAACCTGAGATACACAATAACACATGATAATGATAGCTAGCTGGCTAGTAGGAGCACAGATAGAACAATGAGACAGATATTTCACCGGACGTATAAATGTGAAGCATCCGGTGGGCGTTTCCATTCGACCAAATATGCTGGGCAATGGGAGAAAGATGGAGCGAGATGAATTTGTCGTCATTATGCTAATTTTATCATCGATTAAACATTTGATCTCAATACAGTTATTTTTCCAAAACTAGAATGGGTTACGAACAAAGTGGACAAAGTTTTGTAGACTTTACCATTTGCCAAAGTTTTAAAAACTGGTGTTTAGAAGGAGTGCATGGGCAAATAGTTATTGCACACGCGCACTTCACAGTGTAGGCGTTCCCTCCTTGCTTGTTCTGCCCGTTACATTAGACAACGACAGGCTGTGGTCTATCTTGGGTTAGTTATAAAAATCTCTGGAGGTAATGTCTGATTGACATTAATTGCTTGACATTACAGCAACAAAAGCTAACTATCTACCCACATAGCTAGACGAGAAGGCTAACGTTCGCTATCTAGGTAGCGGTTATAGGTTAACTTAGCATCCTCTAGAGAACTAGGTTAGCTTGCTATCTAACAGTAGTAACAATTGCAACGGCTAACCTGTAGCGCTAGCTAGCTGGCTGGGCATGTTGCGTAACGTTAGCTCGCGACGGTAACTAACTACATTTTAACCATCAGCCATGGCAAGAGACAAACTTATATTTTACTAGCTAAGTTAGTAGTAAGCGAATTGTAACAACACGCTAAGTTAACTGTCTACTGACTGTTTTTATACCTGTACATTTGAGCCAGCTAGCTAAACGTTAAATAACTAGCTCGCATCAGAGCCATGTATCAATCTCGGCTGGTTTTGTTGTGTCGGCCTGGCTGGCTGACAACAGACAGACACAGAAGGGAAGGCCTGTGCAACACAATAAAACGGACTTGGTTTCATACAAACTACACGTCTGCCGATTTGATTCTGGAATCTTACCATTTGAAGTATCCGTCTAAGCATGGTATCGATTTGTGTTTGGCTGTCAAATGAAATGCGATCGATCTTCCGAATGAAAAGTTTACGCCGTTGTTGGTTACTCGGTACACATGACAAGCCCACTGCTTGGTACAGCAGCTGTGAGGGGGCGAGTGGGATGGGCTCTGTCTTGAAGTAAGAAGTATGTTCAAGACATTTAATTGTTTAAAAACAATGGTCACCAACCCTTTCTGAGTAAAGATCACATTCGCAGTCAAAAAGCAACCCGAGATCTAGCGCTCAGATTTCTTTTTAAAACATGTCGTTAAAAATGTAGGCCTAACATGAACCTAATAAAAATAGTTCTGTATGAACTACATTTTTGCAGTAGGCAGGCCTAATACATTAACCCATATTATTGGCTATATGCCTGGCCTGCCAATATTGTTCTTCTCAGACCCTATTATAGGCTGTTTCAAAACTCGAGCTTCGATAACAAACCAGTTGTAGAACTTGCAAGGCACAGCTAAGTATATAATGAAACAATTTGGTAATCATTTTTTTATTTCACCTTTATTTAACCAGGTAGGCTAGTTGAAAACAAGTTCTCATGTACAACTGCGACCTGGCCAAGATAAAGCAAAGCAGTGTGACACAAACAACAACACAGAGGTACACATGGAATAAACAAACATACAGTCAATAACACAATAGAGGAAAAAAAGTCTATAAACAGTGTGTGCAAATGAGGTAAGATAAGGGAGGTAAGGCAATAAATAGGCCATAGTGGCAAAATAATTACAATTTAGCAATTAAACACTGGAGTGATAGATGTGCAAGTAGAGATACTTGGGTGCAAAGGAGCAACAACCAAAAAATATCCGTATGGGGATGAGGTAGTTGGATGGGCTATTTACAGATGCAGTGATCTGTGAGATGCTCTGACAGCTGGTGCTTAAAGTTAGTGAGGGAGATATGGGTCTCCAGCTTCAGTGATTTTTGCTTTTCTTTCCAGTCATTGGCAGCAGAGAACTGGAAGGAAAGGCGGCCAAAGCAGGAATTGGCTTTGTGGGTGACCAGTGAAATATACCTGCTGGATCGTGTGCTACGAGTGGATGCTGCTATGGTGACCAGTGAGCTGAGATAAGGTGGGGCTTTACCTAGCAAAGACTTATAGATGACCTGGAGCCAGTGGGTTTGGCGATGAATATGAAGCGAGGGCCAGCCAACGAGAGCATACAGGTTGCAGTGGTGGGTAGTATATGGGGCTTTGGTGACAAAACGGATGGCACTGTGATAGACTGCATCCAATTTGCTGAGTAGAGTGTTGGAGGCTATTTTGTAAATGACATCGCCGAAGTCAAGGATCGGTAGGATAGTCAGTTTTACGAGGGTATGTTTGGCAGCATGAGTGAAGGATGCTTTGTTGCAAAATAGGAAGCCGATTCTAGATTTCATTTTGGATTGGAGATGCTTAATGTGAGTCTAGAAGGAGAGTTTACAGTCTAACCAGACACCTAGGTTTTTGTAGTTGTCCACAAATTCTAAGTCAGAACCGTCCAGAGTAGTGATGCTAGACGGGCGGGCAGGTGCGGGCAGCGATCGGTTGAAGAGCATGCATTTAGTTTTACTTGCATTTAAAGCAGTTGGAGGCCACAGAAGGAGTGTTGTATGGCATTGAAGCTCGTCTGGAGGTTAGTTAATTATGGCTGCAATCCCGTTAACGGGATGATATAACAACAGCCAGTGAAAGTGCAGGGCGCTAAATTCAAACAACAGAAATCTCATAATTAAAATTCCTCAAACATACATGTATCTTATACCATTTTAAAGGTAATCTTGTTGTTAATCCCACCAAAAGTGTCTGATTTCAAATAGGCTTTTCAGCGAAAGCACCACAAACTATTATGTTAGGTCACCACCAACTCACAGAAAAATTCTGCCATTTTTCCAGCCAAAGAGAGGAGTCACAAAAAGCACAAATAGAGATAAAATGAATCACTAAACTTTGATGATCTTCATCAGATGACACTCATAGGACTTCATGTTACACAATACATATATGTCTTGTTCGATTAAGTTCATATTTATATCCAAAAACCTCAGTTTACATTTACATTGGCGCCATGTTCAGAAATGCCTCCAAAATATCCGGAGAAATTGCAGAGAGCCACGTCAAATAACAGAAATACTCATCATAAACTTTGATGAAAGATACATGTTTTACATAGAATTAAAGGTACACTTGTTCTTAATGCAACCGCTGTGTCAGATTTCAAAAACCTTTACGGCAAAACACAATAATCTGAAAACAGCACTCAGCCACAAAAGCAAGCCATGCAGTTACCCGCCAAATTGTGCAGTCAACAAAACTCATAAAAAGCATTATAAATCTTCACTTACCTTTGCTGATCTTCGTCGGAATGCACTCCCAGGACTCCCACTTCCACAATAAATTTTATTTTTGTTCGGTAATGTCCATCATTTATGTCCAAATAGCTATTTTTGTAGCGTGTATGGTAAACAAATCCAAAGTCAGGAAGTGCGTTCACAAAAAGCAGACGAAATGTCCAAAAGTTCCGTAACAGTCAGTAGAAACATGTCAAACGATGTATTGAATCAATCTTTAGAATGTTTTTAACATAAATCTTGAATAACGTTCCAACCGGAGAATTACATTGACTTCAGATGAGCGATGGAACAGAGCTCCCTCATGTGAACGCGCATGGTCAAAGAATGGTCAGGTCATGGCAGACCTGACTCATTCCCCTCTCATTCGGCCCCCCTTCACAGTAGAGGCATCAGACAAGGTTCTACAGACTGTTGACATCTAGTGGAAGCCGTAGGAAGTGCAAACTCATCCATATCTCGCCGTGAATTCAATAGGATCTTGGTTGAAAATCGACCAGCCTCAGAATTTCCACTTCCTGCTTGGATATTTTCTCAGGTTTTTGCCTGCCATATGAGTTCTGTTATACTCACATACATAATTCAAACAGTTTTAGAAACTTCAGAGTGTTTTCTATCCAATAGTAATAATAATATGCATATATTAGCAACTATGACTGAGGAGCAGGCCGTTTACTCTGGGCACCTCTGTGCACCTTTCATCCAAGCTACTCAATACTGCCCCTGCAGCCATAAGAAGTTAACACAGTGTCCAAAGAAGGGCCAGAAGTATACAGAATGGTGTCATCTGCAGTGAGGTGGATCAAAGAATCACCAGCAGCAAGAGCGACATCATTGATGTATACAGAAAAAAGAGTCGGCCCGAGAATTGAACCCTGTGGCACCCCCATAGAGACTGCCAGATGTCCGGACAACAGGACCTCCGATTTGACACACTGAACTCTGTCTGAGAAGTAGTTGTTGAACCAGGCAAGGCAGTCATTTGAGAAACCAAGGTTGTTGAGTCTGCCTATAAGAATGCGGTGATTGACATGAGTCGAAAGCCTTGGCCAGGTCGATGAATACGGCTGAACAGTATTGTCTTTTATCGATGGCGGTTATGATGTCGTTTAGGACCTTAAGCGTGGCTGAGGTGCACCCATGACCAGCTCGGAAACCAGATTGCATAGTGGAGATGGTACGGTGGGATTCGAAATGGTCGGTGATCTGTTTATTAACTTGGATTTCGGAGACTTTAGAAAGGCAGAACAGGATGGCTATAGGTCTGTAACAGTTTGCGTCTAGGGTGTCTCCCCTTTGAAGAGGGGGATGACCGCAGCAGCTTTCCAATCTTTGGGGATCTCAGACGATACGAAAGAGAGGTTGAACAGGCTAGTAATAGGAGTTGCAACAATTGCGGTGGATCATTTTAGAAAGAGAGGGCCCAGATTGTCTAGCCCAGCTGATTTGTAGGGGTCTAGCTCTTTTAGAACATCAGCTATCTGGATTTGGGTGAAGGAGATATGGGGGAGGCTTGGGAAAGTTGCTGTGGGGGGTGCAGAGCTGATGACTGGGGTAGGGGTAGCCAGGTGGAAAGCATAGCCAGCCGTAGAAAAATGCTTATTGAAATTCTTAATTATCGTGGATTTATCAGTGGTGACAGTGTTTCCTAGCCTCAGTGCAGTGTGCAGCTGGGAGGAGGTGCTATTATTCTCCATGGACTTTACAGTGTCCCAGAACTTTTGGGAGTTTGTGCTACAGGATGCAAATTTTTGTTTGAAAAAGCTCGCCTTTGCTTTCCTAACTGCCTGTGTATATTGGTTCCTAATTTCCCAGAAAAGTTGCATATCGCGGGGGTTGTTCGATGCTAATGCAGAACGCCACAGGATGTTTTTGTGCTGATCAAGGGCAGTCAGGTCTGGAGTGAACCAAGGGCTATATCTGTTCCTGGTTCCAAATTTTATAAATGGGGCATGCTTATTTAAGATGATGAGGAAAGCACTTTTAAAGAATAACAAGGCATCCTCTACTGACGGAATGAGGTCAATATCCTTCCAGGATACCCGGGCCAGGTCGATTAGAAAGGCCTGCTCGCTGAAGTGTTTTAGGGAGCGTTTAACAGTGATGAGGGGTGGTTGTTTGACCGCAGACCCATTACGGACGCAGGCAATGAGGCAGTGATCGCTGAGATCCTGGTTGAAGACAGCAGAGGTGTATTTAGAGGGCAGGTTGGTCAGGATGATATCTATGAGGGTGCCCGTGTTTACGGATTTGGGGTTGTACCTGGTAGGTTCCATGATAACTTGGGTGAGATTGAGGGCATCTAGTTTAGATTGTAGGACGGCCGGGGTGTTATGCATATCTCAGTTTAGGTCACCTAACAGTACAAACTCTGAAGATAAATGGAGGGCAATTAATTCACATATGGTGTCCAGGGCACAGCTGGGGGCTGAGGGGCGTCTGTATAACAAGCGGCAACAGTGAGAGACTTATTTCTGGAAAGGTGGATTTTTAAAAGTAGAAGCTCGAACTGTTTGGGCACAGACCTGGATTGCATGACAGAACTCTGCAGGCTGTCTCTGCAGTAGATTGCAACTCCACCCCCTTTGGCAGTTCTATCTTGGCGGGAAATGTTGTAGTCGGGGATGGAAATTTCAGAATTTTTGGTGGCCTTCCTAAGCCAGGATTCAGACACGGCTAGGACATCAGGGTTGGCGGAGTGTGCTAAAGCAGTGAAGAAAAAAAAAACTTAGGGAGGAGGCTTCTGATGTTAACATGCATGAAATCAAGGATTTTACAGTTACAGAAGTCAACAAATGATAGCGCCTGGGGAATAGGAGTGGAACTAGGGGCTACAGGGCCTGGGTTAACCTCTACATCACCAGAGGAATAGAGGAGGAGTAGGATAAGGGTACGGCTAAAGGCTATAAGAACTGGTCGTCTAGTGCGTTGGGGACAGAGAATAAAAAGAGCAGATTTCATATCCATAATATTATGGATATGAACTAATATGCTTTTCAACAATAGCCAGTGTTTTATGTTTACCTGCAGCCCAGTCTGACTGTTACATCAATCGAATGCATTCTAACAACAGTTTATCCGCAATTGTGATAGAGCTGTGAGATCAACATTTATCAGTTCCAATTGAATTAACTCAACATGGCCATTAATAATTGCACAATAACACAAGTCTACAACAACAAACTGAAGTTATAGGCTATTTATTTAATCCGTTTGCCAGCTCCAGTTATGCTCCACAAGTGACACAAATTGATTTGGAACGACTCCAGTGATATCAAATCAAATTTTATTTGTCACATGCGCCGAACACAACAGGTGTAGTAGACCTTACAATGAAATGCTTACTTACAAGCCCTTAACCAACAATGCAGTTTTAAGAAAATACCCCCCCCCCCCCCCAAAAAAAGTAAGAGATAAGAATAACAAATAATTAAAGAACAGCAGTAAATAACAATAGCGGGGTTATATACAGGGGGTACCAGTACAGAGTCAATGTGCGGGGGTACTGGTGTCAAGGTAATTGAGGTAATATGTACATGTAAGTAGAGTTATTTAAGTAACTATGCATAGATAATAACAGAGATAGCAGCAGTGTTCTGGGGGGGCAATGCAAATAGTCTGGGTAGCCATTTGATTAGCTATTCAGGAGTCTGGCTTGGGGGTAGAAGCTATTTAGGAGCCTCTTGGACCTAGACTTGACGCTCCAGTACCGCTTGCCGTGCGGTAGCAGAGAGAACAGTCTATGACTAGGGTGGCTGGAGTCTTTGACAAATTTTAGGGCCTTCCTCTGACACCGCCTGGTATAGAGTTCCTGGATGGCAGGAAGCTTGGCCCCAGTGATGTACTGGACCGTACACACTACCCTCTGTAGTGTCTTGCGGTCGGAGGCCGAGCAGTTGCCATACCAGGCAGTGACGCAACCCGTCAGGATGCTCTCGATGGTGCAGCTGTAAAACCTTTTAAGGATCTGAGGACCAAATATTTTCCGTCTCCTGAGGGGGAATAGATTTTGTCGTGCCCTCTTCACAACTGTCTTGGTGTGCTTGCACCATGTTAGTTTGTTGGTGATGTGGACGCCAAGGATCTTGAAGCTCACAACCTGCTCCACTACAGCCCCGTCGATGAGAATGGAGGCTTGCTCGGTCCTCCTTTTCCTGTAGTCCACATTCATCTCCTTTGTCTTGATCACATTGAGGGAGAGGTTGTTGTCCTGGCACCACACGGTCAGGTCTCTGATCACACAGTCGTCCGGAACAGCTGATGCTCTCATGCATGTTTCAGTATTACTTTCCTCGAAGCGAGCATAGATGTTATTTAGCTCATCTGGTAGGCTCGTGTCACTGGGAAGCTCTCGGCTGTGCTTCCCTTTGTAGTCTGTAATAGCTTGCAAGCCCTGCCACATGTGACGAGCGTCGGAGCCGGTGTAGTACGGTTCAATCTTAGTCCTGTATTGAAGCTTTGCCTGTTTGATGGTTAGTCGGAGAGCATAGCTGGATTTCTTCTAAGCTTCTGGGTTAGAGTCCCGCTCCTTGAAAGCGGCAGCTCTACCCTTTAGCTTAGTGCGAATGTTGCCTGTAATCCATGGCTTCTGGTTGGGGTATGTACGTACAGTCACTGTGGGGATGACGTCCTTGATGCACTTATTGATAAAGCCAGTGACTGATGTGGTGAACTCCTCAATGCCATCGGAAGAATCCCGGAACATAATCCAGTCTGTGCTAGCAAAGCAGTCCTGTAGTTTAGCATCTACTTCATCTGACCACTTTTTTATAGACCGAGTCACTGGTGCTTCCTGCTTTAATTTTTCTTGTAAGCAGGAATCAGGAGGATAGAATTAGATTTGCCAAATGGAGGGCGAGGGAGAGCTTTGTATGTGTCTCTGTTTGTGGAGTAAAGGTGGTCTAGATTTTTTCCCCTCTGGTTGCACATTTAACATGCTGATAGAAATTAGGTAAAACTGAATTAAGTGTCCCTGCATTAAAGTCCCCAGCCACTAGGAGTGCCACTTCTGGATGAGCGTTTTTCCTGTTTGCTTATTGAGTGCGGTTTTAGTGCCAGCATCGGTCTGTGTTTTGGTATGTAGACAGCTATGAAAAATACAGATGAAAACTCTCAAGGTAGATAGTGTGGTCATGAGATACTCTACCTCAGGTGAGCAAAACCTCGAGACTTCCTTAGACATTGTCCACCAGCTGTTGTTCACATATATGCATAGGCCCCGCCCCGTGTCTTACCAGAGGCTGCTGTTCTGTCCTGCTGATGGAGTGTATAACCTGCCAGCTGTATGTTCTTAATGTCGTCATTCAGCCATGACTCGGTGAAACATAAGATATTACAGTTTTTAATGTCCCGTTGGTAGGATATACGTGATTTCAGTTCGTCCCATTTATTTTCCAGCAATTGAACATTAGCTAGCAGGATGGAAGGCAAGCGCAGGGCAGATTATCCACTCGTCGCCTGATCCTCACAAGGCACCCGGATCTTTTTCCACTAAATTTCAATTTCCTTCTCCAGCAAATCCCGGGGATCTGGGCCTGGTCGGGTGTTTGTAGTAGTATATCCCTCCCGTCTGAAGAAGAAGAAGAACTCTTCGTCCAGTTTGAGGTGAGCAATCACAGTTCTGATGTCCATAAGCTCTTTTCGGTCATAAGAGACGGTAGCAGCAACATTATCGTCATTGCAACATATTGTATCGAATGGTAGGAGGCTACAGTAGTCTACAATGCCATATAATTAATAGGCTACTTGATGGCCAACAGATGCGAATGTATCATTCTCCACATTTAATATCAGTTTCATTGTGGACTTTTCCCCATGATGCCTGTGTACACTTGCACGCGGTAAATGCTACGTGCCGCTTAGGCCGCCCAGAGTGGTTCGCTTGTGGGTGTGCTGGCAGCATGTGGCAGCATATAGCAGCAGTTCTGTTGTGCATCAATAAGGTCTGGTTATTAAATGGGAAAATAGTTTAATCCGTTCTCCATTTCATTAATGTATTCACAGGTAAATAGTCATAATGCTCTAAACTGCTCTGGTGACAAACAAACTTTGCTGCCCTGTTTCCAATCATCCACATGGCTGGGAGAACCTTTTCAAGTACTGTAACTAAATATATTTTGAAAATGTAAAAAAAACTATGTACAGTCGTGGACAAAAGTTTTGAGAATGACACAAATATTAATTTTCACAAAGTTTGCTGCTTCAGTGTCTTTAGATATTTTTGTCAGATGTTACTATGGAATACTGAAGTATAACTACAAGCATTTCATAAGTGTCAAAGGCTTTTATTGACAAATACATGAAGTTGATGCAAAGAGTCAATATTTGCAGTGTTAACCCTTCTTTTTCAAGACCTCTGCAATCCGCCCTGGCATGCTGTCAATTAACTTCCGGGCCACATCCTGACTGATGGCAGCCCATTCTTGCATAATCCATGCTTGGAGTTTGTCACAATTTGTGGGGTTTTGTTTGTCCACCCACCTCTTGAGGATAGATCACAAGTTCTCAATGGGAATAAGGTCTGGGGAGTTTCCTGGCAATGGACCCAAAATATCGATGTTTTGTTCCCCGAGCCACTTATTATCACTTTTGCCTTATGGCAAGGTGCTCCATCATGCTGGAAAAGGCATTGTTCGTCACCAAACTGTTGGGAGAAGTTGCTCTCGGAGGATGTGTTGGTACCATTCTTTATTCATGGCTGTGTTCTTAGGCAAAATTGTGAGTGAGCCCACTCCCTTGGCTGCGAAGCAACCCCACACATAAATGGTCTCAGGATGCTTTACTGCATGACACAGGACTGATGGTAGCGCTCACCTTGTGTTCTCTTCAGACAAGCTTTTTTACGGACGCCCCAAACAATCGGAAAGGGGATTCATCTGAGAAAATGACTTTACCCCAGTCCTCAGCAGTCCAATCCCTGTACCTTTTGCAGAATATCAGTCTGTCCCTGATGTTTTTCCTGGAGAGAAGTGGCTTCTTTGCTGCCCTTCTTTACACCAGGCCATCCTCCAAAAGTCTTCGCCTCACTGCGTGCAGGAAGAGCAATGATTCCAAGCACCACCCTCCTTTTGAAGCTTCCAGTCTGTTATTCGAACTCAATCAGCATGACAGAGTGATCTCCAGCCTTGTCCTCGTCAACACTCACACCTGTGTTAACTTCTTATGGCTGCAGGGGCAGTATTGAGTAGCTTGGATGAAAGGTGCCCAGAGTAAACTGCCTGCTCCTCAGTCCCAGTTGCTAATATATGCATATTATTATTACTATTGGATAGAAAACACTCTGAAGTTTCTAAAACTGTTTGAATGATGTCTGTGAGTATAACAGAACTCATATGTCGGGCAAAAACCTGAGAAGATATCCAAACAGGAAGTGGGAAATCTGAGGTTGGTCGATTTTCAACTCACCGCTTATCAAATACACAGTGGGATATGGATCAGTTTGCACTTCCTACGGCTTCCACTAGATGTCAACAGTCTGTAGAACCTTGTCTGATGCTGCTACTGTGAAGTGGGGCCGAAGGAGAAAGGAATGAGTCAGGTCTACCATGACCTGACCATGCTCTGACCATACGCGTTCACATGAGAGGGAGCTCTGTTCCATCTCACATCTGGAGTCAATGGAATTCTCCGGTTGCAACGTTATTGAAGATTTATGTTAAAAACATCCTAAAGATTGATTCAATATATCGTTTGACATGTTTCTACTGACTGTTACGGAACTTTTTGACATTTCGTCTGCTTTTAGTGAACACGCTTCCTGACTTTGGATTTGTTTACCAAACACGCTACAAAAATAGCTATTTGGACATAAATGATGAACATTACCGAACAAAACGAACATTTCTTGTGGAAGTGGGAGTCCTGGGAGTGCATTCCGACGAAGATCAGCAAAGGTAAGTGAAGATTTATAATGCTATTTATGAGTTTTGTTGACTGCACAATTTGGCGGGTAACTGTGTGGCTTGCTTTTGTGGCTGAACGCTGTTCTCAGATTATTGAATATTGTGCTTTTGCCATAAAGCTTTTTGAAATCTGACACAGCGGTTGCATTAAGAACAAGTGTATCTTTAATTCAATGTAAAACATGCATCAAAGTTTATGATGAGTATTTATGTTTTTTGACGTAGCTCTCTGCAATTTCTCCGGATATTTTGGAGGCATTTCTGAAAATGGTGCCAATGTAAACTGAGGTTTTTGGATATATATATGAACTTTATCGAACAAAACATATATGTATTGTGTAACATGAAGTCCTATGAGTGTCATCTGATGAAGATCATCAAAGGTTAGTGATTCATTTTATCTCTATTTCTGCTTTTTGTGACTCCTGTCTTTGGCTGGAAAAATGGCTGTGTTTTTCAGTGATTTTGCGGTGACCTAACATAATCGTTTGTGGTGCTTTCACTGTAAAGCCTTTTTGAAATCGGACACTGTGGTGCGATTAACAAGAAGTGTATCTTTAAAAGGTGTGAAAAACTTGTATGCTTGAGGAATTTTAATTATGAGATTTCTGTTGTTTGAATTTGGCGCCCTGCACTTTCACTGGCTGTTGTCATATCGATCCCGTTGACGGGAATGCAGCCATAAGAAGTTTTAACAAGAAAATCACTGACATGATGTCAGCTGGTCCTTTTGTGGCAGGGCTGAAATGCAGTGGAAATGCTTTTTGGGGATTTGGGTCATTTGCATGGCAAAGAGGGACTTTGCAATCAATTGCAATTCATCTGATCACTCTTCATAACATTCTGGAGTATATGCAAATTGCCATCATACAAACTGAGGCAGCAGACTTTGTGAAAATGTATGTTTGTGTCATTCTCAAAACTTTTGGCCACGACTGTATTATTAGCTAACTAGCTACAGTACAGGCTAACTCAAATTAACTGCTAACGTAGCTAGCTAGACAACTTTATAGCTAGCTAGCTAAGTGAATTAAATGTCACCAGCGACCTAACTTCATATTAGCTAGCTATCTTGATGTATTTATCATTGTAAAAAACAAACTACAAATGCATTTGAAGGTAGCTGGCGAACAGCCATGGAAGAGAGTGAAAGGATAGCAGCTCCAACTGTCAAAGAAGGGAGAGAGTAGGCTATTCTGGATAGGGCAGGTACTTTTGTGTAGTTCCACTCCCTAGAAAGAAGTGAGGACAGAGGTAATAGTAGCATAATATTCAGTGATGTCTAATTTGAGTATACAGTGATCCCTCGCCACTTCGCGGTTCACTTATCGCGGATTCGCTATTTCGCGGATTTTCATAATGCATTTTTTTTTTTTTTTTGGTGCATTGTGCTCTGCATTCTGATTCGCTAAAAACTCACTCCCGCTTCTTGTATCAAAACATGCTACGAATTGTGCTATCATTTTGTCGTCTCGTGCAGTTATGTGTACGTACATAAAACAGCTTGGCAAATTTACATTAAGTTGGCCAGGAAGGAAGGAAGGACTAACGCTTGGTCGCTTAGCAACCATGGTGCGAATGGCCACTGAACTTAAGCGAGTAGCTGAGGAATGGGACCCTTTGATGAGCCGTTCATTACAGTTCTCCAACGTAATCGATGGTGGCATGTCGGTGTACAAGGATCTTTTTGCAAAGAAGAAAAAAGAGCGACAACAGCTGCCTATCACTATGTTCTTCTCCCGAACAAACACACCTGCACCGCGGGCTTCAGAAGAAGAGAACACTGCAGAGCGCAGTCAGGATGCAGCGGCCCAGTCTGAAGAGCAGTGAAACGGCCTACACGTGAGTCACTGTATTTGTATACATGTAATAGTTGCTAATTGTAAAAAAAAAAAAAGTTTTCTATTTCGCGGATTTCACTTATCGCGGGTCATTTTCGGAACGTAACCCCCGCGATAAACGAGGGATTACTGTAATGAATTCTGTTTCTTGTCCTCAGACACAGAAAGCTGTGAAAGCCTGTATGCAGATGAAGAGTCCCAATGAAGAGCAGTGGTTCTCAGTTCTGGTCCTGGGGACTCAAAATGTTTGTACATTTTTGTTTTTTGCCTTAGCACTGCATGGCTGATTCAAATGATCAACTCATCATCAAGCTTCAAGTGGTATTTATGTATTCATTTGTGATGCTATCCTTGATATGATCCTGCTTTTGTCACATGCTATACATGCACATGTGTGTGCTCATGCATCTATCTATCCAATGTTATCATGATTTGTTACAAGATATATTATAGTGTAGTAATCCACAATGACCTGGTGATGTAAAAGTCTAATAATTATATTATCTTCCATATTTCTACAGATACCTTGCAACTGGAGATTCCATCAAAACGATTGCCTACAGATACTGTGTAGGGCACTGCACGGTTGGGTGACCAGGACCATCTGAGACTGCCTCGTGGGGGAATTCACATTGCAATAAGAGTATTCTTCCATTTACTTAGCTATGTCAACTGCAGTTATTCAATTCCCATTTTCTTGCCCTTCGACTTCTACTTCTCAAGTGAGGGTGCTGTTCAGGTAGGGGTGATGTATAAAAACAGGCTCTTTTAAGAGTCACCCATATTGGAAAAATATAGAACAATTAGACACCCTACAACCCACACCTACATTGTATCAATCTGATTGCTGTATTGTGTTGTTCAGTAAGCAGGCTCAGGTGTATAACTGTGGCTCCTTCTACTTTCAAAGAATAGGCAAGAGGACCAACCATGGAGAATAGTAAGACACTCCATTATTTATATTTATGTAACTACGCTATATTGTTTGCCCTTGTGTGTCTATGCATGTTTTTCAATATAAAGTACTCTGCAGCCACTCAGTGTGGACACAAGGTGAGGCCACACACACAGATTACTGTTGAACACTCTCTTTAACTACCTTCTTTTCTCAATGACAGTCTCTCCTTCACTTCATCCCTCTCCCCCTTCTCCCTAAATCCTCTAGGTTATATCAGCTGTATCTGTGACCCTTTCCCGCTTCTGAACTGCCTGACACATAGAGGGCATAGCATGATCAAATCAAATCAAATGTATTTATATAGCCCTTCTTACATCAGCTGATATCTCAAAGTGCTGTACAGAAACCCAGCCTAAAACCTCAAACAGCAAGCAATGCAAGTGTAGAAGCACGGTGGCTAGGAAAAACTCCCTAGAAAGGCCAAAACCTAGGAAGAAACCTAGAGAGGAACCAGGCTATGAGGGGTGGCCAGTCCTCTTCTGGCTGTGCCGGGTGGAGATTATAACAGAACATGGCCAAGATGTTCAAATGTTCATAAATGACCAGCATGGTCAAATAATAATAACAACAGTAGTTGTTGAGGGTGCAACAAGTCAGAACCTCAGGAGTAAATGTCAGTTGGCTTTTCATAGCCGATCATTGAGAGTATCTCTACCGCTCCCGCTGTCTCTAGAGAGTTGAAAACAGCAGGTTTGGGACAGGTAGCACGTCCGGTGAACAGGTCAGGGTTCCATAGCCGCAGGCAGAACAGTTGAAACTGGAGCAGCAGCACGGCCAGGTGGACTGGGGACAGCAAGGAGTCATCATGCCAGGTAGTCCTGAGGCATGGTCCTTGGCTCAGGTCCTCCGAGAGAGAGAAAGAAAGAAAGAGAGAATTAGAGAGAGCATACTTAAATTCACACAGGACACCGGATAAGACAGGAGAAGTACTCCAGATATAACAGACTGACCCTAGCCCCCCGACACATAAACTACTGCAGCATAAATACTGGAGGCTGAGACAGGAGGGGTCAGGAGACACTGTGGCCCCATCCGATGATACCCCCGGACAGGGCCAAACAGGCAGGATATAACCCCACCCACTTTGCCAAAGCACAGCCCCCACACCACTAGAGGGATATCTTCAACCACCAACTTACCATCCTGAGACAAGGCCGAGTATAGCCCACAAAGATCTCCGCCACGGCACAACCCAAGGGGGGGCGCCAACCCAATGATCAGAGGTGAGAGGTCACTTGGTCGGGTCAACAGAAAGTAATTTTAAGGATATGTAGATGTCCCAGAGTTAATGATCCAAGGTCAGTTTTGCATTTCACCTCCTGATGATTATGATGACTGACAGTGTTAGAATAATAAAAAATAAAGCTTAATCATGCTATCTCTCTCTCCATCTGTCTCGTCTGCAGGTATGTTTTGATGTGCGAGAGGATGACAACCCACAACCCTCGGGCCAACTGGGGGCCCAAGGCTTGGGTAGGAGACAGCGCTAGAGACACTATTATGTAATTGTGATGACCTTAGAGACTATGAAGTTTAGTTGCACTGTATTTCATTCATCATTATGCTGTCTTCCCTGTTTCTCTGTTCTTATCTATTTCCCTTTCTGTCTTTTACACTATTTTTCATACCTCTCTCCCCACCTCCCCTTTCTTCCTCTGTTTTTATGATGCACACCAGATGTGCACTGAAGTACAGATTGAACTTGTTTTTATAATATAATATTACAATTATTGTATTCATAATGCATGTATTATGTATTTATATCACTTGGATAATGAACTTCTTTCAGTAAAGCTTTTCACATTCTCTACTGGAATTCTAGTCTATAAAATAAAATAAAATTTTATTGGTCACATACACATATTTAGCAGATGTTATTTCGGTAGTAGTGAAATGCTTGTGTTCCTTGCTCCAACAGTGCAGTAGTATCTAACAATTTACAGCAATACGCACAAATCTAAAAGTAAAATAATGGAATTAAGAAATCTATAAATATTAGAACGAGCAATGTCGGAGTGGCATTGACTAAAATACAGTAGAATAGAATACAGTATATACATATGAAATGAGTAAAGCAGTATGTAAACATTATTAAAATGATCAGTGATTCCATGTCTATGTACATAGGGTAGCAGCCTCTAAGGTGCAGGGTTAACTTCTCTGCGCTACGATCCCTTTTACGGAATCCCTTTCCTAAACAACCGCTAGAATTGCAGGGCGCCAAATGCAAAAATATTACTACAAATATTTATAATCATGCAATCACAAGTGAAATATACCAAAACACAGCTTAGCTTGTTGTTAATCCACCTATCGTTTCAGATTTTGAAAATATATTTTACAGCGAAAGAAATCCAAGCTTTTGTGAGTGTAGCTTTCAATGCTACAACAGCTAGCCCCAAATTAGCATGGTCACGAAAGTCAGAAAAGCAATCAAATTAATCGCTTACCTTTGATAATCTTCGGATGTTTCCACTCATGAGACTCCCAGTTACACAACAAATGTTATTTTTGTTGGATAAATATTACTTTTATCACAAAAAAACGCCATTTGGGTTGCACATTATGTTCAAAAAATCAAAGCCGTGTTCTGTTCGACAAATTCCAAAAAGTATCCGTAATGGTCGTAGAAACATGTCAAATGTTTTTTATAATCAATCCTCAGGTTGTTTTTAACAAACATAATCGATAATATTTCACCCGGACCATAACCTATTCTTTAAGAGACAAAAGGAAAATGGGGTGCCCCTCTCTCGCGCGCAGGAAATATTCAGAGGACACCTGACTACTTTTGAAAAAACTCGCTCATTTTTCAAAATAAAAGCCTGAAACTATGTCTAAAGCCTGGTCACAGCCTGAGGAAGCTATTGGAAAAGGAATCTGGTTGATACCCCTTTAAATTGAGGTTAGACGGGCCAGGGCCATGTCACTTCCGGGTTACATTTTCTCAGGTTTTCGCTTGCAGAATAAGTATTGTTATACTCACAGACAATATTTTGACACTTTTGGAAACTTTGGAGTGTTTTCTATCCTAATCTGTAAATTATATGCATATTCTACGATCTGGGCCAGAGAAAATGTCCGTTTACGTTGGGCACATTATTTAAAATAAAATAAAATTCTGACCCCTAGCCATAAGAAGTTAAGTAACCGGGTGGAAGTTATTTAACAGTCTGATTGCCTTGAGATAGAAGCAGTTTTTCAGTCTCTTGGTCCCAGCTTTGATGCACCTGTACTGACCTTGCCTTCTAGATGATAGCAGGGTAAACAGGCCGTGGCTTGGGTGGTTGATGTCCTTGATTATCTTTTTGGCCTTCCTGTGACATCGGGTGCTGTAGGTGTCCTGGAGGGCAGGCAGTGTGTTGGGCAGACCGCACCACCCTCTGGAGAGCCCTGTGTTTGCGGGCGGTGCAGTTACCGTACCAGGCGGTGATACAGCCCAACAGGATGCTCTCAATTGTGTATCTGTAAAGGCATGCATCCCAAAAAAAAATTTGTTTTTGTTTTGCTCCACCAAGATTTACATGCTAAAATCGCCACTATGTATATATGACTTGTGTCCTTGGCACAATAAAGTTATATTATATATTCTACTCAATCCGTAGGCTTCATTGATGCCATTCAGACTGTTTTGAAGTCGATACAACCCGAAACATTGCCTCTTTATTCTCTAAATATTGCCCCTTTTTAAAGTACCATTATGCACCACCTATCGCCGTTTATTTATTTTTTCTCTTCACTTGGCCCTAATACTCTTCTGTATTTTGCTATTAGTCAGCCTTCGGCAGGGTTTTTTATGGCTGTTCAAACGCACACATTTTTTTCTTGAGGCTTGACAAAGTTCGGTAGCCGAAGTCTACGCCCCTTCGTTGGTAATCAACCTGATCTCAGAGCATTTTCTATTATTCTGTACGTATATCTGAGACAATCCATTTAGTATAATATGTTACGTTTGGTATAGGTACATAAGACCGATGGTTACTTAAAGTGAACGTCTAGCAACCCAAAAGTTGTGATTTCGACAACGACACGGACAACTTTAGCATTTTAGCTAATTAGCAACTTTTCAACTACTTGAATTGTTATTCGTAACATATATGAAATGGGTGATGGACATCCACAAATTAATACATATGAAACGTAACATATCATACTAAATTAAGTGTTTCAGATTTTCATACAGAATATTACGAAATGTTCTGAGACCAGGTTGCGGTGATTGGTCAACAGTAGGGATTCTTTGATGAAGTGGCAACAGCAGACAAGAGATCCCGGGGGTCTGTCGTGGCATTTTCCTGTATTACCAAATGAGGAGAGTTACAAACCACACACCAGTCAGTTATACTTAAACTTAATCTTTAATGAGCTTTAAGCTTTAGCCTTTGACTTTCAACAATTCACTATCTATAATGAATTTTGAGAGTCCCAACATAATGGCAACTGAGATCTTTTATAGCAAAGATCCACCCCCCTAGTCGACATGACAAACCACAGATAATAGGAACTGTTCACAAAGAAAGACTTTTACTTGAGAGAGGAGCATCCCATAGCCAGATAGCATTCGCTATAAATTTTCGTTCAGTTTGGTCTCTAAGACGAGGTTCTAATCTCGTTCCTGGTACTTCATAGTACAAAAACACCAACTCATCCAATGGAATATATCAATTGTCAACTCTAGATACTCCCATCTCAAGTAAACCCCCTCTTGACCCCACTCCTGGACAAGCTCACTGAGGGGAGTGAGCCTCTAGGTCATACACTATCTCAAGATAAGTGCAACATCCGAGAGGACATACAATGGTTCCAGACACTGACATACACCTCCCCCCAATGGGAAAAGGAGGGAGTGACTGGCGCACAGACATTGTGAAGACAAGTAATTGGTTCCCCATTAATCACGCCATCCCTTCACATGGTTTAAGAATAGGTAAAGACACATTCACATATGAAGACAATGTTCCATTCTGTCCTCTTCCCTTTCTGATATTCTGCATTGCACCAGGGACATGTGAAAGACAAGCCTGACCTCTCCCCTCTCTGGGCCCCAAGTGACTGAGCCCTAGCTGAGAAGGGAAAAGTGCAACTGCCAACACTATAGTCCAAAGGGATACATTCTAATGACAAGTATCTCACATAAGCATATTACATGAATAAAACATCTTATTTATCTATGTTACCCAACTAATTCTGATTCATCCGCCACAGGTCGTCCCCCGAATTCTTAATTGTTTCCATTTTACGCATTTCTTGCAATTCTGCATTGTGACATTACTTATTATCCCTCTCTTGAGGGGTTTATGGAGGGGTATTTTGAAAACACATTTTAAGTGGAAGGCAGGGCCGGTGTTATGGGTGGGCCCTAGGGGCCCTGGCCGGTCCTACTGTACCTCCTTGCCTGTCCATATAAAATATTGAAATGTTGATAAATTATTTTACCGACACACGTGACGACAGAAAGAAGCATCAATCTCAGATAAAGTATCGGAGCAAACAAACAGCGCCCCTCTGTCTCCGTAAGTGTAGATCAGGTATCCGATACTGTCTGCACAAACTTTTTCTGGCCAGACCGCATCAGAAATATGGGCTACATATAGTAAGACAGAGGTGCAGTGCTTTAGCAGAGAGGAAGAGGCGAAGCGAGAGGGCTCACTCTTACAAAATCTGTCATGAATAAGCCCAATGCGTTTCTATGGGCATAATATGATTGTCGCCTGTATCCCCGCCTTTGGGACAACTACTCGCATTGCTAGGGCAGAGACATGAGCATCTCGTCATTATATACAGATTTCTGGTTTCAGCAACTTGTGAATTAGAAAGGAAAATTGGCGGTTGCACAGTGTTCGGATGCTGGCTTCCCCTAAAGTAAATGTATGTTTTGCCAAAATTATATTATTACTCCTGTTTAAATAAATTATTTCAAAATACTTTACCAGAGAGCTTGACTTAGCCACAGAGGATCATTAGTTTATTTTCAAAAAATAGCTGTGGATTGTTTCAAATCACAAGTGCATAGGCGAATGCCTATTTGGGAAGCCTGCAACTTGGGCAGCGTATTGGAAAAAGGCCTAGCTGATTATTGAGTTGCGCTGACAGTGAAAAGCATCTCAAATGTGTGAAGATAATGTGTCTTGAGTATAATTTAATGTTTAGACAAGAAAAAGGGGAGGTGTGTGTGGTGAAGATATTTGGGGGTCCTACTCAGCTCTCCAGAATGTGCTCAGCTGTCTCCTGCCACTTCTTGCACATTCATTGTTTAATTGTGTGAATTGTTTTCGCTTTGATGGTTTATTTTTATAGATTCCCCGTTACATATGTAACCAGAAAACCTAGTAAATGTACTGTCAATCCCCGTCATTGGGTTCGGTTCCATTCATTTCTGTTAATGCGTGTATTCGTCATTTACTGTTCTCATTCTCTGAGTGGAAACGTTGTTTGCAGAGTTCACAACCTGTGAGAAACAAGTTTTGGTTTATTTCATAACCATCGTTTAGGAGTTTTGTCAATTGTTTCATTGTCCTTTGTTTGGAGTACTCCATGTGAGCAATGAGCATGTGTGTGGTTTCTCTTTCCTGATAATGTCGAGGGAGCGCAGGCACCTGAGCACGCCAACCTGCTGAGTTGATACAATGTTGCACTTCACTAGGGATAGCTCATGTCAAGACAGATAGAAAGGAAGGCAGACAGGCGGAATATTGAGATTAATGCGATTGAAAGAACCTACATTTTCATCAGGATATTTTCTACAGTTTTTATTTGTCAGCTTTAGGCCCATGTATTTTACTTAGTTGATGATGGAAGTTATAGGCCTACTGCTGCATTGGCCTTTAGGCTATCTCTGAGTTCCATGCCCTCATTTCTTTAGCCACCAGTGGATCAAGGTGTATCAATGTGTCCATATGGCAAAGGTTGGTACTCTTGCATTAGTTACAATTTTAACTTTTAGATTTGTATAATTTTAATTACGTTTTTTTTAACGAAACTGTTCCACGAAAATGCGCATATAAAAATATTCATAACTGGCATGCAGATACAGTGCATTCGGAAAGTATTCAGACCCCTTGACTTTTTCAAAATGTTATTACTTTACAGACTTATTCTAAAACTGATTACATCGTTTTTTCCCCTCATCAACCTACCCTCATACCCTAAAATGAAAAAGCAAAAACAGGTTTTTAGGCATTTTTGCAAATGTATATATAAAAAAAAACGTACATATCACATTTACATGATATTGCAAGCACGCGCACACAGGACAGGAAAAAAAGGAAAATAACTGTCCCACCTATAAAAATCAAATGCCCTGATTTGTTCTGGCGCCAGCCCTGGTGGAAGGATACGTAGAAGGCCCCGCAACTAACTTCCTAACTTATTGCATTTCAACACATTTTGTCATGGGGAAGAGAGAAACGTGTAGTTTTATAATTCTATTCTACACATTTTGTCATGAGTCTGAGAGAAAATGTTGCAGTTTTAAAGCTAATTTCCTGCAATTCTTCACATTTTGCCATGGGGCAGAGAGAAAAATGTGCTGTTTTATAGCCCATGCTATTGTTCACATTTTGCCATTAGGATGAGAGAACATTTTGTAGTTTTAAAGTAACTGTCCAGTGAAAATATCACTTTTAAAAGTTGTTATTCTATTAACTCATACCCAAATAATGTTGTTGACTCATCTATACTCAAAAACCCCATCTCAAACTTATCTCAATCAGACCGTTTAACATTTACATTTACATTAGTTAGACAGAAAGATGAAAGAGCAAGTCAAAGGAAAACCATGGAGAGAAGGAACTGCAGCATTGCGGCAAACGTAGAGAGAGGGAGATAGACAGCATGTAAAGGAAATGGAGGGAACGGTTTAAATGGCAGGTGGATCATGCAATGCCTCTGTTGAGACGTTACAGTGTACTGTATGTATGTATGTAAGGCTGGATTTTAGGAAGCACATTTGAACTATCACCACCTTCCGGAGACACCTGAAACCCCACCTCTTTAAGGAATACCTAGGATAGGATAAAGTAATCCTTCTAACCCCCCCCCCCCCCTTAAAAGAGTTAGATGCACTATTGTAAAGTGGTTGTTCCACTGGATATCATAAGGTGAATGCACCAATTTGTAAGTCGCTCTGGATAAGAGCGTCTGCTAAATGACTTAAATGTAAATGTAATGTTTAAAAATGCTTGTTATTTCCTCATAGAGGATGATGAGCTGTCCAATCAGCAGTCTACTCATATGAATATTTTTAATGATCGGTATACGCCCACACCATTCTGTTGTTGGGGTTTTCCCACACAATTTCAACACAGAATACCTGCTTTTAATTTTGTAACCCATTTTCTCCCTAATTTTCGTGGTATCCAATCGCTAGTAATTACTATCTTGTCTCATTGCTACAACTCCCGTACGGGCTCGGGAGAGACGAAGGTCGAAAGCCATGCGTCCTCCGAAGCACAACCCAACCAAGCCGCACTGCTTCTTAACACAGCGCGCCTCCAACCTGGAAGCCAGCCGCACCAATGTGTCGGAGGAAACACCGTGTACCTGGCCCCCTTGGTTAGTGCGCACTGCGCCCGGCCCGCCACAGGAGTCGCTGGAGCGCGATGAGACAAGGATATCCCTACCGGCCAAACCCTCCCTAACCCGGACGACGCTATGCCAATTGTGCGTCGCCCCACGGACCTCCCGGTCGCGGCCGGCTGCGACAGAGCCTGGGCGCGAACCCAGAGACTCTGGTGGCGCAGCTAGCACTGCGATGCAGTGCCCTAGACCACTGCGCCACCCGGGAGGCCCTTGAATACCTGCTTTTTAACATACTTAATTCAAATAAGAAGACGAGTAGGAGGCCAGTACGTTGCAATAAACTTTAGTTAACTATTCATAGAATATATTTATGAAAGAATACATATAGGAGCAGTCAGCGTTGCACATCGGGACACACAACTGCAACGTGTTTTGACTTCTAGTCTTCCTTCTTTTGTAAATATGTTATGTTAATAGTTCACTAAAGTTTATTGAAGCATACTGGCCGCCTACTCTTCATCTTTCTTGGATTACCTGTCATTTAGGGGCTTACCTTCCCACTGCCCTTATCTCACCTAACATACTTAATTCAAATTTTTTAGAAGGAAAACTATTTCACTCATATTTCATAGAAATTTGGAAACACTGGACAGTTACTTTAAAGGTTGACTTTCGGCAAAAACACAAAAATAACAGCTTTAAACTGTGTAACTGATCAATGCACCATCATACCAGGCCCTTAATGCTTAAATAGAAAATGGATGAATAAGATATTTGGCTACAAAGTGCCATGTCTTACTGATCTCTACAGTTACTGGCAAGCTACAGTGGCTTGCTCAGCTAACAAACTAGCTAGGTCGGTCGCGGTGCGCATGACCAGAATGACACATCGATGAGCATTCGAAGGCGCACCCCATTTATGTTAGAAAATTGAGAAAGAGGACTTGGATTGTTTTTCGTGTGCAAAGTGGACCGTTAAAGCAAATTTCCTGCAATTCTACACATTTTGCTATTGCTTATGACGTGTTCATATGCTATCTGGGGGGCCCCGGACTGGTTCTAAATATTGGAGGGGGACATGCCCCACCATCCCCCGTGGCAATTTCGCCTATGGTATGCGGACACCTTTAAAGGGAGACTCAGCAAAATGATGTTGCCAAAAGCAGCACCACAGATATTGAGATGAGCGAGATGCAAGACTTCGCTCTCACACAGTCACACACAGTCTATGCGCAAGCGCACAGATTTGATTCATTGCTGTTAAATCGTGGGAGCCACGGGACCAAAACAGGGGAGAAGTTTACCCTCGCGCTTCACCACTCTTAGCTGTTGCGGAAATGTACCCACTGTTTTGTTTACTTTGTCCATCTATGTCATATCGCTGAGTCTACCTTTAACTCCTTTGGGGAAGTTTGTAATGTACTATGATGGCGAGTGTCAAAGATATTATAAGAAAGGATGAGGTTGGGTTTTTGAGCTAGTGCTCAATTGACTCCCATTCACTCCTTGAAAGAGTGCACTCCTTGACCCAGAATGCACCACGCGGACCATTGACTCACTGGACACCATCCAACTCTGACACCAATTTAGCAAATGGTGGGAGTGAGCAAGCATCACAATGTGGCCGTCACTCAGCTCCCCTGTTTATTAACCTTTTGCTTTCTTGAACACAACCCTTTCATGACCCTGCTGAGGTAATAGTTGTGATAGGCTCTAAAATTTGCGGGAGGTGGTACATGAGTAAGATTGACAGATGGTGGAAAAAGAAAGGGAAATGAGTGGACTTCCTGGGATTTTGGAAAATACCTTGAGAATTAGTCATGTCTAAATGAAGTGCAAAATGAATTAAAAAGCAAGGCTAAAATCAAAATTTTCCCTACCAGTAATATTAGTACCGCAAAGATCCTTGGAATTTGCTGACTGAAAAGCTCAGACAAAATCAAAAAGTGATCACAAGACACATTATGTGCTAATAAGGAAGGCAAATTCAAGTCAGACCAGCCCCTGCCCAGACAGAAACTATAATGCTTGTAGACATGCCAGACCACTGCATTCCTTGGTAGTACTTCGCCTTTCTTCTGCCACCATTCTTATAGTAGACTCTTGGTGGTCTATAGAATGCAGGTCTATAGAATGGAATATCTTACAATGAGAGCAATGCCTCTGAAGGATTGTTGACGTTTGAAAACTTGGGTATGTTACATTTGACTAAAACATTTAATAACACACAAGCTATAATCATCTACTTTGAGAAACTCAATCATCAAAAACATAGTCCAGTTTTGATATTTAAATATAGTATCTTTATTTAAGAACGAGAGTGAAGGGCAGAGAACACATTATGGGTACACATTTGTGTACACATGCAGTTGTGTAACCCTCAATCACTTTGATTGGAAAGATAAAATAACACGTGCTATTTTAATGTCTTTACTAGACTTTATATAATAGCATCCGTTTTTGTTCCTTTCAGTTACATGTCAAAGCCAGAGCTGACTGTGTCCTTCTTTGAATTTGGTGAGTTGATCACTATATGTTGTTGTGTATGCTCTGTCCTGTTTAATTCCTCCAAATTCTAATGATATAGGGGGGAAGAGTCCCCTTGAAAAACAAATCATATTTCTCAATAATAATGTACATATCAAACATTTACCATTAACAAAATGGAGTCGTTTTGGCAACACTTGCTAAATCCTCACATACATTCTAAATACAATGCAAACGCATCATAGTCTCCTTGACAATCAGCTCAAGGCACAATCCCTCAAACCCTCAAATCTGTTTCTCCTCCAGCAAAAAAAATAGCCTGGTCAAGCAGACTGACCGATGTACTCACATTTAGTTTTTTTTCAATTGTCAAGTGAAACAAAATGTGAGCTATCACACAATCAGGCTGGTTTCACCAGGCTAGTAAAAGTATCTGTGCTAAAATGATCTGTTTTCCCTCCCAGTGCCCACATTCACATCTTATGAATTTGACACACATTACACAGGTTACTATGGCTGTTAAGGCACTTGATAGGACTCTATTCTGTGTTCCGTTTGAAAGACATGTCAGTCACAGGCCTTTATGCTTTCACTAGTCAATCATGCAGGCCCACACAGAAAAATATCCCTGTAAGTTATATTATAGCCCTCCCAGAAAAATATCAATGTAACTTGGAATATGTTCCCACTTAAAACATTGTCCCACTCAAAACATATTTGTTAAAACAATTATTGGGTTATATTCCATATATTCTAAAAAGAAATATGTACAAATATTTTGTTCTTGTGCAATACTGTGTAGTTGTAGATAAGCAAACAGTCTTTTAAATTATCCAGTTTCTAGGCCAAAGCTGCTCTTTCATACTCACTATGTAAACTAGAAAACAGCTCGTAAGGACATGGAAATGGTGCTACTTATTACTATACAACTATAAGCAGTAGGACAACAATCAAAATGGGCAACTAAAAATTAGATATCACTGTCTGTCTAGTGGTTTAGACATTTTCCCAAATAAGTTATTTACTTGTTCAACAGGAGATATCTCTATGAAATGTACTTTGGTAGTGAAGAGTTAAAGTTATGAGACTCACTTAAACTACGCAGCAATTGGGGTTTTGGCATAAAGGACATGAGCCTTTCTAGAGCGAACACTACATTCTATTGGCCTACCAGAGCTACTTCCCGCAGAAAGCAGTTCACCAAAGGGCTGCATTGACCAAAGAACGTAGTAGACTGACTTTATGGAATCAAAATGTAGAATAAGAATAACTTGAAACAAAAGACCTCTGACTCTGAGGTTGATGTCATTCTGATGATAGAAAGCCGAACAAGACCACAAGGAGTTGGCAAGATGGCAGAAACAGACTGGCACCTAGGCTAGGTCCTCTTATGATGCTGGTTCCTTTGATTGCGATGTCTTTCCTATCTGTTGACCAAGGGTGGTCCTCTATCTGTCCCCTGTGTGGAGGTGACGTAGTGAGGGGCTTTGTCGTCCGTCAGGGGGGAGACCCAGGTGTTGCCATTGGTGTGGTCACAACAGGTAGAGCTGCAGTTGGGGTTACAGGTGACTGTGAGTCGGCGCAGGTACTCCGCATGGACAGGCTTGTGGCACTGCAACACCTGGATAGCCTCGTCGATCTTGAACCACTTCCGTTTCCTACCTGAAATAGGTAGCACAGAGAGAGAGAGAGAAGTCAGATGAGGGCTGTATTAAAGACCCAATGCAGCCTTTTTTATCATGATATCAAAACAAAACATGATATCAAAAGTACCTTACTGTGATTGAAAACAAACAAAACAGCTTTATTTTTTATTTGGGGGTAGATCAGCTTTAATATTGCAGATATATAACCCTACCACCCCTCCCCTATATGGAGTAAACTAATAGACAACAACACTTAGGCATCTACTTCCAGCTTATACATACTATACACATTTTACAGACACAGTATATTTTACAATAGTTACATTTTCCTTGTTTTTAGTCCCATCCTTCAGCTAACCTCAACCCATCCCATCTATCTCTGAAGACCATACAGTTTTGATTTCTATGATTTGATTTATAGCCATATGTTTTTCAACTGTGCATTTTCACAAAAGTTCTGAAACTATATACATTTTACAGACACAGTATATTTTACAACAGTTATCTTATTTTTAATCCCACCCTTCAGCTCCACTCAACCCCTCCCATCTATCTCACACCATACAGTTTTGATTTCTATTTGCCATATATTTTTTAAATGTGCTGTGATGTTTTACAAAAGTTTGGAACCTTTCTATTCTCATAGTTTCTACGGATTGTAAATTAAAGATTTTTTTTGCTATGAGTGTTATTATATTATTGATGGATTGACTATGACTTTTAAATAACCCAGCAGTGCTATTTGCAGAGTTAGCATCAGGTAAGATGCTGCAATTCTTCAGCCATTCCTAAATCTGTTACCAAAAACAAGCTACATTTGAATAGTACCAAAACAAATTCTCTAATGATTCTGTCTCTTCACAGTAAAATATGCAGAGCTGGGATGGTTGTATCGCCCATATATACAGTGCATTCCGAAAGTAATCAGACCCCTTCAGCACATTTTGTTACGTTATAGCCTTATTCTAAAATGGATTAAATAAATAAAAAATCCTCATCAACCTACACACACCCCATAATGACAAAGAGGAAACAGGTTTTTATAAAATGTTTGCAAATGTATAAAAAAACAGAAATACCTTTTTTACATAAGTATTCAGACCTTTGCTTTGAGACTCGAAATTGAGCTCAGTTACATCCTGTTTCCATTGATCATCCTTGAGATGTTTCTACAACTTGATTGGAGTCCACCTGTGATAAATTCAATTGATAGGACATGATTTGGAAAGGCACACACCTGTCTATGTAAGGTCCCACAGTTGACAGTGCATGTCAGAGCGAAAAACCAAGCCATGAGGTCGAAGGAATTGTCCGTAGAGCTCAGAGACAGGATTGTGTCGGGGCACAGATCTAGGGAAGGGTACCAACATTGTTTTGCAGCATTGAAGGTCCCCAAGAACACAGTGGCCTCCATTATTCTTAAATGAAAGAAGTTTGGAATCACCAAGACTCTTCCTAGAGCTGGCCACCCAGCCAAACTGAGCAATTGGGTGAGAAGGGCCTTGGTCAGGGAGGTGAACAAGAACCCGATGGTCACTCTGTCATAGCTCCAAAGATCCTCTGTGGAGATGGGAAAACCTTCCAGAAGTACAACGATCTCTGCACCACTCCACCAATCAGGCCTTTATGGTAGAGTGGCCAGATGGAAGCCACTCCCCAGTAAAAGGCCCATGACAAAAAGTCAAGGGGTTTGAATACTTTCCGAATGCACTGTATATAACATTCTATTGGTTGCAATAATTTTGTATAATAACTTAAATTGAAAAACTAAGTTTTGAATCCAGCGTTTTTTTGTGATCAGTTCATAAATCATATGTCATGGAATCGGTACATCGAAAATCTCCACCAATCAGGCCTTCATGGTAGAGTGGCCAGATGGAAGCCGCTCTTCAGTAAAAGGCACATGACAGTCCGCTTGGAGTTTGCCAAAAGGCACCTAAAGGACTCTCAGACCATGAGAAATAAGATTGAACTCTTTGGCCTGAATGCCAAGCACCACATCTGGAGGAAACCTGGCACCAACCCTACGGTGAAGCATGGTGGTGGCAGCATCATGCTGTGGGGATGTTTGCCAGCTGTGGGGATGTTTTTTCAGCTCCAGAACGCTCAGGACCTCAGACTGGGGTGAAGGTTCACCTTCCAACAGTACAATGACCCTAAGCACACAGCCAAGACAATGCAGGAGTGGCTTCGGGACAAGACTCTGAATGTCCTTGAGGGGCCCAGCCAAAGCCCGGACTTGAACCGGATCGAACATCTCTGGAGAGACCTGAAAATAGCTGTGCAGGGACACTCCTCATCCAACCTGACAGAGCTTGAGAGGATCTGCAGAGAAGAAGTGGAGAAACTCCCCAAATACAGGTGTGCCAAGCTTGTAGCGTCATACCCAAGAAGACTCATGGCTGTAATCACTGTCAAAGGTGCTTCAACAAAGTACTGAGTAAAGGGTATGAATCATTATGTAAATGTGATCAAATATACATTTGCAACAATGTCTAAAACCCCTTTTTTTTTTTTTTTTTTTTTTTACATTAAGGGGTACTGTGTGTAGATTGATGAGGGGGAAAAAACGATTTAATTAATTTTAGAATAAGGCTGTAATGTAACAAAATGTGGAAAAAGTCAAGGGGTTTGAATATTTTATGAATGCCCTGTATATAACCTTTAATTGGTTGCAAGAATTCTGTATAATAACTTAAATTGAAGAACTAAGTTTTGAATCCAGCGTTGTTTTGTGTATCAGTTCATGAACCATATGTCATGGAACCGGTACATCGAAAATCTTTTCCCAACTATTTTGCAATCTATATGGCACAGCTAGCAATTTTTTTGTCCTTAAATGGAACTGTTATACTTTTTTTAATTAATCAGAATTTTCTTCAACCAATTTTGGTCTTTAGTGCAGGGCCGACAGACAAGTTCCTCACTTTCTCCCCCTTCCATTTGCCTTTTCCATTTTTGCGCTAATGCCGCAATTAGTTGGTTGTAATTTTGAGTAGAGCAATGCCTGCCATCAAGGCAAAGGGTGGCTACTTTGAAGAATCTCAAATATAAAATATATTTTGATTTGTTTAACAGTTTTTTGGTTACTACATGATTCCATATGTGTTATTTCATAGTTTTGATGTCTTCAAGATTATTCAAACATTTCTAAAAAACTGTTTTTGCTTTTTCATTATGGGGTGATGTTTGTAGATTAATGATGGGGATAAAAACAATTTAATCAATTTTAGAATAAGGCAAAATAAGGCAAAATGTGGAAAAAGGCAAGGGGCCTGAAAATTTTCCGAATGCACTGTATGTGCTTCTTGTTGGACTTCCCCATACAAACATTTATTTGAAAACAGTGGCTAAACCTCTGTAGTCCTTTACACATGATCCCCACCCCTAAACACCAATCAGCTCTGAAATTTTTTTACATTAATGCTGCTGAATGTTGTGAACTTTAGTAGGATTGGACATTTCTGTCATTCCTCCTGTGGTGTTTATGAAGCTATCACCTCGGCTTCCAACCAAAGCCTCTGTATAATGCGTTCCCATAAAAACCATCTGTCCGGTTAACTATCAGTTTACGTTATTTATACATCTCTTAAAAAACACTTTCTCCTGCCGTCCAATTGCTACACATATATTATCATTCAAGTATTTTGCAAAAGGCCCTCCAAAGTGCCCTCTGACATTAAAATGGGATACTGAGGGGGAGTAGTGTGTGTGTGTGGGGGGGGGGGGGGTGGATACACTGACCTCTGAGGTAGCGCTAGCGCTAGCCCTGGAGGAGAAGGTGAGTGTAAGACAAGCCCACAAATGTAGAGCCTGATCGGGCACAGTCACAGGCCTTGTATAGGGCAAGAGGACAGAGGGAGGGGCCACAGCGCAGTGACTGGAAAACAACTGTGCACAGCAAATATGCTGAAAGTGGCAATTTTAGACCCTTTTTAGAGCTACTATATACGCGTCTCCTGTAAGATCTTATGGCCCGTGAACCGTACATGACACAGAACATCTTGGTGTCATTATACTCCTTATAGTGTGCTCTAACATATGGAGTATGTCTACATTCTGAAATACACATTTTCCAATTAATTTATTTAACATATTAATATTCTTTATGTTAAATAAAAGAATGTGAAAATGTGTATTTCAGAATCTAGACGTACTCCATATGTTAGAGCACACTATAAGGAGTATAATGACACCAAGATGTTGTGTGTCATGTACGGTTCACGGGTCATAAGATCTTACAAACTTGCCACTTTCATCACGATTTTCTCTAAAATGTTTGTGATACAAATGTAAAAAGTATGTCAAATGTAACTCCTCTCAATTAAGTATGTGAGAATTGGCAGAACAATCTGACATACCAAAAATATTTCCTGCTCCCGTTGGTGTGGAATCGCCCCACTGGCTACCGCCTCCTAAACAAATGATGGTGATCATTTTTCAATTACAGTGCTGTGTAGTATGTGTCTAGTTAGTGTGGTGTTTTCTCCTGTACAATATCTACTTGACAGTCATTTGCACAGATACCACATAGTTACAGAACATGGAAATTGTCTTCATGGAAATATTACACATATACAAGTAACTTTAAAAAAAACACATCATCTCATTATAATTTTATACAATTTTATTTACCTTATATAGATATACAAACTAAGTTTCAAAACATAAGTGAACATTAAATACTGTACAGTCGTGGCCAAAAGTTTTGAAAATTAGACAAATATTAATTTTCACAAAGTCTGCTGCCTCAGTTTGTATGATGGCAATTTGCATATACTCCAGAATGTTATGAAGAGTGATCAGATTAATTGAAATTAATTGCAAAGTCCCTCTTTGCCATGCAAATGAACTGAATCCCCCAAAAACATTTCCACTGCATTTCAGCCCTGCCACAAAAGGACCAGCTGACATCATGTCAGTGATTATCAACACAGGTGTGAGTGTTGACGAGGACAAGGCTGGAGATCACTCTATCATGCTGATTGAGTTCGAATAACAGACTGGAGGCTTCAAAAGGAGGGTGGTACTTGGAATCATTGTTCTTCCTCTGTCAACCATGGTTACCTGCAAAGAAACACGTGCCGTCATCATTGCTTTGCACAAAAAGGGCTTCACAGGCAAAGATATTGCTGCCAGTAAGATTGCACCTAAATCAACCATATATCGGATCATCAAGAACTTCAAGGAGAGCGGTTCAATTGTTGTGAAGGCTTCAGGGCGCCCAAGAAAGTCCAGCAAGTGCCAGGACTGTCTCCTAAAGTTGATTCAGCTGCGGGATCGGGGCACCACCAGTACAGAGCTTGCTCAGGAATGGCAGCAGACAGGTGTGAGTGCATCTGCACGCACAGTGAGGCGAAGACTTTGGAGGATGGCCTGGTGTCAAGGGCAGCAAAGACGCCACTTCTCTCCATGAAAAACATCAGGAACAGACTGATATTCTGCAAAAGGTACAGGGATAAAGTAATTTTCTCTGATGAATCCCCTTTCCGATTGTTTGGGGCATCCGGAAAAAAGCTTGTCCGGAGAAGACAAGGTGAGCGCTACCATCAGTCCTGTGTCATGACAACAGTAAAGCATCCTGAGACCATTCATGTGTGGGGTTGCTTCTCAGCCAAGGGAGTGGGCTCACTCACAATTTTGTCTAAGAACACAGCCATGAATAAAGAATGGCACCAACACATCCTCCGAGAGCAACTTCTCCCAACCATCCAGGAACAGTTTGGTGACGAACAATGCCTTTTCCGGCATGATGGAGCACCTTGCCATAAGGCAAAAGTGATAATAAGTGGCTCGGGGAACAAAACATCGATATTTTGGGTCCATTGCCAGGAAACTCCCCAGACCTTAATCGCATTGAGAACTTGTGGTCAATCCTCAAGAGGCGGGTGGACAAACAAAAACCCACAAATTCTGACAAACTCCAAGCATTGATTATGCAAGAATGGGCTGCCATCAGTCAGGATGTGGCCCAGAAGTTAATTGACAGCATGCCAGGGCAGATTGCAGAGGTCTTGAAAAAGAAGGGTCAACACTGCAAATATTGACTCTTTGCATCAACTTTATTGAATTGTCAATAAAAGTCTTTGACACTTATGAAATGCTTGTAATTATGCTTCAGTATTCCATAGTAACATCTGACAATAATATCTAAAGACACTGAAGCAGCAAACTTTGTGAAAATTAATATTTGTGTCATTCTTAAAATTTTTGGCCACGACTGTATTTTCAAACCATTCTTCAAATGTTATTTTGAATTCCAGCTAGACGCAGACATTAGTGAAGTTCAACAGGTGTTTGACAACTATTACTGTAGACATGTACAGACATGGACGTGTCCCTCTGGGCCAGTATCTTAAGTGACAACAGAGACCTTGTCAGTCTGTCAGTCTTAATTACCCTCTCAGGGTTTACTAGAGGTCTCCTACTAACTGAACAGAGTTCAGCCTCTATATGAAGCCCTATCATCCTAACATGAAAGTGTTCAATTTCTTTAACCTATTAACCTTGTACCTATTTAATAAATCCATAGTAATTTTACCAATCTAAAGAATTCGTTTTTTGATACAACATGAGTACTACTGTATGCATGAACCTCTCCAAAGAGCAACTCCAACTTACACACTCCAAGCAGTATTCGTGCGTTTGTCTTTTCATGATATAAATTACGTACTGGAATCTACTTTAATACACTCTCTATTAATAGAATTAGCAAATATTATATGATGATGATTTTCATTAAGTACCCTGGAGGTAAACTAAAAGTCCTCAAACCTAATTTCACAGCCCTGGCTGCTTAGGAGATCAAAACCCTTTTGTTTCGTGAGGCACAAGTGTGTTTGTGTGTTGCAATGTTTTGATGTCAACATCACAGACTGGGAGAGAGCAAGGCCAGGGTCCAGGGTGTGAGAGAAACAGGAGGGGGAAAGAAAGATGTAGTGTTGTAGGAAGAAAAGATTGTTTGTCTAAATTTCTCAAGAAAAGTTCCCAGTTTCCCACCAATTGTGTCGGAGAGGAAATGCTTAGACGAAAGACATGCATGAAGGTCTAAAGAGATGTGGGAAAATAGTGCTCCCTAACCAGATGTCATCATACAGTAGAAGCCTACCGATGTTGACAGAATCCTCCCAGTCCTCCAAGGTCTCTGTCACAGTCAGGACATAGACGTACGTTCTGTGTTTCCTGTCCTGGTTGTGCTAAAAGACAGACAAACAGACAGACTGCTTCAAATCATAATAATACCCTTTCAGTCTTGGAAGTGTTTCTGTATTACATGCAGGGCTTTTAAGTGTTGTGTTCAAACTTTTTCACCGGGAACCCCATTGTTTTGCCAGAATTTCTGGCAACCCTACCCCAGCCCAAATCTAATGACACAACCTTAAAATACATTTTTACATCAACAAATAACCTGATTCATTTATTTTTCTCTCTCTTATAAAAAATAACCTAAATACATTTACTCAATAATCTGTACTTCTGTACTCTTTTTGTCTTTTGTTGGTCACCCCCCCCCCCCCCCCCCCAAATGTAAAAAAAAAAATATTATGTGGCTACAGTCCTCACAACCCCAACTTTGAAAACCACTTTTGTGAGGTTTATGGAATTGGGCTTAATAATAATGTTGTAATGAGAGCAATGTTTTGATATGATGTGATACATGCATTATGATGTACAGTGCTATGACATGATGGTTTGTGAGGCTTACTTCGAAAACCCCCAGTAGCCTGCCAAGCTTTCCCTTTACACCAGCCTGGACAGTGACACAGACATACAGATAACAACAAAGGACAGTCAGCTAGTATATAAACACCAGTATAACACCAATACATTCCCACATCATTCACAAGACAGAAACACTTTTAAAAGTTACGTTACAGGACTAGCATGTAGTGCACAGAAAGCTGTACTATACTGTTAAATTACCTTCAGCAAGACAATTCATTTCAGAAAACCGAATCAAATTCTCCTAAATGTAAGTGTAGCATATGGGGATGTGTGAAACTCCCTCCTCAGCCTGAAGTGTCCCCACTTACGCTGCCGAATAGCTAGTTTTTCGGTGGCACGACTGGGTAAGACCTTTTAGGAGATGGTCAGGTGCTTGCGAGGCTGAGGTCCTGAGTTCAAGGCTCGGTATGAGCTGAATCAGGGGGAAGTGGTATTCGCTAAGCAAGCAGTGTAACGTCCATTAAAATGGGGCCGTGACCCATATTTTCAGTTGCGCTCAGCTCAACGCTGGGGTCGCTGTGGAGTGAGTTTCGGGGGTGAATGTAGCAGATGGGGGGGATCTGTGAAACTCACTCCACAGCCTGAGGTGTCCCCACTTGCGCTGCAGAATAGCTAGCTTTTCTGTGGCGCGACTGGGTAAGACGCTTCAAGAGGGTGTGTTTGCGAGGCAGATATCCTGGGTTTAAGCCTTGGTAAGAGCTGAATCAGGGGAAAGTGGTACTCACTAAGCAAAAACAAATACATTTCTTTATGATAGAGTCGTTTATCACAAATTAAAACAACTAAAAAATAATCCATATATCATGATATTCACAAGCAAGAAATATGCTCGTTTTGGTAAAGCACATATCCCATCTGGACAAGAGGAATACCCATGTAAGAATGCTGTTCATTGACTACAGCTCAGCATTCAACACGATAGTACCCTCCAAGCTCATCATTAAGCTTGAGACCCTGGGTCTCAACCCCGCCCTGTGCAATTGGGTCCTGTAGTTCCTGATGGGCCGCCCCCAGGTGGTGAAGGTAGGAAACAACATCTCCACTTCGCTGACCCTCAACACTGGGGCCCCACAAGGGTGCGTGCTCAGACCCCTCCTGTACTCCCTGCTCACCCATGACTGCGTGGCCATGCACGCCTCCAACTCAATCATCAAGTTTGCAGATGACACAACAGTAGTGGGCTTGATTACCAACAACGACGAGACAGGGAGGAGGTGAGGGCACTCGGAGTGTGGTGTCAGGAAAACAACCTCTCACTCAACGTCAACAAAACAAAAGGAGATGATCGTGGACTTCAGGAATAAGCAGAGGGAACCCTTTCCCTATCCACGTCGACGGGACAGCAGTGGAGAAGGTGGAAAGTTAAGTTCCTCGGCATACACATCATAGACAAACTGAAAAGGTCCACCCACACAGACAGTGTGATGAAGAAGGCGCAACAGCGCCTCTTCAACCTCAGGAAGATGAAGAAATTTGGCTTGTCACCAAAAACTCTCACAAACTTTTACAATTTAGAGCATCCTGTCGGGCTGTATCACCACCTGGTACGGCAACTGCACCGGCCACAACCGCAAGGCTCTCCAGAGGGTGGTGCGGTCTGCACAACTTATCACCGGGGCAAACTACCTGCCCTCCAGGACACCTACAGCACCTGATGTCACAGGAAAGCCAAAAAGATCAAAAGGACAACAGCCACCCGAGTCACTGACTGTTCAGACTTGAAATCATTGGCCACTAATAAATGGATCACTAGTCACTTTAATAATGCCACTTTAATAATGTTTACATATCTTACATTACTCATCACAAATGTCTATACTGTATTCTATACCATCTATTGCATCTTGCCTATGCCGCTCCGTCATTGTTCATCAATATATTTATATGTATATATTCTTATCCCATCCCTTTACTTGCATTTGTGTGTATTAGGTAGTTGTTGTGGAATTGTTAGATTACTTGTTAGATATTACTGCACTGTCGGAACTAGAAGCACAAGCATTTTGCCACACTCACAATAACATCTGCTAACCATGTGTATTTGACCAATAAAATTTGATTTGATATTTTCCCCAACCAATGACGACAGGTTTGACAGTACTCTACCCTCACCCCCTGCAAAAGCCGGATTGGAACATCGACTGACTGTGGGATATTTTCATGCCGAGACGGAATTCCAGCAGATCAACGTGACTAGCCAAAGGGGACAGCGTGTCTCTGCTCCCATAGAACTCAGTCTCAGCATTGTCCATGAAGAGGACTGCATGTTAACTCTCTGTTCTGGGTTTGGCCCGTCTCAAGAGAGGATCCCCAGGACTGAAGAGCACAGCAGTTTGGTCCGGAAAATAAAAACACGTCCAAGAACACAGGCTAATGATCATAGCTATAATGTTACCCTGGTTCCAGATCTGTTTGTGCTATCTTGCCAACTCTATTGCTGTCATTCATCACGCCAAACAGAGATGTAGTGGAGAGGGTAGACGCATGTAAACGGCCTTTACGCAATTGTTTTATTTTGCACAAGCATTTACCCACCTTTTGTGGAAAGATTCATTGAAAGTATAGAGAGCTTTACTTTACTCATCGCAAACGGCGATCAGCGTTTACCCACTTTTTTTTTTTTAACACTACATCACCGATGCCAAACAATGACACGTTAGGGATGGAGTTGGCAAGACAACACAAACAGATTGGTGACCGGGCTAATATATAGGCCTAATGTCAAACAGAATGTTTGCGGAAGAAAGCAGATTAAATTAAATGGCGGATAAGAAACATTATGGAGGTGGGTGACATTTAGCCGTGGAGCAAGTTCAAAACTCATCATACCGTTCATGAGAATATCCTACGGTCCAATAAGATATCACGGATTGTGATGTATGCATGAGAAAAAATATTAAAAGATTCTTGTGACCTGGCCGCTGAATGTTTTGGGAGCCTGACAACAACTGGCAGCATTCCAGGACTGGAGCCCATGGCTCTGGTCACATGATCCTGTGGAAGAGCCATAATTCAGGTTTAGGTTCCTGTACCCCTCCCGGGTCCCACTGGCTGGGGCTAGGTTACCAGGACCACCGGCTCATATGACACAGGCCTCTACCAGCACACTTCAGCTCTATGATGGGATAATTCCAATATGTTTTAGGGGAATTGTAAAATATTTTGTAATGTAATAAAAGTAAGTAAACTGCCCATGGTTGAAATACAAAGATAATACTTGAGGGTAAAAAACAAATCCACATTTTTGACAAACATGGGCTCAACAGGGCTCAAATCAAAATCAAATCAAAATGTATTTGTCACATGCGCCGAATACAACAGGTATAGATAGACCTTACAGTGAAATGCTTACTTACAAGCAAACAATGCAGTTAAGAAAAATAAGTGTTAAGTAAAAAAAATAGATAAGTAAAAAATACAAATAACAAATTAAAAGAGCAGCAGTATAACAGTAGCGAGGCTATACCCAGGGGGTACCGGTATAGAGTCAATGTGCGGGGGCACAGGTTAGTCGAGGTAATTGAGGTTATATGTACATGTAGGTAGAGTTAAAGTGACTATGCATAGATAATAACCAGAGAGTAGCAGCAGCGTAAAAGAGGGTGGGGGAGGACAATGCAAATAGTCTGGGTAGCCATTTGATTAGCTGTTCAGGAGTCTTATGGCTTGGGGGTAGAAGATGTTAAAAAGCCTTTAGGACCTAAACTTGGCGCTCTGGTACAGAGAGCAGAGAGAACAGAGAGAACAGTCTATAACTAGGGTGGCTGGAGTCTTTGACAATTTTAGGGCCTTCCTCTGACACCGCCTGGTATAGAGGTCCTGGATGGCAGGAAGCTTGGCCCCAGTGATGTACTGGGCTATACTGTACGCACTACCCTCTGTAGTGGCTTGAGGTGTTTAGCCACCAAGAGGGAACACATGATAAAACTGAATTATGTTGCAATAATCATAAGATTGAAAAAAAATCTGACACTCAAGTGCAAATTAAACCTCCATTAAACTTCCATGATGTCTTTCTTTGGAGTGGATGTGTTGAACTTGACAGAAGAGTGAATGGACAAATTGAGTTATTAGCTCCCAACAGCCTGTGTTGGTGTGCAACTCATTTAACTCTATTCAGGGTCATGTCTCTCTCAGGACGAGAAGGACGTGGGTAACTGGACACTGTCTCTAAATGTCACCGCTCCATTCCTCACAGCTGTCAACACGTCACCCTGGGGCAGAGCATGGCAGAACACACATGGAGTCCGTGAACAAGTCCTGTCATTCTTTTCACTTAACCACTAAACCATTAGCTCAACTGGCTGTCTGTGCAGTGTATAACATGCTCAATCTAGAACGTTTAGAACCAAGGTCTCCCCTTCAACCTAAGTCTACAAGGGCTATTCATTTATCTAGGAAACTGTTCCTCTAACTTGGTGCATTACAGATAGATGATTAGGATAATAACATTTCTATGGGGGGGGTTCTCACCTCTTCATACACCTCTCTGACTGCAGCTCCACATGGCTCCTCCTCAGGCTCCATCCCTCCTCCTGGGACAATCCACTGGTCTGGGTGCCGACTGCTGCTCACCAGCAACACCTGCAAAGGCCAAAGGGTAAAGTAAGCCAATGATACTCAAATAGTAGGCCACATCTGTCCCACAAGCCTCTAGTTTCTGGCCAGTGGAGTTACCTAACTACACTATCTCACAGTCCAAAAAAGGTGCATGAATTGAGGAGTAAACTGGATGTGTGGGAGTTTAAACATATTCCCCCTTACTAGCAATGACTTTGCTTATAGCTACTTTGAGAAAACATTTACTTTCTATGACTGATGTATGGTTGTCCCACCTAGCTATCTTAAAATGAATGCACTAACTGTAAATCAAATCAAATGTATTGGTCACATACACATGTTTAGCAGATGTTATTGCGGGTGTAGCGAAATGCTTGTGCTTCTAGCTCCGACAGTGCAGTAATATATAACAAGTAATATCTAACAGTTTCACAACATATACCCAAAATACACGTAAATCTATGTAAGGAATGGATTAAGAATATATACACTACTGTTCAAAAGTTTGGGGTCACTTAGAAATGTTCTTGTTTTTGAAAGAAACTATTTTTGTCCATTAAAATAACATCAAATTGATCGTAAATTCAGTGTAGGCATTGTTAATGTTGTAAATTACTATTGTAGCCGGAAAAGGCAGATTTTTAATTGAATATCTATAGTTGAAGTCGGAAGTTTACATACACCTTAGGAAAATACATTTAAACTCAGTTTTTCACAATTCCTGACATTTAATCCTCATAAAAATTCCCTGTTTTAGGTCAGTTAGGATCACCACTTTATTTTAAGAATGGGAAATGTCTGAATAATAGTTGAGAATTATTTATTTCAGCTTTTATTTCTTTCATCACATTCCCAATGGGTCAGAAGTTAACATACACTCAATTAGTATTTGGTAGCATTGCCTTTAAATTGTTTAACTTGGGTCAAACGTTTCGGGTAGCCTTCCACAAGCTTCCCACAATAAGTCGGGTGAATTTTGGCCCATTCCTCCTGACAGAGCTGGTGTAACTGAGTCAGGTTTGTAGGCCTCCTTGCTCGCACACTCTTTTTCAGTTCTGCCCACAATTTTTCTATGGGATTGAGGTCAGGGCTTTGTGATGGCCATTCCAATACCTTGACTTTGTTGTCCTTAAGTCATTTTGCCACAACTTTGGAAGTATGCTTGGGGTCATTGTCCATTTGGAAGACCCATTTGCGACCAAGCTTTAACTTCCTGACTGATGTCTTGAGATGCTGCTTCAATATATCCACATAATTTTCCTTCCTCATGATGCCATCTACTGTGTGAAGTGCACCAGTCCCTCCTGCAGCAAAGCACCCCCACAACATGATGATTGATTGCACCAGATATTATTTAGGGGGTTCATAGCCCCTTTTTTAAACAAGTATTTTTTTTTATTCCACTTCACCAATTTGGACTATTTTGAATATGTCCATTACATGAAATCTAAATAAAAATCCATTTAAATTACAGGCTGTAATGCAACAAAATAGGAAAAACGCCAAGGGGGATGAATACTTTTGCAAGGCACTGTATATTAACCAACACACTGATCAGCAGTACAGCCTTCAACTGGGTATCTGACCATTGATATATACAGTATGTCGTATAGTATATCTGACACCAGCAGCAGTACCTTCCAGGGTGAGGGGGGTCCGTGATGGGCAAAGCTGCCAGCAGAAGAACCCCCAGCTCAGCTCTGTGCCAATCACATGCCCACCCATGCCCAGGTCTATAACCATGGCATTTAACAACAGGTGGCAGATGGTAGCAGGGTACAGGTAAGGGGATCTACCCACAGTGTCTGGATCCCACATTAATATATTTCTGGTCAAACAGATGGAAAATGGGTCTTAGAAAACATCTACCAGAAAGTCTTAAAAGGAATTAGAAATACACTGACTATACAAAACATTAAGGACATCTGCTCTTTCCATGACAGACTGACCAGGTGACTGCAGGTGAAAGCTATGATCCTTTACTGATGTCACTTGTTAAATCCACTTCAATCAGTGTAGGGGAGGAGACAGGTTAAAGGATTTTTAAGCCTTGAGACAATTGAAATTGGATTGTGTATGTGTGCCATTCAGAGGGTGGATGGGCGAGACAAAATATTTGAACAGGGTATGGTCGTAGGTGCCAGGCGCACCGGTTTGTGTCAAGAACTGCAACGCTGCTGGGTTTTTCAGGCTCAACAGTTTCCCGTGTGTATCAAGAATGGTCCACCACCCAAAGGACATCCAGCCAACTTGACACAACTTTGGGAAGCATTGGAGTCAACATGGGCCAGCATCCCTGTGGAACGCTTTCGAGTCCATTCTAAGACGAATTGAGGCTGTTCTGAGGGCAAAAGGCAGTGGTGCAACTCAATATTAGGAAGGTGTTCCTAATGCTTGGAATACTCAGTCTACATCAAAACAGAATAATGTTGAAGACCCCTGCCAACTAACATCAGCCCTTATATTTAGTTCTAGAGAAATTTTTCTGCCTTCTGTAAGTTTAAGAAACATTGCCTTGAAATTCCATTCACAAAAACCCCCATATTTTTTTGATATTTTCTAATCACTCTGCCTCATGATAGAGGACAATGAAAGTTCACAGAAGTAACAAGTAAAAGGTAGGCCTATCAACTAGTTAGTGTCAGTTCAGTAAAGAAAAGAAAAGTAGAGTATAGTTAAGTACAGTACAATAGAGTTCAGTACACAGTAAAGCCCACTAGAGTTGAGCGCCCTCTGCATTGTACTGTATTGTACTGTACTCTACTTTACTGTGTTGTACTATACTCTACTGAGCTCTACTGTGCTGTACGTTGATGTCCAAACCTGTGAAACATAGACGTGTATGATTGGTTCAGATTTGATCCGGTCTGGACAAACCAAATTAGGTATTGTTTTGGGGGCAGAGCGCATTAAATATATGAATATGTTTGATTGTCACACACAGGATAGGTGCAGTGAAATGTGTTGATTTACAGGGTCAGCCATAGAAGTACGGTGCCCCTGGAGCAGATTAGGTTTAAGTGCCTTGCCCAAAGGCACAAATAATAGCCCGTGTGTAGAATAATACCCAAATATGTAAAGGAGGTTATTGCATATTTATAATTTTGAATACCTATTTAGGATACATCGCCATGATAATAATAACATTCATATCCCTAATTATGCATTTGTGTAGTACAGATCAGGGACACATGGTGAGATTCCATTACCTGATGTAAATCCACTTCACTTCCTGTAGCTCCATAACCCAAATAGATTTTTTCTAAGTTTGTGTGTCATGTCATAGCTCACACCCCAATCTTCCTGTAGATCTCGTTTTTGGAAAACGTGGACACAAAAAACCGAAGGAGATTTTAACAAAATTGTTACCGAACTTAGCATCTGCACAGTTCTTCCAATAAAAGTGTTTTTGTTAAATTGTTAAAAGTAGGCCTTGTACATAGTTGGATGATTTGTTAAACTTTAAAATCAATGGTTTTTGTCTCAGCGCAATTCCGTTACTGTAGAATTGCCCTTATATAGAATAACCCGCAATCTAGGTGTTATCGGGCGACCAAAATAGACCCAGTAAACATTGAAAAGATTAAACTGTGAATTGGCAAACTTTAAGATTACAACCCAAAGGATCACAAGGAGTGACTGTTTATAGGCTGGGATTATTGAAGTAAATACTTATCATGCAACAGGGTGTGTAACACTACCTTTGAGAATTGGCACAGAAAGAGGAGTCTCACCCACAGTAACTATGTTTAAATACACAGCCCAAGATGTTTGGAGAAACATTGGCAGCAGCACTCCTACACCCAACTCCAAAGCATACACTCTGTCAAGAATTCACATGAACGCAAGGCAGAACACACAAACACACACTCTCTCTCTCTCTCTCTCTCTGGTGCACACTCACAACCAAACAGGTTTTGCAAAAGCACTGGATCAGCAGTTGCCTTTCTGCATGAAAACCACAACAGTTTAGCAGAGCAGCTGAATAACTCTGACCAGTGACCAGTCCTGATCCAACATACCAGTGTGAGGGCCTTGTCAAGAAGTTTCAGTGGTGAGAAAACCATAAACAAGCTCACGTTACTGCATCTACTTATGACGCTGGCATCCACTGATTTCGCTATGTTTCATGCTGTTCCACTTGAATTGAAACAATGGTGAGTGCAGCTTTCAGTCTGGCTTAACCAGGCTACCTACTAATGGTAGACCAGCTCAACTTGGCAGAGTGATTCAATTGAATCCATTGCATAGATTTTCATCATAGCCTTCGTTAATGCAAAACATTGTGGCTGGGACTGTTTTTCCTCCTGATAGTCAAATGCTATGCATCGTTATTTAACACCAAACTGTCTCTGTGTCTCTTTTAAAGAAGTTAAACATCCATTCTATGGGGGAAGTTACAAATCTAATGTACCCACCTCTGAATGAAAATGGCTCCTCAGATGCATGTATGACAGATATTTCTTACAGAATGGAGATCTATGCCACTGAGGGGGGATTTCCTGTGTTCACACCTCCTCATTGTATTACTGTGAGTAATATACGCACTCTGTCACCCTGCCAACTTACAAACACATCTCAGCTAAGGTTAAGTTCAGTGAAGTTCGGGGAAGGAATCTGAGGATCCTGTTGTCTGGATCCAACAACAACACTAACTTCCTCCTCTTGTCTAGAGCCTGTTCCCAGAACTGTTCCTGTCCACCTGGTTTGCTGGGCCGTATTCATGAGGCCACAACGTAGCAAAACCTTTTGTAGCGAAGACCAAAAATTAGCATTTCTCATTCGACAACTTTAGTCCCTCCCCGTTTCAGTCAGTTTTCTTACATTTGGTAACTAATGAATATGACCTCTGGCCTCATCTCTGGAGAGTTTACTGACATCTTGGGGAAGGGATTGTACAGCAGGCATGCAGACTGGCTGGATAGCCTACCACAGAGAGTGTGAAACACCAGACAGGAAATCAAAGACAATATAACCTACTAGAGATGAGTACCATAGCTTACAAGAGAAATAATGGGTGAGAGAGTGAGTCTGTGTGTAATAGAGAGAGAGAGAGAGAGAGAGAGAGAGAGAGAGAGAGAGAGAGAGAGAAGAGGGGGGAGATAGAGAGAACAAGTAAAAGAGAGCCTAGGTGAGAGAGGGAAGAGGTGGGAAAGTGAATCTGAGGGGGGGGGGGTCATTCCATGTCATTTCAGCAAGCCATGAAATCCGTCATCTCAGATTGTTCTGAAAGTTAGAAACAGATAAGATAAGCATTCCAGAAACATTATTTTGTTTAAATATAATTTGATCTCTGAGAAATTAAGCTAATTGATTGCACCCAAATTGGGAAGGAATCTGAGGATCCTGTTGTCTGGATCCAACAACAACCTCCTCTTGTCTAGAGCCTGTTCCCAGAACTGTTCCTGTCCACCTGGTCTGCTGGGCCGTATTCATGAGGGCACAACGTAGCAAAACCTTTTGTAGCGAAGACCAAAAATTAGCATTTCTCATTCGACAACTTTAGTCCCTCCCCGTTTCAGTCAGTTTTCTTACATTTGGTAACTAATGAATATGACCTCTGGCCTCATCTCTGGAGAGTTTACTGACATCTTGTCCATCCTTGTCCATTCATGTCCATCCTTCATCCTGGTATTACCAGGTTCGGAACAATAGATGGTGCTGTTCTTGCTATTAGGTGATTGTTTTTGAAGAATCATGACAGCAATCCATGCTTTAATTTGCAGGTGAAGACCGTCGTTAAGAGGGCACAACAACACCTTTTCCCCCTCAGAAGACTGAAAAGATTTGGCATGGGTCCCCAGACCTTCAAAAGGTTCTACAGCTGCACCATCGAGAGCATCCTGACCGGTTGCATCACTGCCTGGTATGGAAACTGATCGGCATCTCACCGTATTTTCTTAACTCTTTCTTGAACTGCACTGTTGGTTAAGGGCTTGTAAGTAAGTATTTCACGGTAAGGTCTACATTTGTTATATTTGGCGCATGTGACAAATAAAGTTTGATTTGATGCACACTTATTCACACAATACACACACATCCTTATAAATCACAAACACACACACACACACACGTTATAGAGACATTGAACCACTGGACACTTCCCGTTTCACACTGTGCATTTAAATACCGTATTCCCGACATAGCTCATTCTAATATTTCTATTACTGTACATTCTATTTTAGTTACACTGTTTATACACACCGCCTATTTATTTAAATAAAGGGTTCTTGATATACAGTGCCTTCAGAAAGTATTTACAACCCTTGACATTTTCCACATTAGTATCGCAATACTACGATACCAGATTTTCAAAAAACGACTAAACTTTATGCAAAATTGTAGGTGCTACAGCTTGCAAAATAAACAATTGTGACTCTAGGTGAAAACATAATGCTTTTTGTTTATAACATTAGGACTGTTTTCCTCAAGAAATTCAAATTGGCTTCCTTGCCACGATACTTTAGAGTGTCGCGATACTCATGACAACCCTACATTAAACAGGATGAAGAAACAATACTCCGAGGCGCAGCGCCATACTACTTGTCAAACATACAGAACTGATACTACTGTGCCTTCGGAAAGTATTCAGACCCCTTGACTTTTTGCACATTTTGTTACGTTACAGACTTATTTTAAAGTTGCTGAAATAAAAAAAATCCTCAGCAATCTACACATAATAACCCATAATGACAAAGCGAAAACAGATTTAGAAATTTTTGCAAATGTATATAAAAAACTAAAACAGAAATACCTTATTTACATAAGTATTCGGACCCTTTGCTATGAGACTCAAAATTTAACTCAGGTGCATCCTGTTTCCATTGATCATCCTTGAGATGTTTCTTCAACTTGATTGGACATGATTTGGAAAGACACACACCTGTCTATATCAAGGTCCCACAGTACACAGTACATGTCACCCTCCCGGGTGGCGCAGCGGTCTAGGGCACTGCATCGCAGTGCTAGCTGCGTCACCAGAGTCTCTGGGTTCGCGCCCAGGCTGGGCTGGGTTCGCGCCCAGGCTCTGTCGCAGCCGGCCGCAACCGGGAGATCCGTGGGGCGACGCACAATTGGCATAGCGTCGTCCGGGTTAGGGAGGGTTTGGCCGGTAGGGAGGGTTTGGCCGGTAGGGATATCCTTGTCTCAGTATGTAAAAAATGTAATAAAATGTATGCACTCTACTGTAAGTCGCTCTGGATAAGAGCGTCTGCTAAATGACTAAAATGTAAATGTCAGAGCAAAAACCAAGCCATGAGGTCGAAGGAATTGTCCGTAGAGCTCTGAGACAGGATTGTGTCGAGGCACAGATCTGGGGAAGGGTACCAAAAAATTCTACAGGATTGAAGGTCCCCAAGAACACAATGGCCTCCATCATTCTTAAATGGAAGAGTTTGGAACCACCAAAACTCTTCCTAGAGCTGGCCGCCCGGCCAGACGGAGCAGTCGGAGGAGAAGGGCCTTGGTCAGGGAGGTAACCAAGAACCCGATGGTCACTCTGACAGAGCTCTAGAGTTCCTCTGTGGAGATAGGAGAACCTTCCAGATGGACAACCATCTCTGCAGCACTCTACCAATCATGCCTTTATGGTAGAGTGGCCATATGGAAGTCACTCCTCAGTAAAAGCTTGTAGATTGCCAAAAGGCACCTAAAGAACTCTGACCATGAACAACAAGATGCTTTGGTCTGATGAAACCAACATTGAACTCTTTGGCCTGAATGCCAAGTGTCACGTCTGGAGGAAACCTGGCACCATTCCTACAGTGAAGCATGGTGGTGGAAGCATCATGCTGCCGGGATGTTTTTCAGCGGCAGGGACTGGGAGACTAGTCAGGATCGAGGGAAAGATGAACGTAGCAAAGTACAGAGATCCTTGATGAAAACCTGCTCCAGAGCGCTCAGGACCTCCGACTGGGGCGAAGGTTCAACCTTCCAAAAGGACAACGACCCTAAGCACACAGCCAAGATATGGCAGGAGTGGCTTCGGGACAAGTCTCTGAGTGTCCTTGAGTGGCCCAGCCAGAGCCCGGACTTGAACCCGATCGAACAGCTCTGGAGAGACCTGAAAATAGCTGTGCAGCGTCGCTCCTCATCCAACCTGACAGAGCTTGAGAGGATCTGCAGAGAAGAATGGGAGACACTCCCCAAATACAGGTGTGCCAAGCTTGTAGCGTCATACCCAAGAAGACTCGAGGCAGTAATGTCTGCCAAAGGTGCTTCAACAAAGTACTGAGTAAATGGTCTGAATACTTATGTAAATGTGATATTTTGTGCTTTTTTATTTTTTATAAATTAGCAAAAAATTACAACCTGTTTCTGCTTTGTCATTATGGGGTATTGTGTGAAGATTGATGACGGGGAAAAAACGATTTAATCAATTTTAGAAGGCTGTAACGTAACAAAATGTTAAAAAGGTCAAGGGGTCTGAATACTTTCCGAATGCACTTGTTGTTGGGGGTGGGGTGTGTGTGTGTGTGTGGGGGGGGGTCCGTGTTTGACCAGTTTTTGGATTCTTCATGTACAACATTGTTAGGCAAAGGTTGGGTCCAAATCGGCTGTTAAGTACAATATTTATTAAATATTATATGAATCCTCTAAATAGAAAACTGGCAATTTGGATGATCAATTAGCTTAATTTCTCAGATATCAAATTCTATTTCAACAAAATGTTTCAGGAATGCTAATCTTATGTTTTAACAACAGAAACGACTTCAGAACAATCTGAGATGGTGGGTGTCAAATCCTCATTCTTGTGCTTTTTGAGATAGAATGACCCAGGGGACAGCTATTGCCTCTGCTCAGCGTTTCTATAAATTGCACTTGATAGGGTGTTTAGCACATAGTGTAACACTCATCCCTCGCCCCCCCCCCTGGCTCTCCCAATCACATGCAGGCCTGAGAGATGGAGTCTTGTCACCAAGCAGAGCAGTCATTATCCAAGATGCCCCCTCTCTTACCACTTCAGTCCCATGTTAAGTCCTAAACAGTGTGTGTGTGTACTGCATACAGGAGACCTTTGACTTTGTGGTGCCTCAGCATAGAGTTAGTAATCACATGAATACATGTGGTGACCAGTAGCATTGCGTGAGTGTAACCGATGTGAAATGGCTAGCTAGTTAGCGGAGGTGCGCGCTAATAGCGTTTCAATCGGTGACGTCACTCGCTCTGAGACCTCGAAGTAGTTGTTCCCCTTGCTTTGCAAGGGCCGTGGCTTTTGTGGCGCGATGAGTAATGATGCTTTGAAGGTGACTGTTGTCGATGTGTGCAGAGGGTCCCTGGTTCGAGCCCAGGTAGGGGAGAGGAGAGGAAGTTTAACTGTTACATGGGCAAAATCACTGAGGAAGTTAAGCCAAGCCGGTAAAATAGCCATATTACAACCTGTTACGTCGTTTGCGCTGTAACCCATTCGTTCATAAACCACCGTGATATACAATAAGGCAGTGACAATAAAAAGTCACACAGTGGCTGAATAAATTCAACTACACATACGTTCGTTTCATCACAAAGTCGGAGAGCAACATCTGTCCGGCGAAGTGTATTAATGTGATTAGAGTTATATCACCTGCAGCATGGTCAAGCAAGTTCATGTTTTGACAGTTTACTAAACAACTACTGATTTAGAACAAAGGCATTACCAAGTCAGCACAAAGACAACAGGAGCACTGCCGCTGCTATTTCAGCACCATATCAACTTAAACATTTAAACATCGTCAAATATATTCTTAGTTTAATATACTGAAAACCAACTTAAAGATACCAAAAACTATTTAGTCCAATCAATGTTGCTAAATACCATGTGGCTGTCCATGGTACTGATTTCTGTGTGTGTGTGCGCAAGTAAAACCAAACATTTTGACGCACCCTACTTGTAGACTGGTTGAATGCCAATGCCATCCTCCTGTCATTCATGTTGGCAAAACGGTCTATGGCTCTGTCATGCAGTACACTTTTAGTTTTGTTGTCATAGGCTACCTAGCTAAAATGCTTGCTAGCCTAACTTCCTCGCATGGACAAAAATGAACCAGCTAAGTTAGCTACATATTGAACTTCAATCGTTTTAGGCCAGTGGCACAACATATTAATTTATAGTTAAATCAGAATCGTCGTCATAATCATTGGCCTGAGAATTAAGTTCAAATCCCCATCTCCCTCCATGGCTTAGGAAAGGGACGATTTATCAAGCTAGCTACTGCAGGACATCAACACAAGCAGATCAGAAACTAAAATGACATTATGCTTAGGAAGTGATTTGGTTGGTATGAAGCCAAATCTAAACTGGCCTCCCTTGGGGGGCATTTTGCTGCACCAGGACATCCCACAGTTGAGCTCAGCTCAACGCTGATTGGCTAATTCTTTCATAATTCTTTAATCAAGGGAGGCCAAATGCTTGCTGGCATCAATCAATCAAATGCTACGGCGGCAACATGTTATACTATATTGGTCCAGACGGCATCAGATACATGGGCTAGACATACTGAGACAGAGGGGTGCCGTTTCCCTCGCTTAGATGATTTATCCGGTGAGATTCAGACACTTGCGAATTGAACGAAATGTTTTTTTAATGGTGAAATATTTTGAGAAGCCTGGAGTCCCTTGGCATCCATGAATACACGCCACTGGTGGTGACTGTTGTGTGTTGGGGTTGTGCCGCATAGCATCATAGGCGTTCTATATTGTAGACCGAGCACGTTCTAGATCAGTGGTCACCAACCTTTACTGAGTCAAGATCACTTTCTGAGTCAAAATGCAAGACGAGATCTACTGCTCTGATTTAAAAAAAAAAAAAAAAACATAAGCCTATTCAACATTAACTTATTAAAAACAGTACTGTAGCAATGGAGGTTTGTGCAGTAGGCTATAGGCCCAATACATTAATACTGCATATTGGATTTGCTTGAACTGTCCTGCCAATGCATTTTAAAAAATGATTCTGCTGCATTGCTGGTTGTAGCGCGAGTGGGAGTAGTAGGAAAGAATGAGCATTTTATGGCTTATAAAAGTATTGACAGTGCTGAGTAAAAACATGAACTCACTCATGAAAACAGCAGCTCTTTGCTGTATTTGTTGACAGTCTCTCTAGTTATGGTTTTAAAAGTTTTGAAATCTCAACTTTGCTTTAGCTTTATTTCACGCCTGCTACGTTACTGCAGACACGGTATTCTGAGCCATCCGATTGGCCAGCGCTGGGCCTATAGTGCACTTTACTTGCTCTCTGGGCCCCGGAAAGGAAGAGTTTGTACCTTCAGACACATGAAATGGTTCAAAATGGGAACACTTCACCTACCTGGCACGCAGGGTAGTTGAAATCAGGGGCAACTACCTCCAACAGCGCGAGACTAATAAATAAAAATAGGAGTGCAAGGCTTTATCGTTGTTTTTTTTTACAGAAGTGTTTGGCTATCGATAAGGAATGCGATCGACCAGTGGGTGACTACTGTTCTAGATAAACGGTTGCACTAATTCCCGTCCGACGTATGTATCATCATTAGTGAATTGTTATATAGACGTGGTCATGAAGCCCACGAGACCTAACAAAAGATGGGCGACGAATAAGTCTGAATCTACAGTGACTATTTTGTTTTTAATAATGCGTCGTTACGAAATGGTCACCTAAAGTCGTCAGGGCGTTGTGTCATGGTTCCCTGGAGGTTTTGTCTAGTTTCCTGTTGGTCCCTGGGACATCCCCGAGGATGTTTTTGGGATGTTCTTGGGACATTGTGTCATGGTGCCCTTGAGGTTTTGTCTAGTTTCCGGTTTGTCCGGGGATGTCCCCGAGGACGTTTTTAGGACTTTCTTGGTCCCCTGAACGTTCTTGGGATGTTGTCTTGGACCCCTGGAGGTTTTTGTCTATTCCCCGGTTTGTCACTGGGACGTCCCCTGATGGTCGCAAAGAAACATTCCCCTCCCCAAAACACTTTCACCCAGGGCAATAGCACCCTAGTTTCATTACAAATCACCCCTTGTTACTGTTGCCAATCCCATCAAGGCTCTGATTCGTGAACCCCTGATCCAGTCACAGCCCTTTTGTCTTTTGGCAATGCTAGGGACACACAAAAACAGTGCTTTTTGACACACATGACTACATTGTGTATGTTTATTCATACAGTAGTTATTATTTACCATGTCCTCACCTGGGATTTCAACTCACAACTTCTTGGTTTACGGCATTATGATCTGTCTGCTACGCCACCATGTCTGTATCAATGGCCTATTCCTACACTTTACAGTTCAAAGTAAATCTCAGCTCTGTTAAAAATTAATTATATCAGTGATTCAGAAAATGCCCCAACAACATTAGACAACTATACTGAAAACAAACTCAAATTGCTGAAATAAGTAAATGAAATCATTGAGAGAATAGTCATGTTAACTGATCGCTAAAATTGCAGTGCAGATGGCACTCTTTTGCTAAGAGCAGAGGTGTATTGTAGGTTATGAATGTGTAGGTGACTTCTGAAGTTCTACAGAAAGATTAGAATACCAAGTCCAGAGGTTGTGAGTTCAAATCCCAGGTGGGTACATATTGAAAAGTCAGTACTAAGTGATCATGTCAAATGTAATCATATTGTCACAGATTAAAGATTGTTACACTAATTTAGTTGAACAGCAAACCGCTTACAACCCCTATACCATTTCATTACTTGACTTATAATGGTTTGGGACACCTGGGACCATCACGTCACAGAAACCTCCAGGAGACCATGACATAATGTCCCAAGAACATTCAGGGGACCATACACAACATCTCAAGAACGTCCCCGGGATAAACAGGGAACTAGTCAAAACCTCCAGGTGACTATGATACAACGTCCCAAGAACGTTCAGTGGGAACGTAAAGGGACCTAAACAAAGGTACCCCAGAGAATGTTCCCTTGGGACCATCATTCAACATTCTTAGAACGTTTTCAGAATGTCAGTGGGATAATGTCACACCAAAACCCTCAAGGGAGCAAATGGGAACGTTGCCGAATGTCCTCAAGATGTTCCGTTTGCTGGGTAGGCTAATGTTAGCACAATGTATTGCTAAAAGAGGCAAGTGTGCATAGTTAAGCTAGCTAAGAGAACGTGAGTTAGCATCGTAATGGATGGCAGAAAAGGATTCAAGACGGACATCGGAGCGGGAAAACAACTTAAGAATCACGTGGCTATGGAAAATATTGCCATGGTTGAAGACAATATTGAAGTGAGTGACAATCAGGACTCTATTGACAAATGGAAAATGTCTGAAATTGTTAAAAACAAACAGTTTGTTGAAAGTATTGAGCAGTGGAGATCATATACAGAATGGTTTGAATATTTAGTTCTTGCAAATGACATTGATGAGGATAAAAAAAAATTGTGTTATGGACCAAAGTAGGCTTGGGCGATATACCATTTATACCGGGGTATTTCAAAATACTGACGGTATGATTTTCAATACCCAGTTGGGGCTGCAGGGTTGCGTGCTACGCCACTGCGTATAACTGTAAGCTAAGTATAACTAGTAATGTGGTAAAGAGGTCTTCGAACTTGACCAAAACAATGGAATTGCCTTGGAAACGCGTGGGGGGAAAGGGCCGTGAGGGAAAGATCCCGGGTCTCCTCATTGCCCCCCAGCAAAATTTGTCTACATTCAGGCTATTGTTTGTATGTGTATTTCATACTATGTTGAGGTAAAAATCAGAGTATAACGATTGTATGGATGTCAACCCCAACACACGTTCATGTCATCGTTAACAATCAATTGCATTACAGTTAAAAATGACTGACTACCATCAACGACTTCTGTATGCTCGCTATGTTAACCAGCTTATACGAACTTGAGTTAGCATTTAGCAGTCACTTCTTCTAAACTTGAAAAGGGACAATTTCCACATGTTATGCAGCGAAAACAGCCAACTATTTCAAAACCGGACTTAAGTAAGCACATTGTGGGCCTGTTACAATACATAAATGACTGATTTGACAAATATCGCCTTTGTTAGACCAGATTTGTTGAATGTGCGCCAATCTAGACAATGGAATGTCTGCGTTTCATTGACTCCTTTACTGCATAGACCCAGTCGGTATTAGATAGAATGTCGCTGCCCCACCCACCTGTGGGGAAAACAACATGTGGTTACCTACAGTGTAGGTTACCCCACTGTCTCACAGCAAATACTTGGCTTTTTTTAAATGCAGTTTTATTCTTGTCTGCAAAACTACATTGAAGCAAAGTACAACATGTCTAAAGATTACTTTTCAACATAGTTTGCTTCCGAGTGTTCTCACTACTTAAGAAAACATAATATTGTAGGGCTTCCCTCATGCCTCTTTTCATGACAGTGCTAGCAGCCACGAGCGAGTGAGTGCTAGCTACCAGCCACCCGGACACATTGAACGCTGCTGAGCAAGAGAACACAGAGGTGAGTGACAGACAAGGAAGTCAATCTGAATATAGCTGCTTCTAGCTCCTAAGCACCTTTGCAGTATTTAGTTTTGTTATGTGCTATTTCTTACATTATTACCCCAGAACGTTTTTTGTGTTATTACATACAGCTGGAAATAACTTTTGGATATCAGAGCGATGGTAACTCACCAGCATTACAACCAGAAATACAACTTTCCGGAATCGGGTCCTTTGTTCCTACCCCCCAGGGCAATTAAAAAAGTATCCCAGAGGCTGCTCCAAGATGCCGCCGGTGGAGAAGTGCTATTCGGAGTGGACTTCTAATCCAACTCAGGAGGCGTGCACCCCATCCACTGCTTCCGAGTATATTACCTGCTAATGTTCAGTCCCTGGACAATAAAGTAGCTCAGGGCGAGGATCTCCTTCCAGAGAGACATCAGGGACTGTAACACCATGTTTCACACAATCATGGCTCTCTCCGGATATACTGTCCCCGTCCACACAGCCAGCTGGGTACTCTGTACATTGTGCATACAGGAATAAAGAACTCTCCATGGAAGAAGAAAGGCGGAGGTGTATGTTTCATGATTAACTACTCATGGTGTGATTGTGATACAGGAACTCAAGTCATTTTGTTCACCCGACCTAGAACACCTCACACTCAAATGCCGACCGTATTACCTCCCAAGATAATTATCTTCGGTTACACTCACAGCTGTGTATATCCCCCCTCAAGCCAATACCACGACAGCCCACAAGGAACTACAATGGACTTTGTGCAAACTGAAAACCACATATCCTGAGGTTGCATTTCTTGTAGCTGGGAATTTTAACAAAGCAAATTTGAGGAAAACTCTATCGAAGTTCTATCAACACATTGCCTGTTGTACTCACACTTCAAAAACTCTCAACCATTGTTACTCTCCCTCCGGGATGGCTACAAGGCCCTCCCCTGCTGCCCTCCCTTTGGCCAATCAGAACACGACTCCATTCTGCTCTGCCCTTCCTATAGGCAGAAACTCAAATAGGAAGTACCCATGCTAAGGTCTATTCAATGCTGGTCTGACCAATCGGAATCCATGCTTCAAGATTATTTTTATCACGCGGACTGGGATATGTTCCAGGTTGCCTGGGAGAATAACAATGACATATTGACGGATACTCAGTTCATCAGGAAGTGTATAGGGGGATGTTGTTCGCACTGTGATTATTAAAACCTACCCAGACCAAAAACCGTGGATAGATGGCAGCATTCGTGCAAAACCATGGCAAGGTAACTGGGAATATGGTTGAATACAAACAGTGTAGTTATTCCCTCCGTTATGCAATCAAACAGGCAAAACGTCAGTATAGAGACAAAGTGGAGTCGCATTTCAACGACTCACACACAAGACGTATGTGGCAAGGTCTACAGACAATCAAGGATTACAAAGGGAACATCGACGTCTTTCTCCCGGACAAGTTAAACACCTACTTCGCCCAATTTAAGGATAACAACGGCCCGCTCTCAAGTACTGTGGTCTCTCGTTCTCTGTTGCCGACGTTAGATAGACATTTAAGCGTGTTAACCCTTGCAAGGCTGCCGGCCCAGACAGCAGCCCTAGCCACGTCCTCAGAGCATGCGCAGACCAGTTGGCGAGTGTTTACAGACACTCCAGCCCAGTCTGCTGTCCCCACTTGCTTCAAGATGTTCACCATTGTTCCTGTACCCAAGAAAGCAAAGGTAACTGACCTAAATGACTATCGCCCCGTAGCACTCACTTCTGTCATCATGAAGTGCTTTGAGAGGCTAGTTAAGGATCATATCACCTCCAACTTACCTGACAGCCTAGACCCAATTCAATTTGCATACCGCCCCAATAGATCCACAGATGATGCAATCGCCATCGCACTGCACACTGCCCTATCCCTCCGGGACAAGAGGAATACCTATGTAAGAATGCTGTTCATTGACTATAGCTCAGCATCCAACACCATAGTACCCTCCAAGGTCATCATTAAGCTCGGGGCCCTGGGTCTGAACCCCGCCCTGTGTAACTGGGTCCTGGACTTCCTGAATGGCTGCAGCCAGGTGGTGAAGGTAGGAAACAACACCTCCACTATGCCGATCCTCAACACAGGGGCCCCACAAGGGTGCCTGCTCAGCCCCCACATGTACTCCCTGTTCACCCATAACTGCGTGGCCACGCACGCCTCCAACTCAATCATCAAGTTTGCAGACGACACAACAGTAGTAGGCCTGATTACCAACAATGACAAGACAGCCTACAGGGAGGAGGTAAGGGCCCTGGCGGAGTGGTGCCAGGATAATAAACTCGCCCTCAACATCAACAAAACAAAGGAGCAGATCGTGGATTTCAGCAGACAGCAGAGGGATCTCGCCACTATCCACATCGATGGGACAGCAGTGGAGAAGGTGAAAAACGTCAAGTTCCTCAGCGTACACATCACTGACAATCTGAAATTGTCCACCCACACAGACAGTGTGGTGAAGGCAGCGCAACAGCACCTCTTCAACCTCAGGAGGCTGAAGAAATTTGTCTTGGCCTCGAAGACCCTCAAACTTTTACAGATGCACCATTGAGAGCATCTGTCGGGCTGTATCATCACCTGGTACGGCAACTCCATTGCCCGCAACCGCAGGGCTTTAAAGAGGGTAGTGCGGAGGCGAAGTCAGTACAGGTGCATCAAAGCTGGGACCGAGAGACTGAACAACAGCTTCTATCTCAAGGCCATCAGACTGTTATATAGCCATCACTAGCCAGCTACCACCTGGTTACTCAACCCTTAGAGGCTGCTGCCCTATGTACATTGACATGGAACACTAGTCACGTTGATAATGTTTACACACCGTTTTACTCATTGCATATATACTGTATTCTACTGTCTTTTAGTCAATGCCACTCCGACATTGCTCGTACTAATATTTATATATTTCTTAATTCCTTTATTTAACTTTTCGATGTGTGTATTGTTGTGAAGGTAAATACTACTGCACTGTTGGAGCTAGGAACACAAGAATTTCGCTACACATGCAATAACATCTGCTAAATATGTGTATGTGACCAATAACATTTTATTTGATTTTGATAGCTAGGTTTCCATCCAATTTGTGACAGATTTTCATGCGAATATTCTAAAATCTGCATAAAGCAATATACACATTTTCCCACCAGAGATGTTTCCATCAAACGGACTTTTTGCTGATAAAAGGCTGTGCATGACGACATAGTGCACATAAAAATTACTTTTGCAGTTACATTTCCAATTACCGATGAAAAAATACAAGTTAAATGGATTTCAATTGTATTTTAAAATCTACTGATGTTTTTTCACGAGCCAGGTAATTCATCTGTATGAAATGGATGGAAACGTGATTATAGGTCCAAAAAGGTGGTAAACTATATGTCCAAATACAGTAGCCTAATTCTCACTCTGCATCCAATTGGGGATAGTTGTTTTTGTATATTTGTTTATTAAAACCATGGCCCGAGAAAACGCGGCTTATCCATGTCAATGAAACGTTGATGTTGAAAAAACGATAAAAGCGTAAGCGGCATCAAAACATGCATTATTCCTCTCTCTGTATCACTGGTAATTACATGACTGCGATGACATACGGACCAGTGTTGTTATGGCCACTTTCTGGCTGAGTCAGAGAGTGACTGCCAGGATGTACATGAGCTCTCATAAGCATATCCTTTCATAGGTCAGATGTTTGTGCATGTATAGCTGATTCCCATTAAGCTGGACTTCAATGAAACAATAACTGCCTTTCTTTCTCCCTGTATTTCTTACTTTCTCTCTCTTGCGCACACACACACTGTTTATCAACAGACCTAACCCACCCACCCTGTAAAGCTCCCTCCCATGACATCCCATGATTAATGCCACGTACGAATTTGTCAGAGGTAGACAAAATCTATTTATATGGAAAGTTTACTGACGGTTTTCGATATCTGAAAGATAAAAAACGTGGTAAAATAGGCCAATATGTTGTGATGCGTCAGTCATGTGAATATCTATACAATGTTTATGGTCGGAAAACTAAACATCTCGACCATCCATACCTCGTCCTCTTTTTCATTCTTGAAACATAAACATGCCGCTCTTCTCTTGAAGCCTTCGCCATCATAAATCCTCGTCTGGTTGGGTTTAAACGTCATCATATATTCACAACCTTCGTGCTTCAAGGATATCCGAAAGGTGGAGTGCATAAGGATCCAACGAGATCAAGTCAAGTGCCTACTTGGTCTAGAGAGCAGCAAGAAACTACGCACAAAATCTCAAAATAAACCTTCAGGCAATCAAACTTTAACGTTGTTCATCTATTCATTCCAACAATTAAGCATCGCATTTCCCCGGTGTGTTGATGATTCTGCATAACATCCTGTCTAGTTGCCGCTGTCAAACTGCATGTTCCCTACGCCAACTAGCACCATCTGTGGTCCGTGAGCACCGCATCTTGCTGACCTCACTTCAACGCAGTGACCACATATCAGCGCCAGCCCCTGCGACGTTACATGCCACGATTAGACGTTCAATATCTTGGCGTTTCCCAAACTGAAACATACACGAAACGCCCTCGGTTGTCATAATCCTAGCCTACTCAGTCTAATTTCAAGTTGTTTACGGTACTACTGTTAACTGCAAGTATACCATTTAAAACTTTACATTCTGGCATAAGTGATTCTTCTTGAGGAAAGTCAAGTCCCCATTTCGAGGTCCATAAGGAAAACATCACCGTTTATTTGAGCTAAAGATGCAAGCAAGTAGGCTACTGCACTCAATGCAGTGTTCGCCACCAATACATTTACCTGGTAGCCAGCTCAGTCAAACCTGCACCATTGCACCTAAAATTGTATCGATCTTCACATTACTATATGCTGTCCTATAATGGTGAATCGAGAAACTGAAGCACCTGGCCGTCATACGTGTTTTGCTGTTTTGGATATTGTAATACGTGAGCAAATTCATCTATTTGTATCACCAGGTGGTGCCTGATTTTCACACCACCAATTGAAGTATAGACTAACTAAAAATCTAGGACCAGAGTGAAGATTAAGACTGTCTGGAAATAAGCAAGTGTTACTTTTTTTCTCAACTCATCTGAGGGCAGTCATTGTTCAATCTGACCTGTTGAGTTCATTGTATGCAATTCAATGACAGAATTGAGGATATGCCAGAAGTCCTAACCTACTGTCCTTACTTCAAAAACAAAGGCTTACAATATTTTCTTATTAATCAACAGATTTTATTTACAGAAAAAAAGAATACCGTTTTCATACCATTCAGAGAGCAGGTAAACATTTTTCCCCTCAATAGAAATAATGAATATACAGAGAACTGAATAAAGACTTTTCAAACCAAAAACAAATATTGACAAATATTGTTCAGTGATCTCCCCCATTCCCCTACCCACCCATTCATTCATTCCCTTACCCCCAATCTCCCTTCTACCTCCCCACACAATTCCCCTCAGCACACACTGCCGAACTGACAACTCCAATGCACCCCTCCCTTATTATTTCTGAAATAAATGCCATGGGGAGGAAGTCAACTGTTGTGTCTTGTAACATTAGATTGTGACAAACAGGAAGAACAAGAAGCTAAAAGAGCCATGTAGCCAGAGTCAGTAGTAGTAGAGACATGGTTTACATATGTTTGATACATTCCAATGATACTGTCCTCCTATAGCTCCTCCCACCAGCCCCCACTGTAGTAGGCTGATGTCAGGAAAACATTCAAATAAAACATGAGAATAAAATATATTCCTAAAACTATAGAAAATTATGGAATTCCTGTCCCCGCCATCCCTACCGCTCTCCCACACAAAGGTTCCAAGCCTACGTTAGGGTCTCTACATCGACAGCGGTTGCAACAGTTAAACGTGATGATGGGCAGGCTCAGATGAATTATTTAGTCATTATATTGTTACTTGTATTTAATGTTCAAGTCAGAGATGTGGTTTAGCAGGAGCTAGGTTGTCGTTTTGCTAGTAGGCCTTCTACAGAGGAATGAGTCCATCCATAGTCTGTCTCAAAGGGTGTGTCTACCTGGGGCTAATCAGCTGCTTTCAATAAACAACCAGCATCACGAGCGACAACAAAGTTAAAAGAAAAGTAAAAAGTTAGGCAATCTTGGACAATAAATCTTACCCTCCCCCACGAAACAAACATGGGATACATTTATTTTTTAAATATCTTTTTTTTGTACGAAGCTCATTAAAGCGGATGTTGCTGGTTTCCTCCAAAATGAATGGAAAAAGAACCAGGTGGTGAGTCAGATCTGCCGATGCATCTGAACAGTACTGAATTATGACAAAGCACGAAAGACGACAAGTAAGGCTTTTCAATTTCTCTTATGATCATTTATATCAAATTCACTGGTCTTTTTTTAGCTTTTTTAAAAGTATTCCTTAAATGTGTTTTTTTAATTATATTTTTTCCCCCCTCCAATATGGTGTCCTTTAAATGCACATGAATTAGAAAGAAGAGGTGGTCTTGGCAGAAGATGAGGAATGTGTGTTCACACTGACTTCCCGCTTGGTTTCTCTCTGCTTTTTTCACCTTTTCTACACTTCTATGTTGTTCTGAGCGTAAAGCCTGGTCCATGTCCGGGCTGCAACACAAAATAAGGGAGAGAGATGAGCTCAGAAAGCAAGTGTCGTGAGTCAGTTATTTATTAGTCTTTTGGTAGAATCCTTGAGGCTTCAAGTTGTAACTTCATCACATGTGTACTTGCTTTGCAGGATAGGCCACAGGGTAAAAAAAAACACAATATACAAATTAAATGATTATATCAAAAGAAGTCATGAGTTCATAAGGTGTAGAATCTAAAGTTACCAGTAAGATTGAGCATCAGCACCAATATTAATCAGTGTTTGATTGGCTGAACGGTAGGCTGCATTGAGAAACTGAGCTACTGTGTAAAATTTGAACAAGTTTTTGTTCACTGGGCACCAAACACACAAGAACATGGACTGAAACAGGGAGAAAAGACCTGGACTTGTCTAAAAATAAAAGTTAATTTCCCCTTTCTGTTGTGTGCCACAAAAAAAACATGACCCAGGCAAGTGGGTGTGGTGAGTGAGTAGGAGTGCACTTTGGAGGAGTTCACTGCTCACAGCCGGGCTTTATCAAGACTCACCTGTCTCTATGGCTTGAGCTTCATTGGATTTCCATTGCTCCGCAACGTCATTCGCTAGAGGATCATCAGGGTTAGGAGCGCTTAGTAATGCCTGGATTGATAGCAGGACTGTGCGGATCTGTAAGGCTGGAGACCATTTATCTGTGAAAGGAGATTTTATAAGAAAACAAAAAAGTATAAATGAGGAGGGGGAGAAAGTGAGGGATGAAGGGAGGAGAAAAAGGGGATAGAGGGAGGAAGAGAAGTTTGAGCTATGTATCCATTTTGAGGGATGGGGCATGTCACAGCAATGGGGATATGCAGCTTGAGTGGGAGGTCAAAAGTTGAATCTGAGAGGCCCTTGATCTTTTGGGCGAGATTAAAAAGGAAAATCCCTCATAGCGCTCGCAGGCCAAACATGATTCTAATGCAGTGGGTATATGGCAGGAAACAAGTCCCAGGCCTGTCCCACTAACGAGACTGAACTCACTGATGTGTATGACAGACATACAGAGAAGCTGCAGCGGTGTGACAGACAGTTAAAGACATCTCATCTCCCCTGTATCTGTTAGGGCTGAGCGATAAGGCCAAAATTTCATTTCACAATATTTTTCTAAATGTTGATGCTATTTGATGTTTTTGAATAATACAAGTTCAAAATGTGCTTTGTAAGTTGTGCATGACCCTAGAGTGGCAACACATACATTCTAAGCAATTTCGAAATGGGTCTTTCTCCATTCTGCACTCATTTGAGATCCTTTCCACACTGCCACGTAGGGCTGCACTAGTTGAAAAAAAATAAGAAATCTAGGTGTTATTTTTAACAAAATACTGCAGTTGTAATTTAACTTTGATCAACACACTTGGGTGAACTGTTGAAATGATGGAAATAGAATAGTTATTATAATTTTATCCACCTCACTTTTTTAAACACTTAAAACGCGGAAACTATGGACACAACTTCCTCCCTGCTCCCGCATTATCATAATTCATATGCACGCCACAAGAAATTAGCTGATACATCATGACAAAATACACCATATTACTGTCCTGCTAATGTGCCTGGACTTTTAGGCTAAACAGATTGCAGATTGAGAAAAAAATGAAAAAATACAAATAAAAACCTAATATACCTATGACTTCGTTGTCTGATCAACTTTTTTATTTTGCTGTGTAAATTAATTACATATTCACTGCAGTATTAAGCCTAAGATTGAGTTTATGAATTATACGCTAATATGCATACGCGTCTAACTTAAAGGTGCTGCATGGTCAATCCGACATCTGCATTGGTCGTGCAGCATTTATGGTGATACGGCCTCTGCAAAATTCTGGGCATTCATACTTCTTGCGCTTCTCCGAGCAGCGCAGTGCTATTGGGAAAGGAAGTTGTCAAGGAAGTCAGATTGTGTTAATACAGGACCTCCCGCCCTCACCTACCATCAACCAATCATGTCAATGCAGAGCTATACGGAGCCCTCTGCATTGTTACAAAATTTGAGAGGCGCACGACAATGCGGTACAGACCTCAACTTGGCCTCTGACTGTCTCCGCAATTGAGTCACAACCTCCATCTGGCGCCTCTGACCACATTTTCGGATCATGCATAAATTGGCTCTTACATGCTGACTAGACCGGGCGCGTGCATGTGTCTGCCATCGTGTGCATGTTGATTTTGTTCATCCACACCAGACACGATCAGGACACTCAGGTTGAAATATCAAATCGAACTCTAAACCAACTATATTAATTTGGGGACAGGTCGAAAAGCATTAAACATTCATGGCAATTTAGCTAGCTAGGTTGCTGTTGCTAGCTAATTTGTCCTGGGATATAAACATTGGGTTGTTATTTTACCTGAAATGCACAAGTTCCTCTACTTTGACAATTAATCCACAGATAAAGAGTAAACAGAGTTTGTTTCTAGTAATCTCTCCTCCTTCAGTCTTCTTTGGACTTTACATGCCGGTTGGCAACCAACTTTAAGGTGCATTACCACCACCAACTGGACTGGAGTGTGGATCTCAGTTCATTTTTCAATCACCCACGTGGGTATATGCTCCTAAAAACCAATGAGGAGATGGGAGAGGCGGGACCTGCAGCGCGTCACAAATTGGAACCAAGTTTTTAGCGCCTGGCTACACAGATGCTCGTTTTAGCGCCTGGCTAGGCAGACGCTCATTGACCCGCGCAAGCAGTTTGGATGCAATGATTGAATAACATGTACATTTATTTTCCAACGCTCGTGCACGTAACGCGAGCGGTGTGGTCAACATCGGCTTAATCTCGAGCCAGTCTGTCTTCATTGTTCTGTTACGCAAGTGGCCTCTCCGCTGCCACAGCTATTCCTTTTAAATCTTGTGGATTCCCAGGAAAAGACAGACTACAAAAAGCTTGTTGGACACTTAGACATATTTTCTTTAGCCTATTAATAGCCTATTGGAGGACAGATGCACGCTTGCTCTTGCTTGCTGAATGTAACATAGGCTATAGAATTAATGGGCGGGCAGTTGGAAGGAAAAGCCCATATTTTCCTATAGTAGGTCTATCTTAATAGGCCACATCCTGATCCTGCCTATACCATATGAGTGGTCTGCCAATGTACCTATCTGGTCCTTCCAAACTGTCGAGAATAGACCCAAACTGATCCAAATGGTTGCATAACCAGGCCTAGGCTGTTGGCCTATGTAGTGTGGCTTGCGAAAGTATTGACACCCCTTGGCATTTTTCCTATTATGTTGCTTTACAACCTGGAATTAAAATAGATTTTTGGGGGGTTTGTATCATTTGATTTACACAACATGACTACCACTTTGAAGATGTAAAATATTTTTTATTGTGAAGCAAACAAGAAATAAGAAAAAAAAAACTTGAGCATGCATAACTATTCACCCCCTGCCCAAAGTCAATACTTTGCAGAGCCACCTTTTGCAGCAATTACATCTGCAAGTCTCTTGGGGCATGTCTCCATAAGCTTGGCACATCTAGCCACTGGGATTTTATCCCATTCTTCAAGGCAAAACTGCTCCAGCTCCTTCAAGTCGGATGGGTTCCGCTGGTGTACAGCAATCTTTAAGTCATAACACAGATTCTCAATTGGATTGAGGTCTGGGCTTTGACTAGGCCATTCCAAGACATTTATGTTTCCCCTTAAACCACTCGAGTGTTGCTTTAGCAGTATGCTTAGGGTCATTGTCCTGCTAGAAGGTGAACCTCCATCAGTCTCAAATCTCCAGAAGACTGAAACAGGTTTCCCTCAATTATTTCCCTGTATTTAGCACCATCCATCATTCCTTCAAGTCTGACCAGTTTCCCACCCCTGCCGATGAAAAACATCCCCACAGCATGATGCTGTGTTCTCGGGAGTGATGAGAGGTGTTGGGTTTGCGCCAGACATAGCGTTTTCCTTGATGGCCAAAAAGCTAAATTTGTCTCATCTGACCAGAGTACCTTCTTCCGTATGTTTGGGGAGTCTCCCACATGCCTTTTGGCAAACACCAAACGTGTTCGCTTCTTTTTTTCTTTAAGCAATGGCTTTTTTTCTGGCCACCCTGCCGTAAAGCCCAGCTCTGTGGAGTGTACGGCTTAAAGCTGTCCTATGGACAGATACTCCAATCTCCGCAGTGGAGCTTTGCAGCTCCTTCAAGATTATCTTTGGTCTCTTTGTTGCCTCGCTAATTAATGCCCTCCTTGCCTGGTGCATGAGTTTTGGTGGGCGGCCCTCTCTTGGTAGGTTTGTTGTGGTGCCATATTCTTTCAATTTTTGAATAATGGATTTAAATGGTGCTCCGTGGGATGTTCAACGTTTCTGATATTATTTTATAACCCAACCCTGAGCTGTACTTCTCCACAACTCTGTCCCTGATCTGTTTGGAGAGCTCCTTGGTCTTCATGGTGCCGCTTACTTGGTGGTGCCTCTTGCTTAGTGGTGTTGCAGACTGTGGGGGCTTTCAGAACAGGTGTATATATACTGAGATCATGTGACACTTAAATAAAGTCCACCTGTGTGTAATCTAACTAATTATGTGACTTTGAAGGTAATTGGTTGCACTAGATCTTATTTAGGGGCTTCATAGCAAAAAGTGTTTTTTATTTTATTTTTTGAAACAACAAAATCACCAATTTGGACTATTTTGTGTATGTCTATTACATGAAATCCAGATAAAAATCCATTTAAATTACAGGTTGAAATGCAACTTAATAGGAAAAACGCCACGGGAGGTGAATACTTTTGCAAGGCACTGTAGTTATTTCGGCATGAAACAAAACAGGATGTGTGAGCAGTTATTCAAATGTGCCTACATCACCGCAATTTCACTGCCATTTCTTGGACTTTGACAGGTAAATATTAAGCCTTTAGCCTTAATATTTAGCTAATGAATGGTCTAATGTCTGGCAAATATTTAGCTTCTTACTTCGGCTACACATCACTAGGCTCTCTCTTCCAGCTGCTCCCAGGCCAACAGGCTATAGGCTACGCAAGCCTCTCCGCAATAGGCATTCCTCTTCTCGTGAAATCTCAGGAAAAGCTATAGGCTACAAAACCTATAGGACATTTATTTAGATATTTTTTATACTAGGCCTAATTGCCTATTCGGGGAATGAGGCAGGCTTGCTAATTGCTGAATGTATAACAGGCCTACAGCATAGAATACGCTAGTCGAGGAGAAAAAGTGCATTGGTGTGATCACTTTTGGCCAGTTACGATAATTATTGCACTGATGCATTACAAATAGTTGCACAGGACATACAGAGATGAGCACAGTGAAAACAAAGACCCAAAGGAACTGACAACCATTAGAAAAATTGAAATCACTTGCAACGAAGCAATGACATGCTGTAAAAGATGTGCAGGCTTAATGGCGTTTGTTGTTGAATTGCTACATTTAAATACAAGTTACTAGATTATTTTTCATTAGGCCTACATGTACATTGAAGTATTATTTGCAGTTGTGTTAATTTTTCATAGTGACATCCTGAAAGCACTGAATGGTCTGAACCAGCTAGAGACCTCATGAATGGTCTTGTGTTAACACTTGATTAATAGGCAGCGTGCAGAAGGATGCGTTGATCAGTGGATTGACAGGTGTAGGACTGTAGAACAATAAACCTTCCTCTAGTGTGGATGCTTTTATAGTTATGTAGCATATAGTATTTCATTATAGTTACCTTTATAGTTATTGGCTTGGTGGATGGCCCGGGCCTTAACTCTTGACACAACACAACTAACGTTATCCTCACAACAGAAATAGCCTACTAGTAAGTCTAGCTAACGTTAGCGAACTTGAATGAAATAAATATAAAAATATCACATACTTATTTACTTGACTTTTATACTCTATAAAATTGACTCTTTCAAATAATTGACTCTGGCAAGTTTTCCACCGGCAGGCTTCTGTAGGGAAGTAAAGTGGAAGTCAAATCCCTGACTTCCTGTTGTTTTACTGTGCCCATAGCAACGTTCGAAAATGAGGTAGATAGTATATAATAGCAGGCACTTTGAATACAGTGCTGTTAGACATGATAAAGAATGAAAAACCCAGGGAGGCGTTATTGTGATAGGGTAGGAACTCATTGGTCAGGGTAGGAACTCATTGGTCAGTGTTTCCTAGGGGACCCTATAATCTTTGGCTACATTAAATGTTTTCTATTAGCTACTTCATGTAGCTAACATATTCATGCTTAGCCTATTCCTCTTTTATTTAGAAGATACTTTTGCACCCCCCCCCCCCAAAAAAAAGTGGATTTATGTATCAGGCTGTATTAGCTAGCTACGTTAGCTCTGACTCAGTACATTTATTTGTTAGATAGCCAGCTAGCTATGGTGCACATTTGTGGCCTGCTGGAGGTCATTTTGCAGGGATCTGGCAGTGCTCCTCCTGCTCAAAGGCGGAGGTAGCGGTCCTGCTGCTGGGTTGTTGCCCTCCTACGGCCTCCTCCACGTCTCCTGATGTACTGGCCTGTCTCCTGGTAGCGCCTCCATGCTCTGGACACTACGCTGACAGACACAGCAAACCTTCTTGCCACAGCTCGCATTGATGTGCCATCCTGGATGAGCTGCACTACCTGAGCCACTTGTGTGGGTTGTAGACTCCGTCTCATGCTACCACTAGAGTGAGAGCACCGCCAGCATTCAAAAGTGACCAAAACATCAGCCAGGAAGCATAGGAACTGAGAAGTGGTCTGTGGTCACCACCTGCAGAATCACTCCTTTATTGGGGGTGTCTTGCTAATTGCCTATAATTTCCACCTTTTGTCTATTCCATTTGCACAACAGCATGTGAAATTTATTGTCAATCAGTGTTGCTTCCTAAGTGGACAGTTTGATTTCACAGAAGTGTGATTGACTTGGAGTTACATTGTGTTGTTTAAGTGTTCCCTTTATTTTTTTGAGCAGTGTATTTAGTTGCATATGCAAGTAAAATGGCCCACTGTTGATTAACTTAACCTGAACTGAAACAACAGTGAAACAGCAAAATCTGTTTGGATGTCAGGCTACCATGTCGGTGTAAAATGACGCAAGTCAAGCACCCCTTACCTTTCAATATGTCTAGACATATTCTTCCCAGCTTGTCTACGTTGGGGTGGTATATTTTGGTCATAAAGCGTACTTTTGGAGCTGCCATTGGGTATTCCTCGGGAAGAAAGAGTTCAAGTTTAAACGTGCCGCCTTCAAAGGGCGAGTCCTGGGGCCCGGCGATGACCACATGGAAGTAGCGGGCGTTACCTTCGTCAGGCTCCGCCTTGATGCCTGGGACAGGCTCCGCCATCAAGCGCTGAGTCTCCTGACAAACGACAGACATACAAACAGAGTTAGGCCTAGATGCAAATCTTGTGGTGGTAACCATTGTTCAGCAGGCACATTTGTACGATTGTTCCAGATGCGCATGCTCTGTAATGTTTTGAAAACAATATATGTATTACTAGTAAGAACTAACGTGGTATATTGAATAATAAATGTTTCTGTGACCTGAGTCTTTTAACCAAAATGTCACGAGACAAAAATCTTCACCTGCCCCTTTAAGGCCGGGAGGTTACCGTGGTAGCGCGACTGGAGTCATGTTTCTACCTGTGAGATTGAGTCTGACAAGCAGCAGCGTTGTCAGAAACAGAAAAACAACCTAGTTTATGAACAAAATGTAAATAGGCAAGAAACAAAGTGTCACTTCAGTAGACTTTCGTTTCAAGTAAATTAGACCAACTTTTATACCAGCTCTTTAAGTGCGCACAGCCACCAGCCAGGCAGTGTTTCCAGTGCGAGGTGGGATAGGCTATATAGGATTCGTAGTTTGACTTTGTGCGATTAATTTACCAGCTATGAAACAAAAACGGCGGAACTACTTTGAAAACTGCTAGTGCAGCATTTATTTTACTGTAAACGTGATCATACTTGACTATTTTTATTTAAAAAATACGAGTGAAATGCTCACACTGTGGAGCCCTGACCCCTGCCAACGTGGCTGGTGAAGTAAACATTTTACACGCCAATGACAAAATCGACAGGTGGTGGGTGTTAATTTTAGGCCCTGGCTGTGACCTGGAGAAAAACACACCCTTCTCAACATGACTGAGCATAAGCAATCTGATACGGCCTTATGGTAATGCAAGAGGCAGGGTGACACCTGTGACAGGTGCAGCAACAAAGATGGACTTTTACAGACCTAGGCCTATTCCTCTTCACTCGCCTACTAATTTTCCCATTGTAGCCTAAAATACCAAAACAGTGCATTAGGGAAATATTCAGACCCTTGACATTTTCCACATTTTGTTACCTTACAGCCTTATTAAAAAATGCCTCAAATATTTTTCCCCTCATCCATCTACAAACAATACCCCAAAATGACAAAGCAAAAACCGTTTAGAAATTCTTGCAAATGTATAAAAATAAAACACCTTGTTTACATATGTATTCAGACCATTTGCTATGAGACTCGAAATTGAGCTCACGTGCATCCTGTTTCCATTGATCATCCTTGAGATGTTTCTACAACTTGATTTACCACCTGTTGTAAATTCAATTGATGTTACATGATTTGGAAAGGCACACACATGTCTATATAAGGTCCCACAGTTGACAGTGCATGTCAGAGCAAAAACCTGGGGAAGGGTACAAAAAAATGTCTGCAGCATTGAAGGTCCCAATGAACACAGTGGCCTCCATCATTCTTAAAAATAGAAGTTTGAAACTACAAAGACTCTTCCTAGAGCTGTCCACCCGGCCAAACTGAGCATTCGGGGGAGAAGGGCCTTGGTCAGGGAGGTGACCAAGAACCCGATGGTCACTCTGATATGGCTCCAGAATTCTTCTGTGGAGATGGGACAAACTTCCTGAAGGACAACCAACTCTGCAGCACTCCACCAATCATGCCTTTATGGTAGAGTGGCCATATGGAAGCCACTCCTCAGTAAAAGGCACATGACAGCCCGCTTGAAGATTGCCAAAAGGCACCCAAAGGACTCTGACCATGAACAACAAGAGTCTTTGGTCTGATGAAACCAAGATTGAACTCTTTGGGCTGAATGCCAAGTGTCATGTCTGGAGGAAACCTGGCACCATCCCTACGGGGAAGCATGGTGGTGGTAGCATCATGCTGTGGGGATGTTTTTCAGCGGCAGGGACTGGGGGACTAGTCAGGATCAAGGGAAAGATGAACGGAGCAAAGTACAGAAAGATCCTTGAGCGCTCTGGAGCAGGTTCCAAGGACTGGTGCGAAGGTTCACCTTCCAACAGGACAACGACCCTAAGCACACAGCCAAGACAACAAAGGAGTGGCTTCGGGACAAGTCTCTGAATATCCTTGAGTGGCCCAGCCAGAGCCCGGACTTGAACCCGATCAAACATCTCCGGAGAGACCTCAAAATAGCTGTGCAGCGACACTCCCCATTCAAACTGACAGAGCTTGAGAGGATCTGCAGAGAAGAATGAGAGAACCTCCCCAAATACAGGTGTGCCAAGCTTGTAGCGTCATACCCAAGGAGACTCAAGGCTGCGATCAATGCCAACGTTGCGTCAACAAAGTACTGAGTAAAGGGTCTGAATATTTATGTAAATATGATATTTCCGTTTGCAGAAATTTCTACAAAACTGTTTTTGCTTTGTCATTATGGGGTATTGTAGATTGAGGCCACTGTGTTCTTGGGGACCTTCAATGCTGCAGACATTTTTTTGTACCCTTCCCCAGATCTGCGCCTCGACACAATCCTGTCTCAGAGCTCTACGGACAATTCCCTCAACCTATTATTAGCTAATTAGCCTGCTATAGTAGGCCACTTTGTAGACTAACTCAAGTTGGTAGCTAGCTAGATAACTTGACACTGTTTAGCTAAGTGAATTAAATGTAATCAGCTAGCTAAAAAGGAAGTTAGCTATCTTGATGTAATCATTGTACATTTAAAATAGTCTCCAAATGCATTAGATAACAGCCATGGAAGAGGGTGAAAATGCAGCTCCAGCTGTCAGTAAAGGGAGCGTATAGGCTACTGGATAGCCTAGGCAAGTGTTTCTCAAACCCGGTCCTGGGGCACGTTTTGGTTTTTGCCTTAGCACTACACAGCTGATTCAAATAACCAACTCATCCTCAAGCTTTTATTATTTGAATCAGCTGTGTAGTGCTAGGGCAAAAAACAAAACGTGAACCCAGGGGGGCCCCAGGACCGAGTTTGGGAAACCATGCGGCTGCCTAGGCTAGCTACTGGATAGGGCAGGTAACTTTGTGGGAGGACATTATGAAAATATTCTCTAGTTCCAGTCCCTAGAGGGGAAAACTTTGAGGACAGATATTAGCAACATAATATAACAGTGCTGTATAATGAAGCCTGTTTCTTTGTGATGTTTTCTTTCCTCCGATATGAAAAGCTGCGACAGCCTGTTTGCAGATGAAGAGAGGTCCTAATGAATATCCCAAGAAAGCTTGGGTATATCCTATATGCCATGGGTTATATGTGTAGGCCTACCTATGTTAGCAAACATTGTATACAAAAATACAGTTAATCACACACAATGTATAAACCTATTACAATTGGAGCATGCCAAACCTGCTGGAGGTCCTCAATGTGCAAGGTTCTGTTTCAGCCCAGCAATAACACACCTGATTCAACTTATCAGGTCTAATGAGTTGATAATCAAGTGTGCTATTGCTGGGCTGGAATAGAAGTCTGCTCACCCAGTAGATAGGGATCAGTGGAGCAAGGTTGGCTACCACTGGTATGGAGTTTTTGTTCACCTGAAATGATGCTTCAGTAATAATAGTGTACTTGTTACTACTCAATGTTCTATTGTTGTTTAGACTACATACGAGTTAACTTATTTGTACATTTTGAAGTGATAAAGTGTTGATTCTTTGATGTGTTTAAAATGTTTTAATTGTTAAACTACTATTCAAATTGAACTAGTGTCAATGATGATCACAATCCTGCAATAAAGAGGGTAAGGGGTTCTGTCTCTAATGTGCAGGTGTTGTATTCTCAAAAATGAAAATGTCCTTGATGTCTAGTTGTAAGATCTCCAATTTGATTAATTTAATTTTCATGCTCTCTCATTATATCAGCTACAGTACCAGTCAAAAGTTGACACCTACTCATTCAAGGTCTTTTCTTTATTTTTTTACATAGTAGAATAATAGTGAAGACATGAAAACTATGAAACAACACATATGGAATCATGTAGCAACCAAAAGTGTTAAATAAAAATACATTTTATATTTGAGATTCTTCAGTAGCCACCCTTTGCCTTGATGACAGCTTTGCACACTCTTGGCATTCTCTCAACCAGCTTCATGAGGTAGTCACCTGGAATGCATTTCAATTAATAGGTGTACCTTGTTAAAAGTTCATTTGTAGAATTTATTTCCTTCTTAATGCGTTTGAGCCCATCAGTTGTGTTGTGACAAGGTAGGGGTGGTATACAGAAGATAGCCCTATTTGGTAAAAGACCAAGTCCATATTATTGCAAGAACAGCTTAAATAAGCAAAGAGAAACGACAGTCCATCATTACTTTACGACATGAAGGTCAGTCAATCTGTAAAATTACAAGTCTCTTCAAGTACAGTCGCAAAAACCATCAAGCGCTATGATGAAACTGGCTCTCATGAGGACCGCCACAGGAATGGAAGACCCAGAGTTACCACTGCTGCAGAGGACAAATTCATTAAAATAACTGCACCTCAGATTGCAGCCCAAATAAAAGTAAGACGCATCTCAACATAAACTGTTCAGAAGAGAGTGCAAAAAAAAAACGGTACTATAAGGACACCAATAAGAAGAGATACTTGCTTGGGCCAAGAAACACGAGCAATGGACAAATAGACCAGTGGAAATCTGTCTGACGAGTCCAAATTTGAGATTTTTGGTTCAATCCATTGTGTCTTTGTGAGAAGCAGAGTAGGCGAACAAATTATCTCCGCATGTGTGGTTCCTACCATGAAGCATGGAGGAGGTGGTGTGATGGTGCTTTGCTGGTGACACTGTGATTTATTTAGAATTCAAGGCACACTTAACCAGCATGGCTACCACAGCGATTCGCCTTCCCATCTGGTTTGCGCTTAGTGAGACTATCATTTGGTTTTCAACAGGACAATGATCCAAAACACACCTCCAGGCTGTGTAAGGGCTATTTGACCAAGAAGGAGAGTGATGGAGTGTTGCATCAGATGTCCTGGCCTGCACAATCACCCGACCTCAACCCAACTGAGATGGTTTGGGATGAGTTGGACAGCAGAGTGAAGGAAAAGCAGCCAACAAGTGCTCAGCATATGTGGGAACTCCTTCCAGCTGGATGAGAGAATCAAGGCAAAGGGTGGCTACTTTGAATATCAAATATAACATTTATTTGGATTTGTTTAACACTTTTTTGGTTACTACATGATTCCATGTGTTATTTCATAGTTTTGATGTCTTCACTATTGTTGTACAATGTAGAAAATACAATACCCTCAACCTCTCCCATCTATTTCTGATGCCCATCCAGGTTGATTTTTATTTGCCATATATTTTTAACTGTGCTGTTTCACAAAAGTTCTTAACTTACATACATTTTACAGACACAGTATATTTTACATTTTGTTATCTTGTTGTTATTAGTCCCAGACTTCAGTTTCATTCAACCCCTCCCATCCATCGCTTAACACCATCCAAATTGGATTTCTATATTTTTCAACTGTGCTGTGATGCTTCACAAAAGTTCTGAACCTTTCTATTCTCATTTTCTACAGATTGTAAATTAAAGAAATATTTTTGCTAAAAGTATTATATTATTGATCGATTGACTATGACTTTTCAAATCACCCAGTATTGCTATCTGCAGCGTTAGCTCCAGGTAAATGTTGCAATTCTTTATCCATTCCTGGACCTGTGACCAAAAACAAGCTACATATGGACAGTACCAAAACAAATTATCTAATGATTCAGTCTCTTCACAGCAAAACCTGCAGAACTGGGAAGGTTGTAACCCCCATATAACATTCTATTGGTTGCAAGAATTTTGTATAATAATTTAGAAAAATTCAAAGTTTTGAATCTGGCGTCGTTTTGCTTATCAGTTCATAAACCATGTGCCATGGGATCGGTACATCGAAAAACTCTTGCCAACTATTTTGCAATCTATACGGCACAGCTGTAAATTTTTGGGTCCTTAAATTAAAGTGGTTTATTTTTATATTCATCACACTTTTCTTTAACCAATTTTGGTCTTCAATGCAGGGCCGACAGACAAGTTCCTTAATTTTTCCCCCTCCCACAGAAACCGGGTTTATGTGAAAAGTTACATACACAGCTGGAAAATATGGACACGGACAACGTGACAGTGCGCACCAAGGAAGAGGCGCCACGGACAGACAGAGCTGAAATTTCACTACTTGACATGTATGATGAAATCCTGGTTGAGACTGAACAAATGAACAATGAAACAGCACAGCAAGTAAGTGAAAGATATAGGTTTTGATTATGTTTTACTGGTAATGGGGACATAGGTAAATGCCAACAAAATAACTTTTTTGGTCAGTGTGGTGTGTGTGTGTGTAACCTTCACTTCACTAGGCAAGTCAGTTAACACTTCTTATGGCTGCAGGGGCAGTTTGAGTAGCTTGGATGAAAGGTGCACAGAGGTGCCCATAGTAAACTGCCTGCTCCTCAGTCCCAGTTGCTAATATATGCATATTATTATTCGTATTGGATAGAAAACACTCTGAAGTTTCTAAAACTGTTTGAATGATGTCTGAGTATAACAGAACTCATATGGCAGGCAAAAACCTGAGAAAAAGTCCAAACAGGAAGTGGGAATTCTGAGGTTGGTCAATTTTCAACACAGCCCCTACAGAACACACAGTGGGATATGGATGAGTTTGCACTTGCTACGGCTTCCACTAGATGTCAACAGCCTGTAGAACCTTGTCTGATGCCTCTACTGTGTAGTGGGGCCAAAGGAGACAGGAAATAGTCAGGTCTACCATGACCTGGCCATGCTCTGACCATGCGCGTTCACATGAGAGGGAGCTCTGTTCCATCGCACATCTGAAGTCAATGTAATTCTCCGGTTGGAACGTTACTGAAGATTTATGTTAAAAACATTCTAAAGATTGATTCAATACATCGTTTGACATGTTTCTACTGACTGTTACGGAACTTTTTGACATTTCGTCAGCTTTTAGTGAACGCGCTTTCTGACTTTGGATTTGTTTACCAAACACACTAACAAAAATAGCTATTTGGACATAAATGATGGACATTACCGAACAAAACGAACATTTCTTGTGGAAGTGGGAGTCCTGGGAGTGCATTCCGACGAAGATCAAAGGTAAGTGAAGATTTGTAATGCTTTTTATGAGTTTTGTTGACTGCACAATTTGGTGGGTATGGCTTCCTTTTGTGGCTGAACGCTGTTCTCAGATTATTGATGGATATAAATATGAGCTTTTTCGAACAAAACATATGTATTGTGTAACATGAAGTCCTATGAGTGTCATCTGATGAAGATCATCAAAGGTTAGTGATTAATTTTATCTCTTTCTGCTTTTTGTGACTCCTGTCTTTGGCTGGAAAAATGACTGTTTTTCTGTGATTGTGCGGTGACCTAACATAATCGTTTGTGGTGCTTTCGCTGAAAAGCCTATTTGAAATCAGACACTTTGGTGGGATTAACAACAAGATTACCTTTAAAATGGTATAAGATACATGTATGTTTGAGGAATTTTAATCATGAGATTTCTGTTGTTTGAATTTGGCGCCCTGCACTTTCACTGGCTGTTGTCATATCATCCCGTTAACGGGATTGCAACCATAAGAAGTTAAGAACAATTTCTTATTTACAATGACGGCCAAACCCGGCAAAATGTGCATCGCCCTATGGGACTCCCAATCAAGGCCGGATGTGACAGAACCTGGATTCGATCCAAGGACTGTAGTGACGCCTCTTGCACTGAGATGCATTGCCTTAGACCGCTGCGTCCGTGTGTGTGTGTGTTAACTATACTAGAATGCTGTAAAAAGGCCACCAATATTAAACATTTTGGTGTTGTTTTTTTGGCAAGGAAAATATCAGATATCGAACAAAAATGTCATATTGGTGCGTCCCTAGTTACTATACATATAACTTTAACCCATTTCATAAGAGATTCTCCAAAATGTAAATATTCCAGGCATTTATATATAAACTCCAGTCATACTTTATCAAAGGCCTTTTCAAAGTCAGCTATGAATACCAGGCCTGGTTTCCCAGTTTTTCATATTGTTCTATTGTTTCCAGTACTTGCCTTATATCTCCAATGTATCGTCCATGTAAAAAACCTGTCTGATTAGGATTAATAATGTCCGACAATACCTTTTTAATTCTATGCGTTAAGCATTTTGCTAGAATTTTTGTATCACAACAGTGTAAGAGGCCTCCAATTTTGTAAATGGACTGGATCTTTATATTTACCACTTGGATCCTGTTTCAGTTATAATGAAATCAGACCTTCTTGTTGTGTGTATGATAAACTACCATTTATATAGGAGTGGTTTAAACATGCTAATAATGGTCCTCTGAGTATATAAAAAAATATTTGGTATACCTCCACTGGTATGCAATCCAGCCCTGGAGTTTTCCCAGACTTAAAGGCTTTAATTGCATCAATAAATTCCTCCTCTGTAATTTGGCCTTCCATTAGTCTTTCTGTACAGATGTTAATTTTACATTATTAATAGAAAAAAAATACATACAATTAGCTTTGGATAATGGAGATGGAGACAAACAAAAACATATGCCTTAAGTACTTTACTTACTCTTTCAAAATACTGTTTGGTGAATCATGGGTGACTCCGTCATTTGTAACAAGCTTCAGTTAATTATTTTTCATAGCATTTCCATGATTAAAAAATAATTGCATTTTATCTTCATATTCATATTATAATATATTACTCTTGATCTTTTTTTAATACGTTCCTCCATTTCTTTTTCCTCTAACTTATTCTGAGCCTCTATGGTACAGTTTTTATTGCTATCCATCTGTACTGTTAGTCCTTCCATTTCCTTTGACCTCATACAGTGGCTTGCGAAAGTATTCACCCCCCTTGGCATTTTTCCTATTTTGTTGCCTTACAACCTGGAATTAAAATAGATTTTTTTGTGGATTTGTATCATTTGATTTACACAACCACTTTGCAGATGCAAAATATTTTTTGTTGTGTAACAAACAAGAAATAAGACAAAAAAATGAACTTGAGCGTGCATAACTATTCACCCCTCCGAAGTCAATACTTTGTAGAGCCACCTTCTGCAGCAATTACAACTGCAAGTCTCTTGGGGTATGTCTCTATAAGCTTGGCACATCTAGCCACTGGGATTTTTGTCCATTCTTAAAGTGGTCCTATGGACAGATACTCCAGTCTCCGCTGTGGAGCTTTGCAGCTCCTTCAAGATGATCTTTGGTCTCTTTGTTGCCTCTCTGATTAATGCACTCCTTGCCTGGTATGTGAGTTTTGGTGGGCGGCCCTCTCTTGGCAGGTTTGTTGTGGTGCCATATTCTTTCCATTTTTTAATAATGAATTTAAATGGTGCTCAGTGGGATGTTCAAAGTTTCTGATATTTTTTAATAACCCAACCCTGATCTGTACTTCTCCAGGACTTTGTCCCTGACCTGTTTGGAGACGACCTTGTTCTTCATGGTGCCGCTTGCTTGGTTGTGCCCCTTCCTTACTGGTGTTGCAGACTCTGGGGCCTTTTGGAACAGGTGTATATATACATTGAGATCATGTGAAACTTCAATTGCACACAGGAGGACTTTAATTAGGTGACTTCTGAAGGTAATTGGTTGCAACAGATCTTATTTAGGGTCTTCATAGCAAAAGGGTGAATACATATGTATGCACCTCTTCAGTTTTCATTTCACTTGACCAATTTTGACTATTTTGTGAATGCCCATCACATGAAATCCAAATAAATTACAGGTTGTAATGCAACAAAATAGGAAAAACGCCAAGGGAATGAATACTTTTGCAATGCACTGTAGCTGACACCCCATTCTTTCTGCAGACATCTTTGAATCTTAATTTGGAGCAGATATTTAAGAGGTTTTGCAAAACCTTATAACATAAATCCTTGAGGGAGATTTTAATGTAATTCCGTTACCTAAGTATGTAACGGCAAAGTTCTTCCACTAAATTAGTCTTTGTAATTTTTTTCCGTGGACATTTTTTAAAGTAGTTCTTGTACATGGAGTTGTATGGTTTGTTAAACTTTGAAATCAATGTTTTTTGTTTGACATAGATTTTAAGGTAAAAAAAAACTTAGTCAAAGCGTAATTCCATTACAGTGGTATTGCCCTAAAGCTACAGATAGCGTTGAGAGAAAGACAACAAAGAAGAACAAAAAGAGTGGAATATCATCAACCACTGTACATGCTGCTGTTTTTTCTTTTTCCTGAATGCACCTCCGAGCGAGATTCCTAAAATGTTTCAGATAACCCACAGACAAAAACACACAGTCCAAACACAGACAAGAGAGGCTCCCGGACCAGTAGCACACTCACAGGGGCTCAGGGGGCCAAGCTCACTGAGAACAGTTCCCAGAACTTCCCAGCCCTCCCATCTTTTCCAACCAATGTTACCATCATAAGTGTTCCCTCTCTTACTCAACCCCTTTCACCACCTGTGTGAATGTCCCTTTCTCTGTTAGCATAATAGCATTGATTCAATGACAACTACCAATGACAGAGGACATGAACTTGGGAATACGAAGCACAGCCCAGCATTCCCTATGTGGGCCACAATGTTTTTGGAGGTGCTCGAGATTAGAAAGTTGAAACGAATTGTAGGATAGAGGCCAACTAGTAACAACTGTTTTATAGTTTAATATACTAGCTACAAGGCATTCTTGAATCCACAATGTAGCCTAGACTGTTTCAGCACAGAGAGCCATCAACTTGACAGGGGATAATGAAAACAAGGCGCTGAGGTCCACAGACCGAACAGATGCTGGGTAGAGACAGTCATGACTTCATTGATCTGTGAATGAGTGAAGACAGTCAACCCATGCAAACAAACTGCCTAGCCTGGAAGGAGAGACCGGAGAACAACTAGGCTAGTGAGTGAGAACAAAACAATAATTCTAAACACACAAAGTGATAGTACAATAGCTTAAGCTCACTGTATATAACTAATAGTATGATGTTCACCTCTGCACCAATCTTACAACTCTCTCCTGACCTGATCTTTATGCTACACTAGCTTCAGGAGTGACAATTGCTGTGTGACAATTTCTCCAAATGCACTGGGAACATGCTGGAAGTAAGGAACCTCTAGTATACTGGTGCATCTAGGCCTAATCCCTTACTCATGTGTATGTCAAATTAAATTAACTATTGATGTCCCACTTCTCGTGTCAGCATAGCTAGCTAAACTAAAATATTTGCTGTGTCTTGGCCTATAGCCCTGACAGCTGTGGTGTGACATGACGAGCTAGCTATCTTTCTAATCAGATCTTTCGTAATGATATACTGTCTAATGTCTATATACACCACATATTAATATTCTGGATTCTGACTCACTATAATATATCTACTCTGGATTGTTCATTTGACCAGTTCAGTAATTTCTTGATTTGTTGTTCTGATTATTTGTGTAATGGTATTGTATTTGCAAGACATTCTACTGCAGTGTTGGAGCTAGCTAGTGGGTAAATCCATGTGAATTCAATTACTTTTTAGGGTTTCCACCCACTCTGCCCAGAGTAAGTGAAAACATGCTTTGGTGATGAAATTTATAAAATACATTATATGTAGACAAGCTTATTCTGTATTGTTCCGAGCGGTCTTTAACATTTCATTACCAGTATATCCAAAAAGTAGAATTTCGTAATCTAATAGCTTTCTCGCAGTAACTTAAGGATTTTACATGTTGTGGTGGTCGTTTTCAAAGTTGTTACCACATGTAACAAAAAGCAAAATTAGCATGACACAATTTGAATTAAACGTATGCATTAATATGAAAAGTGTATACTAAAATATGAAAATACTACATGTCATGTCTCAAAATCGATATCTATCTTACCTCTATATTGTTTAATGTCCTGCAGATTCGAGAAGATGAGTTCAACTAGAACGTGAACCGGTCAGGTAGCCTTCATTCTGGCACAGAATCAAGCCTAGTTGACACACTGCTGTGCAATTTTACTTATTTTTGACCACTTTTCTCTCTGGCCTCCACTGATTTAGGCACCCTAATTTTGGCCATTGTACAAGGGTAAAAACTCCAATAACATTTGAACAGCTTATGAGAGAGACATGGGGCTTGGATGAGTTGGTTTTCTTCAAAGAGTATCTACACAATTGACACTTTTTGACAACACCCCTTTTGATTTGAACGAAACCTCCCACACATATTTGCCCATTGTAGAAGCTCAGAAAGGGACCTTTTGTACGAAAATAAGAGTTTGCTGTCAAAAAGTGACTGAATTCAAATTAACTTACCCTACATAGCTAAGAATTGCACCTGCAATAACACCTGCAAATCTGTCTGTGTACGAGACCAATAAACTTTTATTTGAAGTGATGACTGGTAAGGGGAATCGTACCGTCCATTTCAATTAATTAAGATCATAACACTGAGATCCCGCTAATGCCCTGACCTCTGCCTATATCATCACTTACGGTAGCTAACTAACTTCGCAACAGAGGCCTAACGGGAAATATTTGTCACACAATGGTAACGTTCTAAATGCTAACTCAATAGCCTGCTAAATTGACCCTTTAATGCTTAAGGACTAAGTATCTTTATACTAATGAGCAATTTAGCCCAAAGTAAAGATTGCAACCGTTTATATTGTGGCACAGTTACGGGAGTAGGCTGTCTGGTTGTGCATTCATTGCAACACACATGTACGGCTAGCTATAGAGTTTGCTAGTTATAGTGTTTGCTAGCTATAGTGTTAGCTAGCTATTTGGAAAGGGCGGAATGGGTGACTGGCTGGCTAACGTTTAAGATAACTAGCTAGCAAGCTAACGTTATATTGATTGCAAACTCTCTCAGACTCTGGTCAGTACGCTACATTCACTGTGTATAGTGTATTAACGAATAAACAACCACACAAAAGCCACATTTCTTTGCCATCTTTTACAGGCGTGGGTGTATTTTTAACCCACCTTTATTCCGTTTATTAGGAACAGGGTCGAAACGGAAGTAACTTCGCAGCTGCGGCAAATGCAAGCTAAGTCAATTACGAACAGTGTGGAGCATTTTAGGATTAGCTAGCTAGGACATCATGAATCTGTCATAGACAACAACAATAGTATGTGTAATTCGTAAAGCACTGAATAGTTACCTTAATGATCCTACGGGGCAGTCCTGCCATCTTGTTTTTAATGAGGGGTTTAGCTGTGACTCTTCTCTTTCGTTTGCATTGACAGCGAAAGGCGCGCACACACCTCTTCCGGTGTTCTGCTCATTTTGCGTCATGGGACCATCCTGAAAGTGTAACGTAAATAAATGTAGCTAGTTTGGAAAATGTACTTTTATTATGGTCAATGGGTATGATACGTGACAGTGATTGATTGGACATATCCCCATCTCAAAGTCAGTGATGTTTGTGTAAACATCTGTGATTAATTTCGTTTCATGTTAGTCTTACTGTTGCTGTGAAATAGACATAGGTAGGCTTTGGATCCATCACACAGGCACACTGTCCCTTGATCAATTTCAAAATGTTAATCATTTCTTGGTAAGGTGGCAATCGAAAGGGCTATATGATTTAATTTTAATTTTCAAAATGTCTGGCCTACATGGGTTTCACAATTATTTTGTACATCTATTTCTGAGAGGCCTATGATATGACCAATGCATTGTGCATGTGGTGCTCTATAATTTACAACCAATCAATCAATCAATCAAATGTATTTATAAAGCCCTTTTTACATCAGCCGATGTCACAAAGTGCTATACAGAAACCCAGCCTAAAACCCCAAACAGCAAGCAATGCAGATGTAGAAGGACTTGCTTTTGTTGCTTTTAAAGATTATAAACAGAACACAGTGAACTAGCTGTTCTGTTCCCTCATGAGACTAAACAAACCTGTGTATTTCCTCCCCTCAATGGTAAACTACCGGACCAGATCAGGATGCAGGGATCAGCATTGTACAATGGGACCCGTGGAGCTCCACCTCTTGGAGCTCCACGGGTCCCATTGAAAAGGCTGACTAGAGAGAAGGCTGACTAGAGAGAAGGTGACCAGCTGACTACAGGCATGCACACTCTGTACCAGCACATGAGAACAGGTAGGACACACACTCTATAGAGATGTATTTCTCTGCCATAAGCTGTCAGGTCAATTACAGGCTGAAGATGTAGAGCAGAGAATTACATGTGTCCCAATACAGAAATGATTAGATTTGGATTGGAGATGGATTGTGAGAGGTAAGAGCTATGGGATTGTTGCTGTTGAAATCTGTAAGAATCCTAACTAAATCTGATCTCATTCAAATTTGAATTGTTATGATATTATTTTGATTGCCATATTTTAAAATGAGTGATTCCTCATGAAACCAGGACAAAAAAAGACCATTATTTTGGGGATTGTTATGAAAATTAAACCATAGAATAGTCCTTTGGATGAATTATTGTTGACATATATTTGACATTTGTATCTAAAAGCATAATTGAGAAAATATTTATCAAAGTTGCCATATTTATGACATTTTGGCCTTACCCAGGCCTCCTGTAAGACTCCATAATGTTTCATCTGTAGGTGCTACAAAGCAAAAATATGTGTGTCATATGAAGCTTTACCGCTTGCTTTGTAATATGACCTGTTTTTTGATTTCAATAATTGTACCTTTAGATAGAAATGTCAAATATTTGTCAACAATCCTCCAAAGGACCATTTTATGGATTACATTTCGTGAGAATTGGTATTGGTATTTTTCTGTCCTGGTTGTGTGAGCTAAGTGTTTCCATATCGTTAAATAGAAGAACAAAGTTTGACTTCTGGATTTTGAGTTTTACATTATGGCAGTTGATAAAAATGGCCTCTTTTGCCAACTCACTGTTCTGTTCTCTCAGCATAGCTTTAAAATAGTTGAACACATTTAAACTCACAGCTTTCATAACAGTGCTTAGGAATTAACATTACAAGCAACAATGGTAGACATATGAAAATAACCATGTTAAAAATCTCTGGGTTATAAGCCTGTAATTACTGATGTTAATGTACAGTATATTTTATTTACTAGGTGCCGGTTTTCTGCTCATTTAGTGCAAGAGCAGCTGTACAGCATATGATTGGGATCTCTGGTATTTTGGGAGATTTTGTCATTTAAAGTAAAACATTTGATAAAAATGTTTTACAAAAAAATTAAGGAAACTCATTAACAAATATATTTATTCTGTGTTCCTATCTTGAGTGAGATAGGCCTACTGTTTATATTCTTATACTCAGTTAGTTCCAACACATTTGATGAATGCTAATGGCATGTTTTAGAGCAGGTATTCCTGAGGCGGCAGGTAGCCTAGTGATTAGAGCATTGGGCCAGTAACCGAAAGGTTGCTGGATTGAATCCCTGAGCTGATAAGGTACAAATCTGTTGTTCTGCCTTTGAACAAGGCAGTTAACACACTGTTCCCCGGTAGGTTGTCATTGTAAATAAGAATTAGTTCTTAAATGACTTGCCTAGTTAAATAAAGGTAAAAAATATATATAATTAAACTTCGTAAACTGGAGTACGTGTACCCCCAGGGTTATGCACAATTCCATTGGGGGTATGCCAAATTAAAAAGTACAAAAATTATTCACATTTTCAAACAATCCATTTATATTCGGGTGAGGTTTTTTTCTCGCCTGAGTAGCCTCGTTTCACTGCCAAAAATCAAATTAAACTATCTAGTGTTCAGCGAAATAACAACACAATGTCAAATACAGGTAGCCTAGTCAAGTAGTTAACATTTAATCACATTAACCGTTACTCTCTCGCGGGAATTCCACTAACAGTCCGTAGATAGCCAAACGTAGCTGCTGCTCATGTTGGTATCTGTACTGATGGCGCAAAAGCCATGACAGGGAGACATAGTGGAGTGGTAACGCGTGTGCAATCAGTTGCTCTCGACCCCACTTGGGTACACTGCAGCATCCACTGAGAGGTTCTTGCTGCCAAGGGAATGCCTGACAGCTTGAAAGACGTTTTGGACACTACAGTGAAAATGGTTAACTTTGTTAAAGCAAGGCCCCTGAACTCTCATGTATTTTCTGCACTATGCAAAGATATGGGCAGCGACCATGTAACGCTTTTACAACATACAGAAGTACGCTGGTTATCAAGGGGCAAAGTATTGACACGTTTTTTTTAATTGAGAGACGAGCTTAAAGTCTTCTTTACTGACCATCATTTTCACTTGGCTGACCGCTTGCATGATGATTTCTCACACGACTGGTCTATCTGGGTGATGTTTTTTCTCGCCTGAATGATCTGAATTTAGGATTACAGGGACTATATTCAATGTGCGGGGCAAAATTGAGGCTATGATTAAGCAGTTGGAGCTCTTCTCTGTCTGCATTAACAAGGACAACACACAGGGCATTCCATCATTGTATGATTTTTTGTGTGTAAATTAACTCAAGCTTACCGACAATGTTGAATGTGGTATAGCGAAGCACCTGAGTGAGTTGGGTGTGCAATTACACAGGTACTTTCCCCGAAACGGATGACACAAACAACTGGATTCGTTATCCCTTTCATGCCCTGCCTCCAGTCCACTTACCGATATCTGAACAAGAGAGCCTCATCGAAATTGCAAGAAGCAGTTCTGTGAAAATTTAATTTAATCAGAAGCCACTGCCAGATTTCTGGATTGGGCTGCGCTCAGAGTATCCTGCCTTGGCAAATCGCACTGTTAAGACACTGATGCCCTTTGCAACCACGTACCTATGTGAGAGTGGATTCTCGGCCCTCACTAGCATGAAAAGTAAATACAGGCACTGTGTGTGGAAAATAATTTAAGACTGAGACTCTCTCCAATGCAACCCAACATTGCAGAGTTATGTGCATCCTTTCAAGCACACCCTTCTCATTAACCTGTGGTGAGTCATTCACAATTTTCGATGAACAAATAAGGTTTTATATGTAAGATGGTTAAATAAAGAGCAAAATGATTGATCATTATTATATTATTATTTGTACCCTGGTCCTATAAGAGCTTTTTGTCACTTCCCACGAGCCGGGTTGTGACAAAAACTCACACTCATTCCTATGTTTAATAAATGTATCGTATAGTGTGTGTGTGTGGCAGGCTTATAATGATGGCAAAAAACAACATTTGAGAGTGCGCTGACCCTGGTGCTAGAGGGGGTATGCAGCTGGAGGTTGAATGTTTGTAGGGGTACAGGACTATAAAAAGTTTGGGAACCACAGTTTTAGAGGATGTCAAATGATCCATAAAACAGGCTTAATTCATGAGTGAAGCCATAACTTATTCAAGCTGGGATGGGAACTCCCCACCCTTTCAACCTTGCACTATGAATTTACCAGAGCTCTATCAACAGGTTAGAAAGAACACAAAAAGAGAACATCAATTCATTATAGCAAGCTAGTGAAATACCTGCTTAGGACCTGAAATGACAACTCACTTCAAGATTTCAGCAGTGCGTTTTATAACAGTCTAATCAGGATAAAATACATATATATATATACATGATATATCATATATAAATTGTTTTACATAATGATAAAGTATTGATGTTTGTTGTCCTAAAACAATCTCATTCCCCAAATTGACCCCCAACCTATCCCTTCCATGGTCACACTGTGATCTTTCGTCGACCAATTGTCCACCATGTCGAAGGGCTTTATAGAGCAAAAACAATTCCCTTCCCTGCCCCACCTTGCCCCCCTTCCAAATGTTCCATTGTCTGGGCACACAGGAACAGATGAACCAGGGTCTAATCTAGTACTTTTTCTCAGTGCACAGAGAGAACAGACAATACCAGCTGAATTAGAGGGGCTGTTGCTTCCACAGGGCATCTGATTTGAGGAGCGGGATCTGTCCTGACAGGGCTCAACCAGAATTCCTAACCCACTCATATAGTATTTTAGCCAGCCCATCACACAATGACACATTGCACAATCTTAGCCCATAACACACAGATTGCTTGCATTGGCCCATATTCGATTCGTCCTGTTAACCTTTACTTTTTTAACATTGAAAAAATGAAATGAAAAATGTTTACATTGTACAGGTGTGAAATGCTGTGCAGTAAGGACACTTTTTTGCCCAAAATCCTACAACCCTTAGAAAATCTATCTTTTCAAATGAACAAAACTTTCTTCAAAAACAACCTACAACAGTTCTATTTATACCCTGGCTGTTCTATTCTGTGTTTGCTTCAGACAACTTTTGTCATTGTAACAATGTAGCTTTGTTTATAGATTCTTTTTTTTTTTTACATAAAAACACAAATAAACAAAGCTACATTGTTACAATGACACAAGTTGTCTGAAGCAAACACAGAATAGAACAGCCAGGGTATAAATAGAACTGTTGTAGGTTGTGTTCGAAGAAAGTGATATATTTTTACACTGTTGTTTATCTCTCCTAGTTGAGGTGGCACCATGTAGCAATCCCTGGCGCATGGCCTGTCTACTGGGCATTTTCAACTTCCTGGGGTCGGTCACACCCCTCCATGTGGCTCCCGTGATGACTGGCCTCCGCTCCGCCTTTTCAGCCACGCGGACCAATAGCATCCTGGGAGGCACTCAGAAGGCTGTGACCTTCAACAAGCTCCTAGTCAACACAGGGAGTGATTTCAACCCAGACACAGGCCACTTCCGCTGCAGAATCCCTGGAGCCTATTACTTGTCCTTCACGTTGGGGAAATATCCCAAGAAGATGTTGTCTGTCATACTGGTGAAGAATGGGCAGGAGGTGCAGGCTATAGCCTATGACGATTACAAAAAGAAAGGGAGGAAGGTCCAGAGTCAAAGTGTCATGATCAGCCTGAGGGCCATGGACACAGTGTGGCTGATGCTGCAGGACAGTCCTCAGTATGCTCTATACAGCAGTGCTGGACCTTACATCACCTTCACCGGTTACCTGGTGTACCCCGACATCTCCGCCACTGGCTATCTCAACAACCACCTATCCTTGTCAGGGCAGCCCTACCCCAACTCCAACTGTCCCCCTCCTGGAGACCACAGGTACGGCTGGAGCGGTAGTGCTGAGGCCCCTGTGGAGCCTCGCTCTGCCTTCTCCGTGGCCAGGACATCCCCGGTCCTGGGGGAGAATGGTGGCGGGCACCAGGAGAAGGAGCCTCTGACCTTTGATGTGGAGTACGTCAACATTGGAGGGCACTTTAATAAGACGTCGGGCCGCTTCACCTGCCGCTACCCTGGTGCTTACTACTTTGCCTTCACTGTGGGGAAGCACCCGCGCAGGGCAGTGTCAGTCAAGCTGATGACAGGCCACGGCGAGGTGCAGGCCATGGTGTTTGACGAGGATACGTCCAGGAGGAGGGAGATGCAGAGCCAGAGTTTGCTGCTGTCGCTGCATAGGGGGGACAACGTGTGGCTCTACAGCCAGCAGGACGAGCGCTACGCCGTCTACAGCAACCAGGGACGCTACACCACCTTCTCAGGCTTCCTGGTCTACCCAGACGTTGAGCCCATCACCACCACCAGCCAGGACCTGGACAGAACTCACTTCTGAGGGCTCGGAGTTCTTCAAAACACACTGGACCCTCCTTGAAATGTACATTGTGCTATGGTTACAAAATCTAATTTGTGAAAGTGTGAATGTAAGTGCTAAGTTACACTATGCTTCATAGGCTTTGTTTAGAACCGCTGTAGTCAGCTTCTGTTTCTCTTTATTACCACATTTTCTGTGGATAAGTGGGTCATTTTATGTTTTGTTTTTGGCTACGTTTAAACCAACGTTATAGGTTATATGTTAGTATATGATGCTGGATCATTAGGATTCTTTGGATACCTCATGTTTTTTTTCTATCATTCACCAAAAACTATGGGTTACAATAAGTAGAGCTTTCCTATGTAATCTTTATATATACAGACATGCTTAGGGACATAATTATTTATCTTTACTGAGCAGATGTTTTTGCAAAGACTCAGCAAAACTCAGAAAACCATTTAATCATTTAACTTGTGTTAAATGCATTGAGTAGACTACTATGTAAATACTGCATAGTTTGCCTGAATGACTGTATGGAGTTAGATAACCTGAATGTGATGTAGTTATGAATGTTTGATCTATTCTGAATGCATAGTGAAAGAATATTCATTAAAGGAGAAGTTTACCCAAAATCCAGAAACTCCCAAGTGTATTCCATACATTGAAACTAGTCAGGTGGAGTTTGCCCTCTCCCCCTCTCACTCCCTGTAGGTCAAGTGACTTGTGACATTGATGGATGCAGGCCTCGCTATGCTCTGTTGCCAGTGAATTCATGATTCAGAAATCTGCGAAGTGTGGACAAATCCGTTGTTTTATTGAAGGCGTACGGCCGAATGAGCTATTTGTTTTGAGTCAGGAAATGTATACTTTTCCACCTAAAACATTTGCGATTATTTTACATAATTATTTTATGTAGCCGACTGCCACAGTGCATGTGCGCATCTGCTAAGTAGAAATGGAACTGTATGCCCTTATTGACAGATGCACGTTTTTTTGGCGCAGAAATGAAGACAACGTTACACATTAGTTATACAAAGTAAACAACAATCTACAAATATGTCTGACGACAAAAACTTGCGAGTGATGAAGAAAACTACTGGAGAGGTGCCCATGGTGTCGTTGAACCGAGCCTGAGTATTCGGACGAAGAAATGAGGCAAATTGAGCTTCAGATGGCCACTGCTGATTTACATGCTGACCAGACCGGACACGTCGTGTGCTCGAGCATTGCAAAATAAATTTTGAAATCGATGTTATTCAATTATTGCACCCACACTGCTCGCGCGCGCCTACGAGTGTCTGCGTTGCCAAGGGCTAAAATAGAAGTCATTCCTATTTCTGACGCAGATCACGCTGCAAGTCCTGCCTCTCCCATCTCCTCATTGGTTTATAGAAGCAGGTACCCACGTGCCATCTCCTCATTGGTTAGACCCACGTGGGTGATTGAAAGACGAACTGTTTTGCCAGTCATCGTGGTAATACTATGAAAGTTTAGATGCCAATCACCATATAAGTTCAAAGATGAAAAAGCCTGGAAGGAGGAGAGATGACTAGAAACGATTCGGTTGACCGTTTTATGTGTGGATTAATTGTCGGAGTAGAGGACCTTGTGATTTCAGGTAAAATAACAACTCAATGTTTATATCCCAGGACAATTTAGCTAGCAACAGCAAGCAAGCTAAATAGGACAAATTAGCTAGCAAGTGCAAGCTAGCTAGCTAAATTTCCATACATGTTAAATGCTTTTCGACCTGTCCCCAAATTAATGTAATTGGTTCAGAGTTTGTTTTGATATTTTAACCTGCGTGTCATGATCACATTTGGTGTGGGGGTACAAAATAAATGTATGCACGATGGCACACGCGCGCAGCCGGTTTGGGTTCCGTGTTAGCCATCGAAGCCGCAGCAGTAGCTGGACCACAGCCCCAACCATCCTCAGGATCATCACAGACTGACTGGTGGTGTAATTGTGGCAATTGCGCTCCAATGCTGCGAAGGAGGAATGTTTGTTCTGCGGATCATTTGAATATGAAACTACAATTCTTATAGAAATGGAGGAACATAATTATGGTAAAGAGCAGTTAGTTTGCTTTTGAGACCACAGGGATATTGCTGCCCAGATTAACTCTGGTGTCCTGGAAACATTTATCCTTATTCCAAAAACGAATTGGAGACGCACCACTGTTCCATCTGGGACAAATGGACAGTTATCTAATGAGTAAGTAGCTAAACTTTACTTTCCTGAATGATCGCTTCTCTTAAACCTTTATGAATGGGGATATTAGTGGGTTTTATGTTTTGACATTAGTTAAAAACACTATATTGCCTATGTTTATATATCACAGTGTTTTTGGGATATTCTATTCTGCAATATAAGGTGATACAATGTCTATTGTCCACCGCCCGTCATAAATACATAGGGCACATATGCTATCCTGTAGAGCACCTAGGCCTATACTGTATGTCTACATTATATGGTGCAATGGTAATAACACAATAAGAACACCTTGAACTTCAAGAATCAGGCTGGCAACGGAGCAGAGCAGGCCTCTATCCAGCAACGCCACGTGACCGTTTTTGCAGCTTTTTCAGTACAGCACTACGTTTGTTTATCCCATTTGTAACTCTGTGTTGTTGTTTTTGTCACACCTCTTTGCATTTATCTTGGCCAGGTCACAGTTGTAAATGAGAACTTGTTCTCAACTGGCCTAACTGGTTAAATAAAGGTGAAATAAAATAAAAATAAAAGGGAGAGAGAGAGGGCAAACCCCACTGATCTATTTTCAATGTATGGAATCACTTGGGAGTTTCTGGATTTGGGTAAACTTCTCCTTTAAGGAGCAGTTCCATGATTCAAAGCTCATCCATGGGATCCAAAAAGTCATGGCTGAAACTGATCAATGTGTGATTTAAACTTCTCTTGTATAAGAAATAAAAAATGTACAGTCATGTTATTCAATATTTGTATTATTCTACCTCCCACACAGTACATTGAGCAGAAAACATCCTATTAAAGGCCAACTTGCAAGATTCTCAGAAACGTGACATTTTAACCCAGTGTCAGTGAGTCACAAATATGTGTTCTATAAGAGCGTATCATTGTTGATCCTAAGTAGTTGACTTCATATGCAGTTTGTTCAATTTGAGCAGGCACTCCTTGAATGCTCATAGACTTTAGCAAAGCCAGGACGCTCTTGAAAAAGAGATTTTAAATCTCAATGAGCCCTTCCTGGTTAAATAAAGGTTAAATATATATATTTTTTTTAAAGCACTTTCTTACTTTGCTTGACATGCAGCAAACAGCTAATGCTTGTTCTGAATTCAGCTAGCAGTACTTACTTTGTCCTCTTCATCCCAGGTGTGGACATAATTCTGCAACAAGGAGGCTCAGGAAAAAAACGATATACTTGGAGTCGAGGTCTTATTGGATCCGAAAATTGAGATCTGAACCGAATTGGATCCATTCAATTCCATAAATGATCTGGTCATTTTAAAAATATATATACAGTACCAGTCAAAAGTTTGGACACACCTACTCATTCCAGGATTTTCCTTTAAAAAAAAAAACTATTTTCTACATTGTATAATAATAGTGAAGACATCAAAACTATGAAATAACACATATGGAATCATGTAGTAACCAAAAAGGTGTTAAATAAATCAAAATATATTTTAGATTTGAGATTCTTCAAAGTAGCCAACCTTTGCATTGACAGCTTCGCACACTCTTGGCATTCTCTCAACCAGCTTCATGAGGTAGTCACCTGGAATGCATTTCAATTAACAGGTGTGCCTTGTTAAAAAAGTTGATTTGTGGAATTTCTTTCCTTCTTATTGCGTTTGAGCCGATAATTTGTGACCCGTTTCAGGTGTATGTTGCGGGTCACTTCACAGGAGAGCTGTTTGAACATAAACTTTTTTTTAAATACATTTTTTTGGGGGGGGCAGAATGCCTTCTCGATAATGTGAACTTTCATGTGCCTTAATACAAACGTGTATGCCATCTGTAAATACGAATACAATTGTTAAATTACGAGCCTAGTTGGTTTAGCCACAGAAAAAGTCAGAAACCTTCCCGCTAGCCAAGATTGGCTGGAATAAGGAGTGAGCTGGATATGCCGAGAGATGAGTTTGGATTGGTCTGCCATATAGCACACTTCTGTCTATTTGAGCTGGTCAGTATGTCTAGATAATCCTGTCTAACACAGCTTTAAAAAAAAATTATAGTGTAGTAAAATTGCATAAGTGTTGCTCTCCACTTTCTGGAGGACCGAGTTTTGAAATCAGTGGAATTTGAGTATAATAGCGAAGGAGATGGAGAAAACACCTGTCTCCAGATAACATCTTCAAACTAAGGGCAACCATGGCATCCGACAGGAGGCGGATCCATATATGAATGATGTATATGGGTAAGATAGTCTAGCTAGCTACATTTTCAGATATTACACGTTCCTAATTTTGACAGAAAGTGGTTTCATTTCGTTAGCTAGCTAGCTAATGTTAGCTTTCTGGCTTGCTAGCTAACGTTACATGTATGATCTTATTATTCATATCTCAGAGCCATTTTCTTGGCTAGCTATAGCCTAATGTTAGCTAGCTAACAGTGAACCTGGTTGGTTAGTTACCTGCAGATTCATGCAGGGTAATAACGTCATAAATTGGGATTATGGTTAATTGTTTACCAAGCTAGGTAGCTACATGTCTTAACAAAAGACCACTATGCAAGTAACCATTTCGGTTGCGTTTGTAAATTCAGTCTGGCCATCTACTTCGATTTCAGAGTTCTCTCGTCTGTATGTGCCAGAGCGCAGAATAACTGATGAATTTATGAATGCTCAACACCCGTTGAATATGGCTGGCGTCAGTAAAATTCTGCAAAAAAGCGCAATTAAATTGTTGCCAGCAGGACAGTTACAGTCACCAACGCTCTGGATAACATGAAAACAGCCTAACCAGCTCTGCTAGGGCAAGTAAAATGGTCAGAGTAGGGTGTTTTCTCATTTGTGTCTGCAAGTAGCTAGCAAGCTAGCCAATGTTAACCAGTTAGCTTGGGTGCTTGACTGCCGTTGTGAGGTCAGAATGTTCGGATCAACCCTACTCATCGGCCAGAGTGTCTAGTGTGCACTCTGAACGCTCCTAGAGCAAATGGACAATCTGACAGCACAGTTGCAGTCACCAACGCTCTGGATAACATAACAGCCTAACCAGCTCTGCTAGGGTGAGTAATGTCCAGTGAGCTGTTCTCTCACTTGTGTCTGAAAGTAGCTAGCAAGTTAGCTTGGCTGCTTGACTGCTGTTGTTAGAACAGAATGTTCGGATCAACCCTTAAAGAGATGGGTGGGCCTAAAGCTTAAGAGGGTGTAAAAGATGCTGAATGTATGCAGACAAAGAAGGGCTCTCCAGAAGTGAGTTTACAAGTTTATCCACGTTCCAAGCAGCACGTCTCTCCCATTGTTCCTCAACTGTTGTGTATGAGATACCATTTTGTAGCTCTGAGTCTTTACTTTTATCCAATGTAAAAAACACAATTTCAAAGACCGATTTGAGCGGGTCAGTCACATTTGTGTTGTGACAAGGTAGGGGTGGTATACAGAAGATAGCCCTATTTGGTAAAAGACCAAGTCCATATTAAGGCAAGCACAGCTCAAATAAGCAAAGAGAAATGCCAGTCCATCATTACTTTAAGACATGAAGGTCAGTCAATCTGGAAACTTTCAAGAACTTTGAAAGTTTCTTCAAGTGCAGTCGCAAAAACCATCAAGCGCTATGATGAAACTGGCTCTCATGAGGACCGCCACAGGAATGGAATACCCATAGTTACCTCTGCTGCAGAGGATAAATTCATTAGAGTAACCAGCCTCAGATTGCAGCCCAAATAAATGCTTCACAGACACATCTAAACATCAGCTGTTTAGAGGAGACTGTGTGAATCAGGTCTTCATGTTCGAATTGCTGCAAAGAAATCAGTACTAAAGGACACCAATAATAATAAGAGATTTGCTTGGGCCAAGAAACACGAACAATGGACATTAGACTGGTGGAAATCTGTCCTTTGGTCTGATGAGTCCAAATTTGAGATTTTTGCTTCCAACCGCCATGTCTTTGTGAGACACATAGTAGGTGAACAGATTATCTCTGCATGTGTGGTTCCCACCCTGAAGCATGGAGGAGGAGGTGTGATGGTGTAGGGGTGCTTTGCTGGTGACACTGTCTGTGATTTATTTTGAATTCAAAGCACACTTAAACAGCATGGCTACCACAGCATTCTGCAGTGATACGCCATCCCATCTGGTTTGCGCTTAGTGGGATAATAACCCTAAACACACCTCCAGGCTGTGTAAGGGCTATTTGACCAAGACTGAGAGTGATGGAGTGTTGCATCAGATGTCCTGGCCTCCACAATCACCTGACCTCAACCCAACTTAGATGGTTTGGGATGAGTTGGACCACAGAGTGAAGGAAAAGCAGCCAACAAGTGCTCAGCATATGTGGGAACTTCTTCAAAACTGTTGGAAAAGCATTCCAGATTAAGCTGCTTGAGAGTGTGCAAAGCTGTCATCAATGCAAAGGGTGGCTACTTTGAAGAATCTAAAATCTAAAATATATTTTGATTTGTTTAACACTTTTTTGGTTACTACATGATTCCATATGTGTTATTTCATAGTTTTCTGTCTTCACTATTATTCTACAATGTAGAAAATAGTAAAAGGAAAGAAAAACCCTTGAATGACTAAGTGTGTCCAAACTACTGTGATAATTACGTTGTTTGTTCTATTATTGAAAGAATGGGGATGGCTGCCGTTTTACGGGCTCCTAACCAATTGTGCTGTTTTGTGTGTTTTAATGCATTGTTTATAACTTATTTTCCACATAATGTTGATGATACCGTCTCTTATGACCGAAAAGAGCTTCTAGATATCAGAACAGCGATTACTCACCACGAACTGGACGAAGATTTTTTCTTTAATAATGAGTCTGATGCGAAGGATATAATGTTGCTCCCAGACAAGGCCCAAATCCCGTCTGCATGAATAAAAGAGCGAGTCGAGAGTTTCAAGTTCCTTGGTGTCCACATGACAAACAAACTTTCATGGTCCCAACACACCAAGAAAGTCGTGAAGAGGGCACGACAACCTAATTTCCCACTCAAGAGACTGAAAAGATTCGGTATGGGTCCCCAGATCCTCAAAAAGTTCTACAGCTGCACCATCGAGAGCATCCTGACCGGTTGCATCACCACTTGGTATGGCAACTGCTCTGTTTCCGACTGTAAGGAAAGGGAAAGGGGGTTGTCTAGTCAGTTGTACACCTGAATGCATTCAGTCGAAATGTGTCTTCCGCATTTAACCCAACACCTCTCAATCAGAGAGGTGCGGGGGGGCAGGCGCTACAGAGGGTAGTGCGAACAGCCCAGTAAATCACTTGTGCCAAGCTTCCTGCTATCCAGGACCTATATTCGAGGCGGTGTCAGAAGAAGGCCCCAAAAAATTGTCAAAGACTCCAGTCACCCAAGTCATAGACTGTTCTCTCTGCTACTGCACGGCATGTGGTACCGGAGCGCCAAGTCTAGGTCCAAAAGGCTCCTTAACAGCTTCTACCCACAAGCCATAGGACTGCTGAACAATTAATCAAATGGCCACCCAGACTATTTGCATTGACACCCCACACCCCCCTTTGTTTTTACACTGCTGACACTCGCTGTTTGTTATCTATGTCACTTTACCCCTAACATGTACAAATTCGCTCGACTAACCTGTATCCCCGCACATTGACTCGGCACGGTACCCCCTGTCTATAGCCTCATTATTGTTATTTTATTGTGTTACTTTTTATTTATTTATTTAAATATTTTCTTAACTATATTTTCTTTAAACTGCGTTGTTGGTTTAGGGCTTGTAAGTAAGAATTTCACAGTAAGGTCTACACGCTACACCTGTAGTATTCAGCGCATGTGACAAATAAATTGGATTTGATTCATAACCTGTTTGTTCATGTGCCTTGCGACCGTAATATCCTGTATAGGCCTAAAGGCCGGGACAATAAGAAGCCACTGTGGCAGAATAAATTCAACCACACCTTTGTTTCATCACAAAAACGGAGACCAACCTTTGTCCGGTGAAGTACACAAAGCATATTGCATGTAACAAACAGTTACATGACCTACAGCATGGTCAAGCAAGTTAATGTTTCTGACATTTTTTGGACCACTAAACAACTTTTAGCTAGCTAGCTAGCCACTGGAGGACAACAACACAACGAGATGCAACAATTCAAGTTGTTTCTGTCAATTAAGTATGCTTTCGATGTGATTTGATAGGATGCCAAATCCAAATTGGCTTCCCTTGACACTTTTTTTTGTGCTCGCTCAGTTTTGCTCAAAGCTGATTGGCTATGATTTTATACTTTTTTTTATCAAGGGAGGCTAAATACTCGCTGGCTTCCCTTGCATTCAATGCTACATTACAGACGGGAACAATGTCATACTCTTTTGGACCAGACAGCATCAGATAGATGGACTACATATACAGAGACAGAGGGGCGCTGTTTCGCTCATTCGAATGCTTTCTCCGGTGAGATACATTCAGCCTCTTGCAAATTGAAGGAAAATTATGAAACACAGAGACAAAAGTTGTTTTCTTTTTGGGAGGATTCGTTTTTTAGGGCAGGCTGGCTTCCCTTGGATTCCATGAATACACGCCAGTGACTGTTTGTCTGGATTGTCTGCCTGTCTTGGTGAGAATCTTAAGTTAATAAAATACTAAAATAGTCTTCTTTAGTTTTTCTGCCTATTATTATTCACCTGACTGTCCTCCCCAGCCAGGGTAGGGCAGCACCATACAACATTCCAATGTTATAGTCTTGTGAATCTCTCAGGCATATTTTTTGATTGGAAATGGGAAAAATGGGAAAGATGGACAAACTACATTCTCATTCATATTATTATTTATTATTATTATTTAAACATTTTGCTCTACAAAAGACACGTAAGCTTAAAGTACACACACTAGTGAGAATTTTTTGGAGAAAAATTGTAATTTGTTTTTACTTTCCGTGGGTTCTCAAATGACCTCCCACAGATCCAGCTTCCACAACTGGAAGGCATTACGTCATTGGCCCCAACCCCACCCCTCCTGTAGGTTAGGTTACCTGGACACAGAGTTGACTACCGTTATCCGTAATCCAGTAGCATTGGCCCTAACCCCACCCCTCCTGTAGGTTAGGTTACCTGGACACAGAGTTGACTACCGTTATCCGTAATCCAGTAGCATTGCTTTGAAGAATGTACCGCAGTACCGCCAAACTGAAAAATTACACCTATTGTAGATGCAAGACACCCAAGCCAACTTTTTAAAAAATCATTCCAACAAGTCCAGAACGCTGGTGAAGGAGTAGGACATTTTCAAAAGTAGTCGCCTGTGCCATGCTCATTTTACCAAAGAGAGCTTCGCAAATGCAGGTATGGTGGATCGCAACATGCATGAAACATACAGGCTGACAGAAAAAGCAGTACCATCCATTTATCCTTACCAACAGGTAAATATAATATTACCCAGCTAGACCTACTATTTTTGGGAATGGGGTCATCATTCATTCAACACTAGTCAAATGACCGCATATCAAAGCCTGTTATCATGGTTTACAGTAGTTGAATTGTTTATATTTGATGTTTAACTGTTTTATGTACACTGAACAAAAATATAAATGCAACATTCAACAATTTCAAAGTTTTTACTGAGTTACAGTTAATTTAAGGAAATCAGTCATTTGAAATACATTCACCCTAATCTATGGATTTCACATGACTGGGAATACAGATATGCATCTGTTGGTCACAGATACCTTTTTAAAAAAGGTAGGGGTGTGGATCAGAAAACCAGTCAGTATCGGGTGTGACCACCATGTCTCATGCTGTGTGACTTGTAGAGTTGATCAGGCTGTTGATTGTGGCCTGTGGAATGTTGTTCCACTCCTCTTCAATGGCTGTGCGAAGTTTGGATATTGGCGGGAACTGGAACGCGCTGTCGTCCAGAGCGTCCCAAACATGCTCAATGGGTGACATTGTCTGGTGAGTATGCAGGCCAAGGAAGAACATGGACATTTTCAGCTTCCAGGAATTGTGTACACATCCTTGCGACATGGGGCTGTGCATTATGATGCTGAAACATGAGGTGATGGCATGACAATGGGCCTCAGGATCTCACCACAGTTTCTGTGCATTCAAGTGGTCATCGATAAAATGCAATTGTGTTCGTTGTCTGTAGCTTATACCTGCCCATACCATAACCCCACCACCACGATGGAGCACTCTGTTTACAACGTTGATATCAGCAAACCGCTCGCCCACACGACGCCATACATGCTTTCTGCCATCTGTTGAGGACGACGAGCACGCAGATGAGCTTCCCTGAGACGGTTTCTGACCATTTGTGTAGAAATTCTTCAGTTGTGCAAACCCACAGTTTCATCATATGTCCGGGTGGCTGCTCTCAGGTGATCCCACAGCTGAAAAGCCAGATGTGGAGGTCCTGGGTTGGCGTGGTTACACGTGGTCTGTGGTTGTGAGGCCAGTTGGACGTACTGGCAAATTCCCTAAAACAATGTTGGAGGCGGCTTATGGTAAAGAAATGAACATTCAACTATCTGGCAACAGCTCTGGTGGACATTACTGTAGTCAGCATGCCAATTGCACGCTCCCTTAAATCTTGAGACATCTGTGGCATTGTGTTGTGTGACAAAACTGCACATTTTAGAGTGGCCTTTTATTGTCCATGCACAAGGTTCTTGGCAAAGGAGAAATACTCACTAACAAGGATGTAAGCAAATTGGATATGGAACATTTCTGGGATCTTTTATTTCAGCTTATGAAACATGGGACCAACACTTTACATGTTGCATTTATATTTTTGTTCAGTATATTTATAAACCACAAGAGAGATCGTATGTCAAACTGATCCAGTCCAAACTCCTGTGCCTGTGTCCGAACAATATCATGACTACAAGTGTATTAGTCAGAAGATGAATTGTCAATACTAGGGGTGTTATCAGATTACTTTCTCCAAAATCTGGCAAACATAAGTCCATTATCCCGTTGGGAGATCTTTTCTTTAAATAATGTCTCCAAGTTTCTTTGGTCTGCAACGGGGGGTCACATTCAAGTAGCCCATCACAAAGGTGCACCTGAGCAAAGCCTACACTATATCAATTTCCAACATCTGAAAGCGGTGTCATGTCTTATTGCATCGCAGTCAGAACTTCTGAAATGGTCCGATGTTCAGCTTTCGAAATGGTTGCAGCTTCTGAAATGGTCATAAGGTCAGTTTCTGAAATGGTTGCCGTTTCTGAAATGGTCTGAGGAGACAGGTTGAAATGCTTGTTGTCCTCTCCTCTCCCCCATTCATCCATCCATGGATGCAGCCTCTATGTATCGTTCACTGTACGTCCCAGATCTCACAGAGGAGGGGGGTGAACTTGTGGTCGCTCATGCGCCAAGAGGTAAGCATCTCAGCATGGTGGTGATTGAGGGTTCGCAGTTCGGTCAGCCGTCCCAGGAGACGGGCAAAGTGCTGGGGCTCCAGCGGGTGCTGCATTGCACAGAACCTCCTGAGCACCTCCAGCATAGGCTCCTGTAGCCTCTCCACTGCCTGCTGGTCCTTCAGGTATGGCCGGTCTGTAGAGGAAAATAAATTAAAGGGGAAGTTCAGTATTTTACAACCTAATGACAGATGTTTTTTTACCCTGAAAGTAGTCTATAGGCGAGGAGAAACTGTATTCCATGGTTCAGTCTACAAACTTCAGATAACTTTAACCAACACTAGCTAAAAATGATTAATATGGGCATGCGGGACATCAACTTTAAGTAACATCAAACCAAATAATTGAGTTTATTTCAGTTGATTTGACCATTACATTTTTACTTGTGCCACATGCCCAGCAGGCAGCTCACCTGGTGACAGGATGGTAATGGCGGTGAGAAGGGCGTGTTCTTCCTGCATCATCTGGAGTTCCCCGATGCTTTTGTAGAAGTTGAACATGGGTGTAATGAACGCCTCTGATATTCCTGGAAAAGATGTGGAGATGCGTGTTCAATGCACAACCATTGGATGGCAGTATTTTCCATAGATGGCAGAATAGTCCATACATCACTGAGGGGAATGGGTTAAAACAGGTACAAAGGTGTAAGCATAGATGATGTACTGATACTTCGTATAATTCCCATACATTCCCACTATAATGAACCAAAAGAAGTGATATAAGATTTGAGGTAACATACTGTTGGCATACACCTTTTACAGATTTCAATTTTAAAAATCCGGAGAGCAGAACTACCCCCACCAAAACAATTCACCCCCTCCAGTCAGATACATCCGAGCCATAAGCTTTCAGAAATGCCAGGAGCGCACAAAGAAGGAGAGAGGGGGACAATAGGGCTCTTGATGTTTAGATAAAGAACAATAGCCTCTTTAGACACCATATCTCTATTTTCCCCTCAGACTGGCCTTTAGCTTGAATATCTCTCCACCAATCCATTCACTCTGGAGTGGTGCCAAGAGACGGAGAGACGCTGTTTATGGAGGATAAATCATTGGCATAGCTCTAACTGATCCAGTCTAGCATCAGAAGGCATCCCTCTTTTACTCCCCTACCACACTGCCTGGCACAATGCCCATACGCGCTCACAACGGAATGAACCCCAACCCAGCGGGCAGTGGTCCGTTTACATGGGTAATCCACACCTGGCCAGGGATCAACAGGTCCGTACACTGCTAGTCTGCCAGCATCCTCGTCAGATAGAGCAGGCCCATCCATTATTCATACCAGACCTGCGTGGCTGCCTGCAGACGGATCTAATCTACAGTACAGTATGGCCATGGGAGTGGTGTGTGTGTGTGTGTGTGTGTGTGTGTGTGTGTGTGTGTGTGTGTGTGTGTGTGTGTGTGTGTGTGTGTGTGTGTGTGTGTGTGTGTGTGTGTGTGTGTGTGTGTGTGTGTGTGTGTGTGTGTGTGTGTGTGTGTGTGTGTGGTGGATGAGAGGGCCTGAGGCCCTCACAAGGTGATGAGTCAGAGAGGAAGTGTACATGTTCATACAACCACAGATTGTGGTATAAAAAAAATAACTTCATGATAATAGTGATGATAACCACCATTTAGTTCTAGTAACAGTAGTATACTTGTTGATGTGTATTGAAGTATTGTCATAGTATTTTCCCTTTAATGCTCCAGATTCCCAGTATGAACGTACCACTCTTGCGGATCCTGTCCTCCAGGACCTCTGTGTGTCCATGGGGTAGCTTCCTGGTAAACACCTGTGCTGAGCGCAGGAACATGGCCTCCACTGCCGAGCCCTTTAACAGAGCTATCTGATCCTCATGGTCCAGGGCAGAGAAACCTGTCAGGGCCGTATCCACGCACGCACACAAGCATGCAAACACAGTCAGGAGAGGCTATTGCAGGGAGAAAGGGAAGGATGGATCTCCCCTATGGTTTGTGAGAAGTAAAAAATTATGAAACAGAAAAAAATCCTGCTAGTAAATAAAACTAGGCTAAATAAAGTCACTCAGTAGACGCCTCAAATGAAAGAGATTAGTTAAGGAAGACTTATCTTTCCATTTCAATGCAGTGTAACAGAGGTGGTTTGGTGAACTATGCTTCTGTGATGAGTAACCTTGCCTGAGACCTGAAGACTTGTGTTAGCTTCCTGAGTTAATGTCTAGACCTTTGCTCAGTGGACGAACACAGTCTTGTGTCACTGTAATGACCCGGGTCAATACCCGCTCTGACTTATGTTAAGTCAAACAAATTAATTGTTGTTATCATGTTGCTATTGTGCTGGAAATGTTTTATGTTTGTGCTTTTCTAATAACTAATTTCTGTGTTCAATTCACGTGCTTTTCTAATAACCGTTTTCTGTGTTCATGCAAGTGACTGACTGAACGAATCCTCACTATCAACAGCTGCAGTTTGGCAGAACGCCCAGACAGTACGCCCTTTGTTTTGAGAACGAAATATCTCAGTTTCAAGGTCTCAGCTTAGAGAGAAGAAGACTCGTGAGGTATTGGTCTGTTACATGTTATGAACCAGTATTAGTCGGTCACATGAATTAGACTATTAGTATGGAGTACAAAAGGCCAGAGGTTGACTGATAATTAATAAGAGTATCCTATATTCTACTTCTTTCAAGAGAAAATATTGGAATGACCATTGTCATAGAAGTCCAGACCTGGAATGTTTTTGGTAAACTCCACCAGCACTTGAACATGACTGGTGGCCATCTCTGTCAAAAGGAGGAAGTTCTCGTCTGCATTGAAATGCTCCTGTAGCTGGAGAAACAACAAGGAGACACAAAAGACAATTACAGAATGTGTGTGAAGTTTTATGACACTGCTGGCTGATAAGGAGAGTTATGCAACTGCATCTAAGCTATGAGGGAGAGAACAGTCTGACTTCTACTGGGATAAAGATCATGTGATATAAGTCATTGCTGGAGTCTTACTTGGAAATCATCTACTCTGGGATATGTTACAAGGGTCTCTTATGGTGTCTTCCATTAACTACGAATAAGTCTGACTTGTAAAGCATACACGATGGCTTGCTGAAAGACGCATCATTTGCTAGAATTGTAGGAGATATCAAATACCAGTTTTTTGGCCATGTCTTGAGGGATTCGATGTTTCTGGTAAGCTTCTACGATGAAGCTCAAAATAGCCTGCTGCTCTTGACTGAGCTCAACCTTCTCCTGAAAGAAAACCATTAGCAATCAGTTTTGAATTCTATTCTGTATAACACTAAGGCTATTTATGAGTCATACTTTTAAAGTGTCAGTCTTAGCTGTGAGTGATACAATCTGTTGGTGGCAACAGGGCTTTAGAAATGTTGAAATATTCATAGTTAATTTTAACACTGGGCTGTCACTATCATGCTATTCCCATATCCAGTAATCAGTATAGGGCATTTAAAATCAAATCAAATTGTATTTGTCACCCGTTGTATTCGGCACATGTGTAGACTTTACCATGAAATGCTTGCTTACGAGCCCATCCCAATTATGCAGAGTTACAAAATAAAAAAATTCATAGTAACACAAGAGGAATAAAATACACAATAATTAAGCTACAGTATATACAGGGAGTACCAGATCAATGTGCAGGGGTAAGAGGTAGTTGAGGTAGATACAGAGTAGCAGCAGCATATGATGAGTGTGAAATTGTGTGTGAATGTGTGTGCATGTGTCGGTATGTGTGTATGTTATGTGCATGTGTGTGCGTGCGTGTGCATGCATGCGTGCGTGCGTGTGAATGTGTGTGGGTTTTGTGTGAGAGTGTCAGTGTGGTGTGTGAGTGAGTGTGTGTATATAGTGTGTTTATATAGTCTTGTGAGTGTGCAAGATAGGGTCAAATCAAACCAAGTTGTATTTGTCACATACACATATTTAGCAGATGTTATTGCGGGTGTAGCAAAATGCTTGTGTTCCTAGCTCCAACAGTGCAGTAGTATCTAACAATTCACAGCAATACACACAAATCTAAAAGTAAAAGAATGGAATTAAGAAATATATAAATATTAGGACGAGCATTGTCGGAGTGGCTTTGACTAAAATACAGTAGAATACAGTACATACATATTAAATGAGTAAAACAGTATGTAAACAATATTAAAGTTACAAGTGTTCCCTTATTAAAGTGACCAGTGATTCTTTGTCTATGTACATAAGGCAGCAGTCTCTAATTTGCAAGGTTGAGTAACTGGGTGGTAGTCCGCTAGTGATGGCTATTTAACAGTTGGATGGTCTTGAGATAGAAGCTGTTTTTCAGCCTCTCGGTCCCAGCATTGATGCACCTGTACTGACCTCGCCCTCTGGATGATAGCTGGTTGAACAGGCCATGGCTTGGGTGATGGATGTCCTTGATGATCTTTTTGGCCTTTCTGTGACATCGGGTGCTGTAGGTGTCCTGGAGCGCAGGCAGTGTGCCCCCCGGTGATGCGTTGGGCAGACCGCACCACCCTCTAGAGAACCCTGTGGTTGAGGACGGTGCAGTTGCCATACCAGGCGATGATATAGCCCGACAGGATGCTCTCAATTGTGCATCTGTAAAAGTTTGTGAGGGTTTTAGGAGCCGAATTTCTTCAGCCTCCTGATTGAAGAGGCGCTGTTGCGCCTTCTTCACCACATTGTCTGTGGGTGGACCATTTCTGATTGTCAGTGATGTGTACGCCAAGCAACTTGAAGATTTTCACCTTCTCAACTGCGGTCCTGGCGATGTGGATAGGGGCATGCTCCCTCTACTGTCTCCTGAAGTCCACGATCAGCTCCTTCATTTTGTTGACGTGGAGGGAGAGATTATTTTCCTTGCACCACTCCACCTCCTCCCTGTAGGCTGTCGCGTCATTGTTGGTAATCAGGCCGACCACCGTCGTTTCGTCCGAAAACTTGATTGAGTTGGAGACGTGCATGGCCACGCAGTCGTGGGTGAACAGGGAGTACAGGAGGGGACTAAACAAGTTACCTTTGCTTTCTTGGGTACAGGAACAATGGTGGACATCTTGAAGCAAGTGGGGACAACAGACTGTGTCTGCGACGTGGCTGGTTTTCCCTTTATTATCCGTGATTGTCTGTAGATCCTGCCACATACGTCTTGACTGAGCCATTGAATTGCGACTCCAATTTGTCTCTGTACTGATGTTTTGCCTGGCAATCAGCCTTACGGAGGGAGTAACTCAACTTTGTATTCAACCATATTACAAGTCACCTTGCCGTGGTTAAATGCGATGGTTCGCGCTTTCAGTTTTGCGCGAATGCTGCCATCTATCCACGTTTTTTGGTTTGGGTAGGTTTTAATAGTCACAGTGGGAACAACATCCTCTGTACACTTCCTGATGAACTCAGTCACCGTGTCAATGTAGATAGTCTGTAACAATTAATTAACTATTTAGCTGTCTTATGGCTATTAAGTAGTCTTATGGCTTGGGGGTAGAAACTGTCTCAAAGCCTGTTGGTCGGAGATCCGATGCTCCGGTACCATTTGTCGAACGGTAGCAGAGTGAACAGTCTATGGCTGGGGTGGCTGAAGTCTTGCAATTTTAGGGCATTCCTCTGACACCTCTTGATGTAGAGGTCCTGGACGGCAGGGAGCTTGGCCCCAGTGATGTACTGGATCGTCCGCAACACCCTCTGTAGCGCTTTGAGGGAGAACATTTGAGGATCAGAGAGCCCATGCCAAATATTTTCAGCCCCCTGATGGGGAAGAGGTGCTGTCGTGCCCTCTTCAAGAGGTCAATGTGGACAATGTTAAGTCCTTAGTGATGTGGATGGCAAGGAACTTGAAGCTCTCGACTCGCTCCACTAAAGCCCCGTCAATGTGGATGGGGGCGTGCTCTCCCCTCTTTTTCCTCTAGTCCACGATCAGCTCATTGGTCTTACTGACGTTGAGGGAGAGGGTCTTGTCCAGGCACCACACTGCCAAGTCTCTGACCTTCTCCCTGTAGGTTTTCTAATCGATGACGGTGATCAGGTCTACCATCGAGTCGTGCGTGGCCACGCAGTCATGGGTGAACAAGAAGTACAGGAGGGGACTAAGCACGCACCCCTGAAGTGCCCCCGTGTTGAAGGTCAGCGTGGCAGAGGTATTGTTGCCTACCCTTACCACCTGGGGCCGGCCAGTCAGGAAGTCCAGGATCCAGTTACAGAGGGATGTGTTCAGTCCCAGGGTGTCACGCCCTGACCTTAGAGATCCTGTTTATGTCTCTATTTTGGTTTGGTCAGGGCGTGAGTTGGGGTGGGCATTCTATGTTTTGTGTTTCTATGGTTTTCTATTTCTATCTTTTGGCCAGGTATGGTTCTCAATCAGGGACAGCTGTCTATCGTTGTCTCTGATTGGGAACCATACTTAGGTAGCCATTTTTTCCACCTGTGTTTGTGGGAAGTTGACTTTGTTTAGGGCACATAGCCTTTGAGCTTCACGGTTTGTTTTGTATTGTTTATTGTTTTGTCGGCGTCATTTCTAAAATAAAGAGAAAATGTACGCTTACCACACTGCACCTTGGTCCTCATCTTTCAACAGCCGTGACACAGGGTCACAAGCTTGGCGATGAGCTTGGAGGGGACTATGATTTTGAACGCTGAGCTGTAGTCTATGAACAGCATTCTCACATAGTTATCTCCCCTCTTGTCCAGGTGTGAGAGGGTAGTGTGAAGTGCAATTGAGATTGCGTCATCTGTGAATCTATTGGGGCGGTACGCGAATTGGAGTGGGTCCAGGGTGTCTGGGATGATGGTGTCATGTTTTGTCTTTGATCATGTCTTGTCCCTGTGCTTCCCTCTGCTGGTCTTATTAGGTTCTTTCCCTCTTTCTCTCTCTCTCTCTCCTCCTGCCTCTCTCCCTCTCCCGCTCTCTCTCTCTATCGTTCCGTTCCTGCTCCCAGCTGTTTCTCATTCTCCTAACGACCTCATTTACTCTTTCACACCTGTCCCCTATTTTGCCCTCTGATTAGAGTCCCTATTTCTCCCTCTGTTTTCCGCTTCTGCCTGGTCGGATTCTTGTTTGATGTTTGCTGTTCCTGTGTCCTTGTTCCGCCCTGTCGTGTTCTTTGCCTTCTTCAGATGCTGCGTGTGAGCAGGTGTCTATGTCAGCTACGGCCAGTGCCTTCCTGAAGCGACCTGCAGTCTGTGGTCGCGTCTCCAGTCGTTCCTCTCTATTGACGAGAGGATTTCAGTTTCCTGTTTTGGATTGACCATTGATAATTCCAGGAGAATCATTATTTGTTTAATACTGGAATAAAGACTCTGTTACTATTACGTCGCTTTTGGGTCCTCATTCACCAGCATAACAGAAGAATCCGACCAAGAATGGACCCAGCGACTACGGATTCTCGCAACACTGCCGTCGAGATCCAGGGAGCAATGCTCGGCAGACACGAGCAGGAATTGTCTGCTGCTCGTCATGCCGTTGAGACCCTGGCCGCTCATGTCTCCGATCTCTCAGGACAGTTTCAGAGTCTTCGTCTCGTGCCACCAGCTACTTCCTGGTCTTCCGAGTCTCCGGAGCCTAGGGTTAATAACCCACCATGTTACTCTGGGCAGCCCACTGAGTGTCGCTCCTTTCTCACCCAGTGTGATATTGTGTTCTCTCTCCAGCCCAACACATACTCAGGAGAGAGAGCTCGGATCGCTTACGTCATATCACTCCTTACTGGTCGGGCTCGGGAGTGGGGCACAGCTATCTGGGAGGCAAGGGCTGAGAGTTCTAACGTTTATCAGAACTTTAAGGAGGAGATGATACGGGTTTTTGATCGTTCAGTTTTTGGGAAGGAGGCTTCCAGGGCCCTGGCTTCCCTATGTCAAGGTGATCGATCCATAACGGATTACTCTATAGAGTTTCGCACTCTTGCTGCATCCAGTGACTGGAACGAGCCGGCGTTGCTCGCTCGTTTTCTGGAGGGACTCCACGCTGAGGTTAAGGATGAGATTCTCTCCCGGGAGGTTCCTTCCAGCGTGGACTCTTTGATTGCACTCGCCATCCGCATAGAACGACGGGTAGATCTTCGTCACCGAGCTCGTGGAGGAGAGCTCGCGTTAACGGTGTTTCCCCTCTCCGCATCTCAACCATCTCCTCCCATCGGCTCAGAGACTGAGCCCATGCAGCTGGGAGGTATTCGCATCTCGACTAAGGAGAGGGAACGGAGAATCACCAACCGCCTTTGCCTCTATTGCGGTTCTGCTGGACATTTTGTCATGTCATGTCCAGTAAAGGGCCAGAGCTCATCAGTAAGCGGAGGGCTACTGGTGAGCGCTACTACTGAGGTCTCTCCATCAAGATCCTGTACTACCTTGTCGGTCCATCTACGCTGGACCGGTTCGGCTGCTTCCTGCAGTGCCTTGATAGACTCTGGGGCTGAGGGTTGTTTTATGGACGAAGCATGGGCTCGGAAACATGACATTCCTCTCAGACAGTTAGGGAAGCCCACGCCCATGTTCGCCTTAGATGGTAGTCCTCTCCCCAGTATCAGATGTGAGACACTACCTTTAACCCTCACAGTATCTGGTAACCACAGTGAGACCATTTCCTTTTTGATTTTTCGTTCACCTTTTACACCTGTTGTTTTGGGTCATCCCTGGCTAGTATGTCATAATCCTTCTATTAATTGGTCTAGTAATTCTATCCTATCCTGGAACGTTTCTTGTCATGTGAAGTGTTTAATGTCTGCTATCCCTCCTGTTTCTTCTGTCCCCTCTACTCAGGAGGAACCTGGTGATTTGACAGGAGTGCCGGAGGAATATCATGATCTACGCACGGTCTTCAGTCGGTCCAGAGCCAACTCTCTTCCTCCTCACCGGTCGTATGATTGTTGTATTGATCTCCTTCCGGGGACCACTCCCCCTCGGGGTAGACTATACTCTCTGTCGGCTCCCGAACGTAAGGCTCTCGAGGATTATCTGTCTGTTTCTCTCGACGCCGGTACCGTGGTGCCTTCTTCCTCTCCCGCCGGAGCGGGGTTTTTCTTTGTTAAGAAGAAGGACGGTACTCTGCGCCCCTGCGTGGATTATCGAGGGCTGAATGACATAACGGTTAAGAATCGTTATCCGCTTCCCCTTATGTCGTCAGCCTTCGAGATTCTGCAGGGAGCCAGGTTCTTTACTAAGTTGGACCTTCGTAACGCTTACCATCTCGTACGCATCAGAGAGGGGGACGAGTGGAAAACGGCGTTTAACACTCCGTTAGGGCATTTTGAATACCGGGTTCTGCCGTTCGGTCTCGCTAATGCTCCAGCTGTCTTTCAGGCATTAGTTAATGATGTACTGAGAGACATGCTGAACATCTTTGTTTTCGTTTACCTTGACGATATCCTGATTTTTTCACCGTCACTCGAGATTCATGTTCAGCACGTTCGACGTGTACTCCAGCGCCTTTTGGAGAATTGTCTCTACGTGAAGGCTGAGAAGTGCGCCTTTCATGTCTCCTCTGTCACATTTCTCGGTTCTGTTATTTCCGCTGAAGGCATTCAGATGGATCCCGCTAAGGTCCAGGCTGTCAGCGATTGGCCCGTTCCTAAGTCACGTGTCGAGTTACAGCGCTTTCTCGGTTTCGCTAATTTCTATCGGCGTTTCATTCGTAATTTCGGTCAAGTGGCTGCTCCTCTCACAGCTCTGACTTCTGTCAAGACTTGCTTTAAGTGGTCCGGTTCCGCCCAGGGAGCTTTTGATCTCCTCAAGAAGCGTTTTACATCCGCCCCTATCCTTGTTACTCCTGACGTCACTAAACAATTCATTGTCGAGGTTGACGCTTCAGAGGTGGGCGTGGGAGCCATTCTGTCCCAGCGCTTCCAGTCTGACGATAAGGTCCATCCTTGCGCTTACTTTTCTCATCGCCTGTCGCCATCGGAACGCAACTATGATGTGGGTAACCGCGAACTGCTCGCCATCCGCTTAGCCATAGGCGAATGGCGACAGTGGTTGGAGGGGGCGACCGTCCCTTTTGTCGTTTGGACTGACCATAAGAACCTTGAGTACATCCGTTCTGCCAAACGACTTAATGCACGTCAAGCTCGTTGGGCGTTGTTTTTCGCTCGTTTCGAGTTCGTGATTTCCTATCGCCCGGGAAATAAGAACACCAAGCCTGATGCCTTATCCCGTCTCTTTAGTTCTCCTGTGGCTTCTACCGACCCCGAGGGGATTCTCCCTGAAGGGCGTGTTGTCGGGTTGACTGTCTGGGGAATTGAGAGACAGGTAAAGCAAGCACTCACTCACACTGCGTCGCCGCGCGCTTGTCCTAGTAACCTTCTGTTCGTTCCTGTCTCTACTCGTCTGGCTGTTCTTCAGTGGGCTCATTCTGCCAAGTTAGCTGGCCACCCCGGCGTTCGGGGTACGCTTGCTTCTATTCGCCAGCGGTTTTGGTGGCCTACTCAGGAGCGGGACACGCGCCGTTTCGTGGCTGCTTGTTCGGACTGCGCGCAGACTAAGTCAGGTAACTCTCCTCCTGCCGGTCGTCTCAGACCGCTTCCCATTCCTTCTCGACCATGGTCTCACATCGCCTTAGACTTTATTACCGGTCTGCCTTCGTCTGCGGGGAAGACTGTGATTCTTACGGTTATCGATAGGTTCTCTAAGGCGGCACATTTCATTCCCCTCGCTAAGCTTCCTTCCGCTAAGGAGACGGCACAAATCATCATTGAGAATGTGTTCAGAATTCATGGCCTCCCGTTAGACGCCGTTTCAGACAGAGGTCCGCAATTCACGTCACAGTTTTGGAGGGAGTTCTGTCGTTTGATTGGTGCTTCCGTCAGTCTCTCTTCCGGGTTTCATCCCCAGTCTAACGGTCAAGCAGAAAGGGCCAATCAGTCGATTGGTCGCATATTACGCAGCCTTTCGTTTCGAAACCCTGCGTCTTGGGCAGAACAGCTCCCCTGGGCTGAGTACGCTCACAACTCGCTTCCTTCGTCTGCTACCGGGCTATCTCCGTTTCAGAGTAGTCTTGGTTACCAGCCTCCTCTGTTCTCGTCCCAGCTCGCCGAGTCCAGCGTTCCCTCCGCTCAGGCTTTTGTCCAACGTTGTGAGCGCACCTGGAGGAGGGTCAGGTCTGCACTTTGCCGTTACAGGGCGCAGACTGTGAGAGCCGCCAATAAACGTAGGATTAAGAGTCCTAGGTATTGTCGCGGTCAGAGAGTGTGGCTTTCCACTCGTAACCTTCCCCTTACGACAGCTTCTCGCAAGTTGACTCCGCGGTTCATTGGTCCGTTCCGTGTCTCTCAGGTCGTCAATCCTGTCGCTGTGCGACTGCTTCTTCCGCGACATCTTCGTCGCGTCCACCCTGTCTTCCATGTCTCTTGTGTCAAGCCTTTTCTTCGCGCCCCCGTTCGTCTTCCCTCCCCCCCCCCCCGTCCTTGTCGAGGGCGCTCCTATTTACAAGGTACGAAGGATCATGGACATGCGTTCTCGGGGACGTGGTCACCAGTACTTAGTGGATTGGGAGGGTTACGGTCCTGAGGAGAGGAGTTGGGTTCCATCTCGGGACGTGCTGGACCGTTCGTTGATTGATGATTTCCTTCGTTGCCGCCAGGGTTCCTCCTCGAGTGCGCCAGGAGGCGCTCGGTGAGTGGGGGGGTACTGTCATGTTTTGTCTTTGATCATGTCTTGTCCCTGTGCTTCCCTCTGCTGGTCTTATTAGGTTCTTTCCCTCTTTCTCTCTCTCTCTCTCCTCCTGCCTCTCTCCCTCTCCCGCTCTCTCTCTCTATCGTTCCGTTCCTGCTCCCAGCTGTTTCTCATTCTCCTAACGACCTCATTTACTCTTTCACACCTGTCCCCTATTTTGCCCTCTGATTAGAGTCCCTATTTCTCCCTCTGTTTTCCGCTTCTGCCTGGTCGGATTCTTGTTTGATGTTTGCTGTTCCTGTGTCCTTGTTCCGCCCTGTCGTGTTCTTTGCCTTCTTCAGATGCTGCGTGTGAGCAGGTGTCTATGTCAGCTACGGCCAGTGCCTTCCTGAAGCGACCTGCAGTCTGTGGTCGCGTCTCCAGTCGTTCCTCTCTATTGACGAGAGGATTTCAGTTTCCTGTTTTGGATTGACCATTGATAATTCCAGGAGAATCATTATTTGTTTAATACTGGAATAAAGACTCTGTTACTATTACGTCGCTTTTGGGTCCTCATTCACCAGCATAACAGATGGTGTTGATTTGTCTCATGACCAGCCTTTCAAAGCACTTACAATTGACAGATGTGAGTGCTACAGGGCGATATTTATTTAGCCAGGTGTCATGACTGTCCTGTGAGGATCCAAATACTAGAAAAATATTCCTAACAGAAAACGTGGGGAATGGTCAGTGGTGATCTAAGTAATAATAATGTCATATGGGTTGTTATTTTGTGATGTCATAATTGTTTTTATAAAGGATATACTGTAACTTGAAAAGTATATACACTATCCCACCTTAACGTTGTATATTCAAAATTATGAACGTATTTTTGTTAAGTTAGGAATGTGCTTTTAGTATCCATAAGAGAATTTGTCTCTTTTAAACTTTGCACAGTAAGTAGTCACGCCCCGAGTGAGGTGAGAGAGTGTATTAGCCTGACGGAACCATCCCTTTCGACTAGAGTGCATAAAAGGATTGGTAAAGAAATTTACATTTAGACCAGAACATCGCCAGGCTGCAGCTGTGTGTGTAAAGTGGTTTGAACCCTGAATACCAACACGAGATGGAGAAGAAAACTCCCCTCAGACAATCACTGTTACAGCTGTGTAGCTGTCCTAGGAAAGTATCTAGAAAAGCAAATTTAAGTGGGACTATTCTACTACTCATCAAACCAGCGTATTCTGCTACTCTCATCACCCCACTGGTACCATCGACACGGCTGGCTAGCCTATCTTCCAAGGAGTATCTTCCAGAGTGAACAATAGTAGAAGCCGATGGGGAGGACCCCTTTTGGACAATCAGAGCCTTACAAGCGTGCCGCTGAAAGGCCCAACACCCTTCCTAAGGAGGGCTGGTTCCGACAGTGATCCACTGCGAACGAAGGCCTTTAAACGTAAATACATGAATGATTTCTTACTCCAAACGGGCAGCCGTTCGCGTGCAAAGAATATGATTACTGTGAGAGTAGTTTCCTAAAGTATATCAACGATAAGTGTCTCTGTCACGACTTCCACCGAAGGTGGCTCCTCTCCCTGTTCGGGCCTACTAGCTGCCACCGATCCATTTTTTATTTTCGTTTGTGTCTGTCTGTTTTGTTTACACCTGTGTCCTATTAGTTGATTTCGGTGGGTTTATTAACCTCCTGCCTGCTAGTCTTTGTGTGGGATTGTTTGCTGTGGTTACGTCGTTTGGGCGTGTTCCCCCCCCATGTTGTTGTTGAGTTGGAACTACTTAATAAACGATTGTGCCACTGGGACTTCCTTGCTCTCCTGCTCCTGATTCCTGCACCTCCCTCCTAGGAGGCACGTCTCTTTCTCGCTCTCTCAATCTCTCTCCATGTCATTGTGTAAGAAGCAGCCATATGTTGTGTCAGTCTTGTAGGGACCTTTCCTAATGTATTAAGTGTGTATGTTTATCCTGTGTTATCATTTAGTTAGCTAGTAAATAAATAATTAAACCAATTTGTGTTGTACTGAATCATAAGTAAGGCTGGGTTTTTTTCAGATGCAAGAGGTTACGACTGTTCAGAATGATGATATGATAAGAGGTTGTGATTAATGTGTTGACTGTTTTATGGATGTAATAGGTCATTCTTTAAACAGCTGCTCTCGTGGTGCCCCAAATTCCTAATGAGTTAATTGTTACATGATTCATTTAATCGGGTAACAATTAAACATAGTTAGTTGATAAGATAAATAACAGTCATCAGATTAATGAAAGTAAAGTCACAACACAGGTTACCTTGGAGTTCTCGGGAATATAGACCATCAAACAAAAGCTACTTTTCTAATTATTTTATTTTATTTTATTTTTTATAAACAAAAGAAGGTCATTCAGGAAATGGTTCGTTTGTCTTAGTCTATAAACATCTAACACCATTTTCTAGTAAATCATTTTCTAATAAATAATGTTCTGTATTTAGATTCCTTCATTGGGAATCACTGACACAAATTTTGAAGCACAAAAAAACATTCTAAAGAGCAAAAAGGGGAGCTTTTACCTTTGACAGTTTGGTGGTGGAGGTGACCTGTTTGCTGTCTCCGTTGTCTCCCCCCTCTGTCTCGTCCCCGGTGGACTCTCCTGGGGAGGCCTTGGTGTTTTTCCTCAGCCTTTTAGACTTACACTGGATCTCTGTCAGCAGACCTGTGGGCAGTGATGATGGGTTCAAACACAATGTGTTGAAGGAGAATTTCACCCCTACTTGTTCAATAGTGATTCTCTTTGTGAATGCACTGTAGCCAGCCAGAAAAGGCCTGATGCCCAATGATACAGCAGGGCGTTTGATATTTTTTTAATTGGCTTTATAGTGTAACTATGGGTTTGAGTTATTAAGCATGTTTTGAACATTAATTCTCACCTAAGGTAAGAGGTTAGCTCAGATGTAAGCTTTAGGGCCTAACTGTACACATGCCAAATAAACCTACCCACCAATCGCCAAACTCTTTTGGGAACAGGCAGAAAGACTTAACATCAATCCACGGAGGCAAAAAGGACAATGTCGGAGTTGAATCCAATAAGAGAAGAGCTGCGAAAGGAGAGTTTAAAATAAAGAGAAGGAGGACCAGAAAAGGAATGGTTTGGTGAAGTGGTAAAAGAGGATGATAGCAGTGCTGCTATATTATGTGTGGTGATTGTGAGGCGCTATACAAATTTAACAGTCACAAGATGGGGACTTCCGATCGGCCTATGGCACGTCAAGGGAACTGTAGCCTACTGTTCAGATGGGTTAAATGGAAACTGAAATGTGGACACTGCCTGTAGGTCTATAACCCCTCACATAGCCTTAATATGAACTCCTGCAGAATTAAGCATTTCTTGCTGTAAAATGATACACCAAATGTATGCCAAATTTTGACTCGAAAACAGGAGTGGAGAAATATGATTTCTTTCTTTCAGCATCTTGAGAGAATGTGAATGCTCATTTAGCACCTCTACAGACGGTATCTATCTTTATCAGCATCATAAAAGCTGATAGTATTTCAACCACATTAAATATGCATCCAAGCCGAACTGAAATCTTATCAGAAACATGTTGGGTCGTTTTCACAGCTCTCTATTTCCTTACAACCGGTCAATCTGATGTCATATGCAAATTTTGCACAGAAAATCTTTCCAGTATTTTTTCAGTTATTGCATTTTCTCCCGGGTCCCTAAACATATTTTCTCAGCGAAAGAAGATGAGAGAGAACTTTACCGATGTCAAATAAACTGAAGCATTCATTCTATCGATTTTACATTACTCTGGTGAACAAGGGGTCATTTAATCTTCTAGGGCAACATATAATGACAGAAGAGAAGCTGCACGTATCTAATTATAGACAAGTTGCCTACCAAAGCAGAAATATATCTAAATCAGGCCCAAAAATTGTGCACCCCCTGTCAAAAAATTGTTCTGACGTCTTTGACTGTAGCCCATTTTCTATATTTGCGGTTTAGGGTCGGGTGCAAGCCTCAGATTTTCACTTTTTCACATATAGTCGGGCGTTTGTGGATGGCTTATTAGCAATTGTGCGCAGGTGTGGGTGAACAAACAGCTGACTCCCCGCACCACAAACAAACCAAAAAATGTTACGTTGGTAAAGAGTTTGTGGTACTGTATACAGTATGTCCAATATACCATGGCTAAGGACTGTATCCAGGCACTCTGCATTGTACGGTACATAAGAACAGCCCTTAGCCATGGTATATTGGCCATATACCACAACCCCTCATGCCTTATTCCTTAATTATACAACTCCTGTATTTTATGCAGTGAGTATGTTAATGGTGAACTCCGTCCTCCTGCTCTCCTTGCCTGATTCTCTAAATACACCCACTAATTGGGTCTCCTTGGTGGTAGGATTAGGCTGTCTTTTTGATCAAGATTTACACCTTCATTTCCCCATTCTTCTTTTGTTTCTGCAAAAATACCTTATCTTCTAGTTGACTCTCTCTCTGCCTCTCCCTCCCTTGAATAGCAACAATGGTGAGACCTTTCTGTTGTGAGCGGTATGACACACAGTCCCTCAGTGAAATTCAAAAAAGTTGTGTCAGAATCCAAAATGAAAGTTCTCTGCTATGATCTGAGAATGTCCCCAGTGCATTGAAAGAAAATAATTATGATATCATACAGTCTGAATAGATAGTCAGAGGGTCAGGCTCACAGCTAGACACATGTCAATCTGAATCAAATACTGAGAGTGAGTGACTGTTTAACCATGTCATTTATATGGATACATGAATGCTAAATGGATACATGCACGGTAAAATGCAATACTATTGAAGATATGCCCTGCAATTTATTCTATTGGGAAATAGCAGGTGCACTTCTTAAAGGTCCTCTGAGATGTGCCAGTGCTTCAGTTGAATTAAAAGAAAGGGGTTGAATATACATTTTTGTACGGGCAGGTACTATGGTACCATGTACCACGAGTTATTAAAACCTGCAGTGTAGTCTCTCAAGTAATAAATGCACATCGTAGACTATCAAAGAGCTGGTGTTATCACCAAATTCATTTCCTGTCATTGGCAAGATAATCTTTTGCACATAAGAAATAGCAATATGCTTAGCGATGCAGTAAGAGATCTATGCATCTGCAACTACATGGATTGTGGAGTAAAGGCCATCAAGAGGGAAGAAACATGGGGGTTCCTTCAAATGTCATGACCACCTTTCTTGTTGAATCTTTCAGTAATGATGGTTTATGGTTCCCTTGACTCTTGGTCCATTTCCTTATCAATAAAACCAGCACCTCAGACTGTACCATCAAGTGTGACATAATAGGTACAGTATACCATGATGATAAATGGAGAGATGCCAACAGCTGTTGGCGTGAGTGCTGATATACTCACATTCTGCCAGCATGCCCATCTCCTTGCACTTCCGGAGACGACACTCCTGGCACTTCCTGCGCATGTACATGTCCATCTCACAGGTCCCTTTACTCTTGCACTTGTACACGGCGTTCTTTGTGATGCTCCGTCTGAAGAAGCCTAAAGGCAATGATCAGAACAATTACCCAGTGACCTCAGTCTTTGGTCATATGATGAAATACTAGTGGTATTATGTACTGTAGAGCAAATAACACCACTACAGATGCAGGATCTTAATTTGATCACTCTTTTGTTGCCGAGAATTTGGAGATGAGCTTTGTGATTTAAATAAATTCCCTGAAAACCCACACTAACACAGTCATATTTACAGTATTGCACTTTTCATGTAGCCTACTTTTGCCCAACTATCATAGCCTAACCACCGATCAAGCAACATTATGGATTAATGTTCAAATCCTGTAGCTGGATTATTTTCCTGTAACAATATAGGTCGAATAGGATCTGTATGTGGTAGAGGACTGTGCCTTGGATCTGATAAGCTGACAAGCCTGATAGCCTTACTCTACAAACCCTATGACACGATACAGGTACACGGTCTCCCATAAATAAAACCTCTAATGGAGTGATGGCATTGGTTTGTGGCTGATCTATGCCCTTGGTCTTGACCTATTCCCAAGGGGTGCTTTAAACCATTAACATGGACCCCTTTCAAAAGTGCCACACAGTGTACAGTCCAGCTATGCCCTCCGTAAGGCAATCAAACAGGCAAAACGTCAGTACAGAAACAAAGTGGAGTCGCAATTCAACTGTTCAGACACGAGACGTATGTGGCAGGGACTCCAGACAATCATGGATTATAAAGGGAAAACCAGCCACGTCATGGACACCGATGCATTCGCCCGCTTCAAGGAAAACACAGTGCTCCAGCCATCACACTGTTAAATAGTCACCACTAGCCGGACTCCGCCCAGTATCCTGCCCTGAACTTCAGAGTCTTGGTGGTTCCAAACTTCTTCCATTTAAGAATCATGGAGGCCACTGTGTTCTTGGGGACCTTCAATGCTGCAGAAAGGTTTTGGTACCCTTCCCCAGATATGTGCCTCGACACAATCCTGTCTCTGAGCTCTACGGACAATTCCTTCGACCTCGTGGCTTGGTTTTTGGTCTGACATGCACTGTCAATTGTGGGACCTTATATAGACAGGTGTGTGCTTTTCCAAATCATGTCCAATCAATTGAATTTACCACAGGTGGACTCCAATCAAGTTCTAGAAACATCTCAAGGAAGATCAATGGAAACAGGATACACCTGAGCTCAATTTCGAGTCTTATAGCAAAGGGTCTGAATAGTTATGTAAATAAAGTATTTCTGTTTTTTATTTTTAATACATTTGCAAAAAAATCTAAAAACCTGTTTTAGCTTTGTCATTATGGGTTATTTTGTGTAGATTGATGAGATAAATTTATAATTGTATCCATTTTAGCATAAGGCTATAACGTAACAAAATGTGCAAAAAGTGAAGGGGTCTGAATACTTTCCGAATGCACTGTATATATTTATATTGCGCAGTCTGACATTGCTCATTCTGATATTTCTATACTTCTTAATAATTGTATACATTTTTGGGATTTGCGTGTATTGTTTTGTATTGTTAGGTATTACTGCACTGTTGTAGCTAGAAACATAACATCTGCAACATATGTATACAGCACCAATAACATTTTATTTTATTTTTACACTAACTACCAGTGCGAGAAAGATGCCCCCTAAGAGCCTTATTGGACTGGTTCCATACAGTGGGCACTCACTCGATAGCTTGGAACAGCTAATTAGACATTCAAGTGCAAGGAGATGAGTACAACGACACACATTAACATTGCTTAGCTCCGGGTTCCCTACGCCATTATAGAGTGGAACGCTTAGAGGGAGCTATATACGGAGGGTGAACCGACGAGAGACAACCGAACCTCAAACCTACACTCAGATACGAGGCAGGAGAGCCCAGTGACCGCAACCATAACACCCATTCACCTGAGGATTTACAAGAAATAGAGTAGAAATGCTGTCATTAAGAAAGTTAGGGAGGTGTTGTTGTGATTCTTCATGTTGGGTGTCACTGAGCTCGCCATTTTTACATGGAGACGTTCAGTAAAGTCATGCTGCTTACTCCTGACACCAGAGACAATTCATTCATTCATCCTCGTCATGACGAAATATCATACTGATCACCTTCTGGATGTTTGTTATACCAGTGGGCTACTCTGTAGGCATCATATAACATTATAGAATCTCCCAACTATATTCAGACTACGATACTGTTCTAGCAATAGCTACGGAGCAAAACCAGAAGTGATCAACACAGGCTTTTAGAAGAAGTGAGCCCATCCAAAGAGTGGTTTCTCAAGTGTTGAATGTAGAAGATGCTCTTATTTGGATCTATGTTGTAGAAGACGGTGAAGATCTGTAGTCCGTAACACTTCAATGTCTACAGGTATGATAAAGATGTAGCACACTTAATCACTGCAATTACCTTTACACCCCTCACAGGTGAGAGCGTTATAGTGGTACCCAGATGCCTTGTCCCCACACACCACACACAGCTCCTCCCCTTTGACCCTGCCTGCGTGGGAAGTGTGCCTGGTCCTCTTGCACACCGCAGGCACTATGGCGGATGCCTCTTCCATTTCAACATTATAGCTACCCTCCAGGGGTTCTTTCCTCAGTTCATAAATCTCTGTGGGTGAGTACCACTCCTCAACGCTGTATTGGGGGTAGTAGTGCTGATTGGAGTAGTATGGAGGGGAGGACATGGCGGGCTCCACCAAGGGGTATTGCATGTTGGGATAGTTGGTGAAGGATAAGACCTCTTGGTCCTGAAGCAAAGGGCTCCCTTGCTCTGCCAGAATATCTGAGAGGAGAAAAGAAAGACGCATAGATTAATTTATCGTATCACTGATTAGAAGTGTTGGCTAAAGTCAGCTTGGTTTCAGCATGGTTCAGAAAATTCACAATAGCTACACATTTCACAAGCCAATAACTCCTGTACTTTCCCAAGGATAGTGTAGTACGACTGTCAAAATCACTTTCCAGCTGTTACAGTAGTATTAGATAGTGACTTAATCTGAGTATTTAAACATTAACATAACAGGGGATAGTAACCTACATAAACCCAGTCATAAATAACCTCACACTCTTACAGAACACACTGTCACAGCAGATTGACGGGACGGCTTGAGCTTTCCAACAATTCTCCAAAGAGGTAATAGTACTTATCTTATTTATATTTTACATATAATAACATTTCACAATGCTTTATCATTAGTATCATAAATCATAATAATGATATTTGTATTATGTGGGCATGAACCCTTGAAGGTTAGACGTCAGCTAGCATTGGAACCATTTCATATCACTTTTATTCATTCAAATACGTTAAGGTTAAAGGAAATACTGGAACACAACAAGCTGCTGGAATGTAGCCGTACAGTTCTATAGGGTTGAGTTCATTCAAACTCATTTTATAATACACATAATCCAAGCTGACACAATAAGATCGACAGGCATGAGATACTGACCTGAAGATCTGTTCTAATCTAGACCATGGCCATCTCAGGGTGACCCAGCAGACCCAGCACACCCAGGTCTCTCTCTCTTTCTCTGACCACCTGAAAAGTAATCCCCCTCTGCGGCTCTACTCTTACCTGTACTTCTTCTACCTCAGCATACCTCCCTCTATTATCTTTGGCAATGGAACTTCTCCAGAAGAATTCGGTACAGTAGTCTTAGAACAGAACACCTTGATGCTTGTTTGAGGTATGACTTAGGAGTGCCAAATGGGAGCAAAGGTTGCCATGGCTACTTATTAACCTGACAGACATTTCTGCCCATCATTACAGGTAGTTGGTTCGGTAATGTGCAAAGTCACTTTGACATCTGGCTTGCGTGACTGGCTGCTACTGCCTGAGGTGTAATGTGTGTCAGAGCTGGCCACTGGATCGCCTGATCCCAGATCTGCATGTGCCAACTCTCCTAACAATCATTGTCATGCCATATGTACAGTGGTGACCCGTCATTCACGGCAGGTTATGCAAATCTTTGAGTTAATAAAGTTGCATACAAATATGGTCTCTTTTTTGCATTCTTGAGAAAGGCAGCTTCAAGGTGTTTTAGCCTATCTTAGTGCTTTCTGTGGTGGTGATGGGGCAGCCAGTGGAAAATACAGAGCGTAGGGGTTAGTAATGTACTCTAGTTGCATCGTGATTGGCTCAGAGTTCTATCACTCATGGGGACACTGCGTCACCTCAAAGTCTACAAGGAGAGCTCGAAAATTCAAGCCTCTTGGGTGCTGCCATAGATATACATTAGAAGTGCCCATCCAAGAAGGCTCAAGTTCATTGGCCACAGATAAAATGACATTAAAACACATTATATCTACCGTAGCTTTGATTGGACTGATCATGTCAACATCATACTTTCAAAAGCTTAGCTAGCAAGATAGACAAGCAGTCATCATCATGAATCAAGTTGACAATCGACTGGCAAACCCTTTTCAATCCTTGTCATATGAAGAGAAATTATAGATAAAACATATCAGTGCTCATCGGTCATTGGACATTAACATTACACAACAAGTTGGAAATCACAAATTCAACAATGAGTGGTTTGGAAGGAATCAGTGGCTAACTGCAAGCGTTGCAAAGCAATCACTAGCCTGCTATTCAGTGGAGTGGCTGTATGGTCCCAAGTCTAAGATTAAGGGTCTCTTTTCCAAGCTTAAAAGGATAAACATTCACGTGCAACACCATCGGCCATAAAAGGTTGAATACATTGGCCATGCTGTCAATCCAGCATGACTTCTGCCACGTTTAAAACAACTGGAAACTCGGAACTGGGAAATCTCAGACGTCAGTGTGTTCAAGACAACTCCTACTGGGAAAATACGTTTTGAACGGTCATCCAACTCAGAATTCCAAGTCGGGAACTCTGGCCTCTTTCTAGAGCTCCGACCTGAAGATCACTGACGTCATGATTCGACCTTGTTTCTTTCTGAGTCCCCAGATGTCTAGAAAGCACCAAAAATCCAGAGAAAGACAGACTTTGATGACAAAGTTTGATGACTAAATTTGCCCACGAAGGACCTCCGCGCCACCTTCCTGTTCAAGTGAGCATAGCACAACAAGGTGAGTCCAAAAATGTATTGTATGCTGCTGCATAAATGATGTTATACGCCAGGGAGATATGTATACTGTAGCTAAGAAAGTAATACTAAGTGTATGTCGTATAGTAATCTGTTGGTAGCACATGTGTCTCACCCTAATCATTTGGTCCCTTTCCTCCTCATAACTTAGCCTACTGTTCTGACTTGGTGGTGCACATGTAGCCTATAGCCTGTTTTAGAGAAATGTCGTCATCAAATATTGTATGAGCTTTCATTGTCTGCTTATAGACCCCCTTTATTTATCCTACGGTTCTGACTTGGTGTACAGGGAGAATACTGTATGAATGACCCATGTTCTGAATTCTGTCGCTGTACATTTCAAAAGTGCTTAACAAAAAGTTCTATTGACTACGTCCATCTTAGCTCGCTCAGTAATGTCTTATTACGTATTGCCTCTTATCTGCTCATCGTTCCCTAATGCCATAGTTTGTACATCTCAATTGTCAGTAGAAACTACATTAGTTGAAGCAAGTCAGCCATATCAGCTATGTTTTTTAAAAGGCAGTAAACGAGGCTGAATTAACTGTTTTGCTGCCAGATAATGATAACCAGGTGTAGCGGTGTTAAGGAATCACTCCATGGTGCTGAAAAGAAAGCTCTGTGTCACGAATATCATCGAAGGTGGCTCCACTTCCCGTTCGGGTGGCGCTCGGTGGTCGTCGTCACCGGTCTACTAGCTGCCACCGATCCCTTTTTCCCTTTTCGTTTGGTTTTGTCTAATTGTTTTCACCTGTTCCTTGTTGGGGTTTTGGGGTGGTTGTTATTTAAGTTCGATTAGCCCGCTTGTGTTTGTGCGGGCTTGTTTCTGTATTGTGAGAGGTGTTCTTTATTTATATGGGTTTTCCGCTGTCCGGTTTGATACCAGAGTGTACTTAGGTGGAGTGTATTACGCCTATGTTCGGCGTTACCTTTTGTACCTTTTTTGGTTGGACATTAAAGCGTGTTTTTCCCCGTATCCTCTGCTCTCTGCGCCTGACTCCACACCCATTCACTCTTTGAGCGTTACACTCTGCTGTTGGGACAGCTTTATGTAGGCCCTAACAGCACCGTTTGTCACCGTTATAGTGCAATTAAAATATTGTTTAGTGTTGTGTTGTGTAGTGGCTTTGCTGGCATGCATTACAAAAATAAGCAATTGCCCCACCAAGATATACCTGCAAAATGTCCCATTACATATGCATATACTGTTACAGTTAAAGTTGGAAGTTTACATACACTTAGGTTGGAGTCATTAAAACTCATTTTCAAGCACTACACAAATTTCTTGTTAACAAATTATAGTTTTGGCAAGTCGGTTAGGACATCTACTTCGTGCATGACACAAGTAATTTTTCCAACAATTGTTTACAGACAGATTATTTCACTTATAATTCACTGTATCACAATTCCAGTCGGACAGAAGTTTACATACACTAAGTTGACTGTGCCTTTAAACAGCTTGGAAAATTCCAGAAAATGATGTCATGGCTTTCGAAGCTTCTGATAGGCTAATTGACATAATTTGAGTCAATTGGAGGTGTACCCGTGGATGTATTTCAAGACCTAACTTCAAACTCAGTGCCTTTTGCTTGATATCATGGGAAAATCAAAAGAAATCAGCCAAGACCTCAGAAAAAAAATTGTAGACCTCCACAAGTCTGATTCATCCTTGGGAGCAATTTCCAAATGCCTGAAGGTACCACGCTTATCTGTACAAACAATAGTACGCAAGGACAAACACCATGGGACCACGCAGCCGTCATACCGCTCAGGAATGAGACGCGTTCTGTCTCCTAGAGATTAACGTACTTTGGTGCGAAAAGTGCAAATCAGTCCCAGAACAACAGCAAAGGATCTTGTGAAGATGCTGGAGGAAACAGGTACAAAAGTATCTATATCCACAGTAAAATGAGATCTATATCGACATAACCTGAAAGGCCACTCAGCAAGTTAGAAGCCACTGCTCCAAAACCGCCATAAAAAAGCCAAACTACGGTTTGCAACTGCACATGGGGACAAAGATCGTACTTTTTGGAGAAATATCCTCTGGTCTGATGAAACAAGAATAGAACTGTTCGGCCATAATGACCATCGTTATGTTTGGAGGAAAAAGGGGGAGGCTTGCAAGCCAAAGAACACCATCCCAACTGTGAAGCACAGGGGTGGCAGCATCATGTTGTAGGGGTGCTTTGCTGCAGGAGGGACTGGTGCACTTCACAAAATAGATGGCATCATGAGAAAGGAAATGTATGTGGATATATTGAAGCAACATCTCAAGACATCAGGCAGGAAGTTAAAGCTTGGTTGCAAATGGGTCTTCCAAATGGACAATGACCCCAAGCATACTTCCAAAGTTGTAGCAAAATGGCTTAGGGACAACAAAGTCAAGGGATTGGAGTGGCCATCACAAAGCTCTGACCTCAATCCTATAGAAAATTTGTGGGCAGAACTGAAAAAGCATGTGTGAGCAAGGAGGCCTACAAACCTGACTCAGTTACACCAGCTCTGTCAGGAGGAGTGAGACAAAATTCACCCAACTTATTGTGGGAAGCTTATGGAAGGCTACCCGAAACATTTGACCCAAGTTAAACAATTTAAAGGCAATGCTACCAAATACAAATTGAGTGTATGTAAACTTCTGACCCACTGGGAATGTGATGAAAGAAATAAAAGCTGAAATAAATATTTCGCTCTACTATTATTCTGACATTTCACATTCTTAAAATAAAGTGGTGATCCTAACTGACCTAAAACAGGGAATTTTGTGAAAAACTGAGTTTAAATATATTTGTCTAAGGTGTATGTAAACTTCCGACTTCTACTGCATATAGTACATTGCATATTATGTATTGCTTGACAAAAATAGTAGGAGGAGTTAGATGAAGCACATATAGTACTGATCTGGGTCCAGGCTAGTCACTGGAAGTTGCTTACCAAAGAAGTGTGAGTTCTCGGACAATGGGAATCCATCGTTGTGTGGGATCTGTAGTGGTCCCACCACATTGACTTCGGGGCCCACCCACTCATTCATTCACAAATCTGGATGGACCTCAGCTCAGAATAAAGATGATGGAAGTAAATTATTTCCAGTCCAATCCTGTAGGAAACCAAGATACACCTAGACATAATGTTAGTGTGAGTTTTACATTTTGTTAAGCAGCTTTGTGATACAGTAGCTTACCTGTTAAATACTTCACAGACAACTCTTTAGCCCTTGCAAAAGTTTTCACACCCCTTGGATTTCTTCCCATTTTATTGTGTTACAAAGTGGGATTAACCAATTACAGTCCAAGCCCTGTCTAGGCCGGATATGTACAGAATAAAAATATTCCAAAACATGCATCTTGTAGGCAACAAGGCACTAAAGTAATACTGCAAAAAAACACAACAAAGGAATATACTTTTTGGCTTAAATGCAAAGCCTTGTGTTTGGGACAAATCTAACACAACACTTCACTGAGTAACTGCATCCTTATTTTCAAGCATGGTGGTGACTGTATCCTGGTATGTGTATGCTTGACATCAGCAAATACAGACAGAGTTTGGGAGAGGAGTTCACCTTTCAGCAGGACAATAACCTACAACACAAATCTACACTGGAGTTGCTTATCAAGAAGACAGTGAATGTTCCTGAGTGGCCAAGTTACAGATGAAATCTGTTTAAATCTGCTAAATTACAGATGAAATACATTTTATGCAATGGGTGGGTCTAATCCTCAATTCTGATTGGTTAAAACCGCATTCCATCCGATGTCTATTGCACAAGTTTCCACCGGCTAAATCTATGATGCTAAAATGCCTATTTACTCTGTTCCATCTGACTGCGCAATCCACTGTCTCATCAGCCCAGCCAGGCAACTTATAAACTTGATCTTCACTGTCCCCTTTAGTTCTCCCACATTTTGTTGTGTTACTGCCTGCATTTAATTTGGATGAAATTGAGATTTTATGTCACTCGCCTACACAAAATACCCCATAATGTCAAACAGGAATTATGTTTTTAGAGAATTTTTACAAATTAATAAATAATGTAAGTATTCAAACCCCTTTGTTATGGCAAGCCTAAATAAGTTAAGGAGTAAACATTTGCTTAACAAGTCACATAGTGAGTTGAATTGACTCACTCTATGTGCAATAATAGTGTTTAACCTGATTTTTTAATGACTACCTCATCTATGTACCCCACACATACAATTATCTCAAAGGTCCCTCAGTTGAGCAGCGAATTTCAACCTGTTACAGTATTTATACCCCTTGACTAATTCAACAATTTGCTGTGTTACAGCCTGAATTCAAAATTGATTACATAAATGTTTTTCTCACCCAGCCATTTTCAAGTCTTGTCATATATTTTTAAGCTGCAACTACTGTAGGCCACTCAGGAACATTCCACTGTCGTCTTGGTAAGCAACTCCAGTGTATATCTGGCCTTGTGTTTTAGGTTATTGTCCTGCTGAAAGGTGAATTTGTCTCCCAGTGTCTGTTGGAAAGCAGACTTAACCACGTATTCTCATTTTGCCTGTGCTTAGCTCTATTCCATTTATTTTTATCCTAAAAAAACTCCCTAGTCCTTGCCAATGATGAGTATACCCATAATATGATACAGCCACCACCATGCTTGAAAATATGAAGAGTGGTACCCAGTGATATGTTGTGATGGATTTGCTAGTTAAATAAATAATAAAACAATTCTATTCAGGACATGAAGTTAATCTCTTTGCCACATTTCTACTGTTTTACTTTATTGACTTATTACGAACAGGATGCTTTTGTTTTGGAATATTTTTATTCTGTACTTCTTTTCACTTTGTCATGTAGGTTAGCATTGTGGAGTAACTACAATGTTGTTGATCCAGCCTCAATTTTCTCCTATTACAGCTATTAAGCTCTGTAACTGTTTGGCCTCATGGTGAAATCCCTGAGCGTTTTCCTTCTACTCCGGCAACTGAGTTAGGAAGGACGCCTGTATCTTTGTAGTGACTGGGTGTATTGATGCACCATCCAAAGTGTAATTAATAACTTCACCATGCTCAAAGGGATATTCAATGTCTGCCTTTTTTATTATTAACCATGTACCAATTAGGTGCCCTTCTTTGCAAGGCATTTGAAAACCTCCCTGGTCTTTGTGGTTGAATCTGTGTTCGAAATTCACTGCTCGACTGAGGGACCTTACAGATAATTGTGTGTGGAGTGCAAAATCATGTTAAACCAGGGTCTCCAACAGGTCGATTGAAAGCTACCAGTAGCTCACAGCCCACCTATGACTAGCTCCCCAAACAATTCTGAAAGTACAATTTTCACATGTTCCACTGCAAATTGTCATTAACAAATCTCACAAGTATTAGACACTGCAAGCTCCCAGCTACTATCTAATCAATGCAACATTGACATTACCTCACCCCCGGTTAGCCACTATTGGCTTAAAAAGCCAAACCTAACACAATAGCTGCCAATTAATTTCCAGAAATATTGCCCCTGTATGTCTGTGTGGTGCGCATGTATTTCTTTCACTTATTTCTGTGTGTAGCCAGCTGATGTGATAACCATCTTGTGGGTTGACAGACAGTAATTTCCCCAAAACCTTCTCAATTTAATGTTAACTGTAAAGTAGGCTTACCTGGCAGAAGTATATCATCAGGAAGTATATAATTTTTATCTATTACTTGGTATTTGCTAACTTTGAATGAGCAACAGCATTACAGAACCATCACTAGACTGGCACATTAGACAGCACATTTCTCACTTGCTAGATTCACAATTAATGTGCCATATGCACAATTAAAGGGGAATTACATAAAAAATCCTAATTTGTTATTTATCTTCCAGACCTAAAAAAAAATATTCAGATGTGATTTAAGCATTGACATGGACTCAGACTTCTTGTCTTGTGTTATGTGATGTTTCCCTTATTGCTGTAACCATAACCACAATGTACTCAACACAACAATTCCAAAACAATTATTCTGACGAGTATTCCCTTTAGGTTATATTCTGTATTAAATTAGGTATGTTCCTGTGCAGTACATTCATAACTAAAGAGATCCTTGAGAGTTGCTAGTCTATTCCTCTGTTATCACAGTAAAATGAACACAGTCATTTCCCCAAATTTTTCCATGGACTTCCTGAATCTGTTACTGACTAACAGCACCCATGGCGACGTTAACTGACACCATCATGCATTGAGCAGAGAGGAGGTAAATCACCATGTGAACCACTGGTTTTATAAATCGCACCTGACATAGCTTTAATTAATTAGCCAGGGCTAATTTCCCCAGAGATTAAACAACAGCCCACATGAAGACCCCAACAAGGGCCTCCAGGCCAGCTTGTCAGCCCACACAAAGAATCAACCTGTCCCTCTCTATCATTTGTTCTTACCGTATTCTTTCCTGTTGATTTCCCCAGTGTAAGTCCAGTCTAGTCCCAGCCTTCACCCTCTCTCTCTGATCTCCACATTGTAATGTACAGCACCATCAATATTTGCTCATGAGCATCTAGCTGCTCCTGGCTGTCTGGGGTTGCAGCGAGAGTATGTGTGACTGGCTGGGGTCATTGAAAAGGGGACAGTGGTTATTAATTAAGCTGTCCATTCCTCTCCATGAACGCACTACCCCTCTTCCCCCTCCTCCCTCCTCCTCCCATCCCCCCAAAATCCTCCTCATTCAGCAAAGCAATCTGGCAGCCATGTGTACTCCCTAACACAGAGAAAACCAGACCAGTACCCCCCCCCCCCCCCCCCCCCCACCCCACAAGCACAGACACATGCACACAAAAACGCACACACTAACACACAATCACAGGCAACCTGGTCTTGGATAAGGCACAAGTGATCAAGCAGAGAGCCAATCCATTGGGCAAAAACTGGTCAAATCATTTCAACCAAAGAAATCTATGAGATGACCTTGAATCAACGTGGAAAACTGATTGGATTTGCAAAAATGTATCAACTTAAGGGCATTTTGTTGTTTTTTTCACCCAACTTTTAACCTAAATCCAATGACATGGTGATATTTTCTGTTGATTTCATGTTAAATCCACATTAGTCGAAAACTTAACCAAATATGAATCAAAACTAGATGTTGAACTGAAGTCTGTCCCCATTCGGGAAGGCATTCATTAGATAGATCATGTTTTTCATAAATCATATCTAACACAAATATTATATGATGCTGTGTTTGTAAGTGAAAGTTTAATCTACACCTCAGCACAATGTCTATAGGCAGCTATAGTGGAATTGCTCTCCTGGCTAGGCCACCTAATTGTCAGGTGTTGCAATATACTGTACATGTAGTATGGCAGCTAGAGCACTCTAAATGTTGATGGATTGCAGAGAGAACAGCTAAAGTAGGAAAATATAACAGTATCGGGAAATAACTATTGTAGTGCTGAAGAAAACTAAGATTTCCTTTGCAGGTAGACAGGTTGGCAGTCTCTATTCTGATAAGGGATCCTCTTCATAAGACATTGTTCTCAGAAGGGCGCCTTGATTTGTGGCCTGGTTTTAGTTTGTTTACCCAATGTGTTACAGTAAGAAGCCATTCACCTCATTGCTTGACCATTCACAACTGGATGTAGTAGGAGGAAAGCTTAGATTAGAATAAAGCTGGAAATAGGCCCCAGTGTTTCTATAAGCTTCTATATATCCAAAAACAAGTGTTTAATCATTGATGGGTCTGTTGCTCAATCCAAAGAGGCCCTTCTGAGTCAACAGAACAGACAGTCAATCTGAAATAAACAGGACCTTTGCCATTGGCTGCTGTCTGCTTGTGGACTAAGTAGCTGCTGTGTGTACGAGGGCTTTGGGGTGGACTGGGTTGTGGTGGCCTCATGAGAAGGACACGTAGTGGGTCTGAGAACCTTGTGACATGTACAGGAGGCTACTGTATTTTCTTCACTATTAAACAGATTGTATTGCTTTCTAGTGGTATTTTTGGTATGGTTACCACTTACCGGTAAGGGTACAATTTCAGTTGATTTATTGTGGTGAACATGTAGTGTGGTCACAATCAATAAACACTACAGAATAAATGGTGCTACATTTTCTTACGTGGGTCACAGCACAGCTCAAAAAACACAAATTACATTTATTTTTAGCAGTGTACGATAGGCTTTCCCCTCTTACTCAGTGATCACTATTGTCTTTTCACCTTTTAGCTCACATTTGGTTATTGATTGTGAATAGAAAAGCTGACTGTTTACAGTTTTGAACCACCTCCAACTTGTAAAGGGAGAGGAGGAGATAAGTTGATCAAACACTGGGCTTCAAACGGGCAGCAAAGAGCTGCCCAAAGAGCTTCTCAAACAAGCTCTCAAAGACTGTCACAAAAATTCCAATGAATATAAACCAATAACAAGGTCCATAACCTTGAACCCTTCCCAGGCCTATCTGTGAGAACAACTCATTAACATACAATGGCAGATAAAAAGAATATAGCAAGCTGGTCTTTAAGGACCAAATTGTAATTACACAGCATTTACCTCCTCTGGAAATTACTACAACTATAAAAATATAAAGAAAAGGTAATAGGCCCTCTTAAAAAGTACATGCTGTCATTCATTATTTTCTATTGATTATATTCATCCTGAGTTACCTCTCGAGCGTGATGGTTCCACTATTAGCAGCCAATTTTAAATCAGGAATTACGATAAACACAGTATTTGCCTGCACAAATGACTGTAAACTAGTGTCCCATGAAGTTGCTAGCTTACTGGTGGATCTAAGTGTTTAGGAACCAGAACAGATAAGGTGAAGGATGTTTACTGAGAGATGATGGGAAGCAGAGCGGTCTGTGTAGTTGTTACAATGATTCAGAAAGCTAATTTGAGTAAACACACAGCTTAGTGTTGATTGTAGAACAGCCATTTTGTCTCAAAGTAGTGGCAGATAAAGACAGTCAAACGGTATGAATATTGTTTGTATCCATGTGTTCAATTACTCATGGCTAATGATGTTTACCTTCAATCCATACATGGAATTTACTGTAAGGCCATGTGGTTTTGTGGGCAGTTTGAGGTCTACAAAAAGTTGGAGTGTATATAATCAGTCCACACAAGCCTGACTGCAGCCCTCCCCCCCCGGTTTACAATAGGACAAATTGGGGGTTTCAAACTGTAAGATTTATTTTGAGTTAAAGCAATTGACAAATTGCACTTGATGGTGGATTTACCACAAAGAACTTTGAAATGGACGATCAGTGGTGGAATAAAGAACAACTCGGTTCACATTACTCAGTGATCCATAGTTAAGACTTGTTCAGGGTGTCTCTTTTTTTAAACAAACCTCTCAATACAGAATAGACAATATTCAAGTTAAAAGCTGGACAATCTGAAAATAGTAAAGTGCATTTATCAAACAATGGAATGACAAATAATTATATACTGTACAAAAAAACTGAAAAATCACTGTCCCATAAGTCCTATAAATAGCATTAATAATTTGATCCCATACACTATATACATCATTTTTTCCATATTTAATGTTTGAGGAGTAGTCAATCAACCCCTTATTCAGACAATTTTTAAAAATGAGTAAATAAACATTGAATATCAAATAGATCAATAGTAGATGATTGCATGATGATATGTGACTTCAACCCACTTGGAGAATGTGTGCACAGTTTTACCTTCCACAGTATATTTGTCCTACTGAGAGCTTACAGCTCCATAAGTACACATAGCAATGCTGAAGCTAGTACATTAAAGGGAAACAGTGGGACCAGGGCCTGGTAAGGCATGGACAGCAGGCTGAGAGCTGTGGTAGAGTATTGTCACTAAACAGTAGCAAATTGTTACAAGCAACAATAAAAAAGGCCTATAATTTTAACACTGTGGTCTACTTCAATAATGCTGAAAGCAAACCAGTCACATTCATAATATGCACGTCCCCTTAGTTGCATAGCTGACACAAAACAAAACTATTCACATTCAATTAAAGGTAAGCCATACTCCAGTATGTTTCATCTGCCCATACTATGCAAAGAACGTTGGTCAGCAGTTGTGGATAATAGCTAGTTTGACATTATAGTCGGCAACGTTATCACGCTAGCTTACTTTATTATTAGCAACGTTAGCTAGCTCATCTAGCTAGCTAAAATCTCATTGGTTGGATAATTGTTCCGACTTCAGAAGTTGAACACAATCGTGTTGTATTTACAACTTCACAAATGGGAAATGAGACTCCAAGGAGCATTTGAAGGCAGCATTATACCAAAGTTGCATACATTTACATTGCTGCAAAAAAATACAGTTCCAGTCAAAGTTTGGACACACCTACTCATTCAAAGGTTTTTCTTTATTTGTACTATTTTCTATATTGTAAATAAATCCCTGACAGTGTCACCAGCAAAGCACCCACCCCATCATCACAGCTCCTCCTTTATGCTTCATGGTGGGAACCACACATGGGGAGATCCTCCGTTCACCTACTCTGCGTCTCACAAAGCATTTATTTGGGCTGCAATCTGAGGTGCAGTTAACTCTAATGAACTTATCCTCTGCAGCTTAAAATAATGATGGACTGTCGTTCTCTTTGCTTATTTGAGCTGTTCTTGCCATAATATGGACTTGGTCTTTCACCAAAAAGCGCTATCTTCTGTATACCACCCCTACCTTGTCACAACACAACTGATTGGCTCAAACGCATTGAGAAGGTTACAAATGAACTTTTAACAAGGCACACCTGGTAATTTAAATGCATTCCAGGTGACTACCTCATGAAGCTGGTTGAGAGAATGCCAAGAGGTTGGAAAGCTGTCTTCAAGGCAAAGGGTGACTACTTTGAAGAATCTCAAATATAAAATATATTTAGATTTGTTTAACACTTTTTTGGTTACTACATGATTCCATATGTGTTATTTCATAGTTTTGATGTCTTCACTATTATTCTACAATATAGAAAATAGTAAAAATAAAGAAAAACCCTGGAATGAGTAGGTGTGTCCAAACTTTTGACTGGTACTGTATATATTTTTATTTTGCTATTACACAAATTGTAATGTCCCTTCATCTGTGAGTTCCTACCAGACAAATGTGTCTAATTTCTCTCTCATTTTACACCCTTTGCTCAGCCTCAGACGCAACACCTGGTTAGTGAAACGTGACCTCATCATCAGGGACCACACGATAATGTAAAGATGTCTCAGTACGAGGTAAAACAGTCAAATGGATAAAATGACCAAACAACAACAGAAAGCAAGTTTGTGGTAATTGACCAATGGCTGCTGAAACTTCTTTTGTAACTTCTCAGAAGAATGACCACTGATAGTTCTGCCGGTCTGTGTGAATTTGACCCTTCTTCCTTTACTGGATGTTGATGTGAAGGCAAAGTCCTCTCAAATGACCCCCTTTCCAAGAGTCAATTATTTTTGAACAAGTATGTCACTATACCCTTCGTTCACTTGATGTTGACGTGAAGGGGAAGTCCTGCAGTGCTTCTCAAGTGACACCCTATTCCCTGTAGTAGTAGTGCACTATATATCGAATAGGAAGGGGGTCATTAGAGATCATTTTGTGTCTCGGTTCTCTACCCTTTTCCAGAAGTGGGCATTTGCACACGCCACATGGATATTAAAGCATAGGATTGGTGAAAGGATTGGCTGGAGGGAGTTTTCACCATTGTTGAAGCCATGTGAGAAAGTGTGCAAGTGCACGCTTCAGGAAAAAGGTGAAGAGCAAGGACAGCCAATGCCCCTGATACTTAGGGCACATCACTGATACTGCTCCTGGTAGTTCCCATTACCATGGTGGGAGTTCCCATCATCCTCATCCTGCTGCATGGTGACTCCTCTCTTCTTCTTCCAGCCCGAAGGGTTCTCTGTGGTTCCATAGCTCTTCTTGGGTGCCATGGCAATCTCGCTGTTGAGCTCCGTCTCTTCGGCCAGCTCGTCTTCGTCGATGATGCCGATCTTATCGTCGCTGGTGCTCTCCGGGTCGGCCCAGTCCTGCTTGTCGCCCGAGGCAAAGATAGCATAGAAGATGACCCCCGTGTAGTGCACCATGGCGGCAATCACGAACACGTTTTGCCACTCCAGACGGGTCTACAGAGGGGGAAAGACTTGAGTCAGTGACCAAACTGTCACACTTGTCTGATATAACGTTTGATTTGATTGACAATGTTATAAAATCAGTATCTCATTGTGTCATTCACCAGTCGTGTTACTCGTGTCCTATACGGTAGTCATATTAGGAAGTCCCTCAGGGGGAGTTTCGTTTGACATCTAAGGGACTTCCTAATATTGATGCCATAGTCTTATCCTGGCTCATTTTGCTAATCTCATTGACAGCTGTTAGAATTTGTCTGTAATGTTGAATGTGACAATACCTTGTGTTTAGTCAGTTCTCCAACGATAAGGGGGCACACCATTCCAGACAGTGTGCCAACGCCATTGGAGATGCCCATTAGGATACTGGCATAGCGAGGGGCAATGTCCAAGTGGTTTACGTTGAACCCTGGGGATACAGTAACAAGTACAGTCCATCAGAGTAAATTGTTTATGCCACTGTCAAATTATCTTTGGGTAATTAAAAAGCACTACATGAAATCCCATCATGTATTATTTATTATTAGATATTGAATACCACACACTATTCATGCTGTCTCTTAGAAATGTTTTTGGGATCATCCATTTGGATTAATAAATAACCATTTAGCCAAACAGTAATGTATATGAATACATTTTATTAATGTATTATTATATACACTACCGTTCAAAAGTTTGGGGTCACTTATAAATGTCCTTGTTTTTGAAAGAAAAGCTAAAAATGTTGTCCATTAAAATAACATCAAATTGATCAGAAATACAGTGTAGACATTGTTAATGTTGTAAATGACTATTGTAGCTGGGAAAAAATGACTTTTTATGGAATATCTACATAGGTGTACAGAGGCCCATTATCAGCAACTATCAGTAGCGTGCCGTGGGCCTGGCGCCTGGGCCTTCAGTGAGGTCCTACACAGTCCCACCCGAATTAATCCACCTGTTATTACCATCATTTAGATGCCATGGCTCTAGACACTATACATTTAGACAGAAACGCAGTATAACCAGGCGTTGCGTCACCTTGAAATTGACATTTTTTTCAGAGAATTGCAGGGGAAGAGTACAATACAGTACAGTTCAACTAATAGGCAAGAACATAGTCGAGTGCAACATAGTTATATTAATATTCTTCTTCTATCCATTTCTGGTCCACAAACTTTGAGCTTTAAGTCCCCCAAAAAATAAATACAGTGTGTTCACTAAACAGCGCATTGTCGCACCCAAAGCAGTTTCACCGTGATGATAAAGACACATAACTATTCACTGAAAATAAAAGAAAACAAATAATTTGCAACATAGGCTATTTGCCATTTTATTTTGTTAATATATAGGCTATTTAATATTAACGAAATAAAATGCGAAACATACATACACATTTAATAAAAAATAACATGCATTGTATGCCTACTCACCAAAGACTGATTATTAGACAGTTGCGTGCGCTTAGGGGATCGTGAGAAAAATGCTGCAAGGCCATTGAGGTTGGCAAAGAAGACCTTGCATTCTTTAAGCTTTGAGGCTCCTTGAGTCAGTACTAAATTTAGTCGATGTGCATAGCAGTGAATGAATAAGGCCATCGGTGCCCTCTCCTTAACTTTAGCCTGCACCCCATTGAGTCCAGATGCCATGACTGCTGCGCCATCAAAACACTGTGCCACAACTTTATCCAGACTACATTCATTTTCCTCCAAGAAACGGAAAATAAGAGCGGCAATGTCATCAGCTCGCTTGCCGCTTGTCACATCTTCAAACCGGATAAATCGCTCCTTGACTCCCGTGTCCGTCACATAACGCAGGACGAGTGAGAGCTGTAGCTCCACTCTGGTGTCCCCAAACGTTTTCAAAAGCACCATTGCTTGTAAGTGCCCAGCCGTACTTTGGTGTCTCGTTGCTGCCTTGGTTAGACAACTCAAGTTTGCAAAGCCAGTGTGGCTCCAAACACCAAATCGATCACTTGCAAATAATAGGCATTCCCAGCAGTACAGTTTGCAGTGCTTCTCGGAGCCTGTGAGCCATTGACAGCGCTCATAGTTGAAACTTTGAAAGTGGCGAACGAACGAACCCCTTTCCCGCCTGTGACAGGCTTTGTGGCGTCGGGCGACCTCTCCTTACAATGTCTAACTTTTCTTGAAAAGTTCGTCTTGAGAATGGCGTTATAATTATATCCTCGACCAAATCGATATCTTCTCCTCCTTCCGCCATTGTGGGTTCAAAAAACAGTTTAGGTAGTACGCGAATTAATTCGTTTATCAAATTCAGTTTCCTAGATCTGCATAGACCTGCCCATAGGACCTGCCTCTCAATATTGGTAATCCAATCAAAAGACGTGGACGCCCTACGCCTGCTAGCTGGCTCCTGTGTAACACTGGAGCCAGCCAGCAGGCGTACAATAGCCAACTCTAAAGCTGATTGGTTGACACAAAATTTTAATTTCCATTCACTTTAAGCTACAAGCGCCTGCACTGTTGATTCTGAAGGCCTAAGAGCAGATTTTAGACCCCTGGCAACACATGATGGCTGAATATGATTGGATAAAAGATCTAACATAAAGACCAGCCCTCCAAATCTCAACCTGGGGCTGGAAGCAGTGCAACCAAGAGGAAAGCTATGAAATGAAGAGTATAACTCTTACTCTGGGGAATAATTTAATACATATTTGTGGGAAAATATATTTAAAAAAAAATTATATTCTGATGATGTTTAGGCCAGCAGAGAAGGCCTTGCAGGCCCTGACGGCCCACCACTGGCAACTATCACTCCTGTGTTCTAATGGCACGTTGTGTTAGCTAATCCAAGTTTATCATTTTAAAAGGCTAATTGATCATTAGAAAACCCTTTTGCAATTATGTTAGCACAGCTGAAGCAATAAAACTGGCCTTCTTTAGACTAGTTGAGTATCTGGAGCATCAGCATTTGTGGGTTCGATTACAGGATCAAAATGGCCAGAAACAAAGACCTTTCTTCTGAAACTCGTCAGTCTATTCTTGTTCTGAGAAATGAAGGCTATTCCATGGGAGAAATTGCCAAGAAACTGAACATCTCGTACAACGCGGTGTACACTTCCCTTCACAGAACAGCCCAAACTGGCTCTATCAGAATAGAAAGAGGAGTGGGAGGCCCCGGTGCACCACTGTGCAAGAGGACAAGTACATTAGAGTGTCTAGTTTGAGAAACAGACACCTGCCAGTCTCCTCAACTGTCAGCTTCATTAAATAGTACCCGCAAAACACCAGTCTCAACGTCAACAGTGAAGAGGCGACTCCGGGATGCTGGCCTTCTAGGCAGAGTTGCAAAGAAAAGCCATATCTCAGACTGGCCAATAAAAAGAAAAGATTAAGATGGGCAAAAGAACACAGACAATGGACAGAGGAAGATTGGAAAAAAGTGTAATGGACAGACAAATCTAAGTTTGAGGTGTTCAGATCACAAAGAAGAACATTCGTGAGATGCAGAAAGAATAAAAAGATGCTGGAGGAGTGCTTGATGCCATCTGTCAAGCATGGTGGAGGCAATGTGAAGGTCTGGGGGTGCTTTGGTGGTGGTAAAGTGGGAAATTTGTACAGGGTAAAAGGGATATTGAAGAAGGAAGGCTATCACTCCATTTTGCAACGCCATGCAATACCCTGTGGACGCTGCTTAATTGGAGCCAATTTCCTCCTACAACAGGACAATGACCCAAAGGACAGCTCCAAACTATGCAAGAACTATTTAGGGAAGAAGCAGTCAGCTGGTATTCTGTCTATAATGGAGTGGCCAGCACAGTCACTGGATCTCAACCCTATTAAGCTGTTGTGGGAGCAGCTTGACCGTATGACACGTAAGAAGTGCTTCAGGAAGCATGGGGCATGGGGTGAAATATTTTCAGATTACCTCAACAAATTGACAACTAGAATGCCAAAGGTCTGCAAGGCTGTAATTGCTGCAAATGGAGGATTCTTTGACGAAAGCCAAGTTTGAAGGACACTATTATCATTTAAATTAAAAATCATTATTTAAAACCTTGTCAACGTCTTGACTATATTTCCTATTCATTTTGCAACTCATTTCATGTATGTTTTCATGGGGAACAAGGACATTTATAAGTGACCCCAAACTTTTGAACGGTAGTGTGTATTATTATTACTATCACTGCATTGTTCAGAAAGAGCTCTCAAGGTAATCATTTCACTGTACTGTTTTCCACCTGTTGTGTTCTGTGCACGTGGGGAATAAACGTTGAAACTTGAACTGAGGCATATCGCTCAGCAGCAGTACGAGAAGGATCTCCAGACTCAACATTTATTCTTGGATTCATAACTTTACAACAGAAACACACAAATAATTATGTCTGTAACCTCACTTGACTGAAAAAAGTTATAAATACATCTAAAATGATGCTGAACTGAAGCTTTTATACCTGAGATGGCAAAGCCACTGAAGCCCACAGCCAACACCAGGAAGGAGATGGCAACACCACGTGTGTGACTGAAACCCACCACCAGCAGCAGTGTGGCCTCCATGCCAAAACCTGCAGGGGTAACAGGGCACACAAAGATCAAAGGCTACCTTACCAAATCCTGATTGGTAGGCAATGCTTTATTAGCTTCATCAGACTTGATACAGTGTCATACCCAGCAAACAGTGAACATTCCTACAACATTAGGTAACGTTCCAAGGGAGTCTCAATTTTTGTTTTCAGTTAACGTTACATTAGCGTGACAATATCATACAAATGTTTTCAAAATGTCCTGGAATTTAATATTAGTAGAAGGACATGAACATTAGTGGAAGGACATGCCATAATGGTTATCGGCTAGTTTTATGCCCTACCTAAGAGGAAATCACTGTACAGTGCCTTCAGAAAGTATTCACACCCCTTGACGTTTTCTCAATTGTGTTGTGTTACAGCTTGAATTTAAAAAGGATTAAATATAGTTTTTTTTGCCACTGGCCTACACACAATACCACATAATGTCAAAGTGGAATTATGTTTTTCGAATGTTTTACAAATTAATAAAAAATGAAAAGCTGAAATGTCTTGAGTCAATATTCAACCCCTTTGTTATGGCAAACCTAAATAAGTTCAGGAGTAAAAATTTCCTGAACAAGTCACATAATAAGTTGCAATACACCCAGTCACTACAAATATACATGTGCGTCCTTTCAGTTGCCGGAGAGGAAGAGATTTCACCATGCCAATAGTGACTTTGAAACAGTTACAGAGTTTAATGGCTGTGATAGGAGACAACTGAGGATGGATCAACAACATTGTAGTTACTCCACAATACTAACCTAATTGACAGAGTGAAAGGAAGGAAACCTGTACAGAATAAAAATATTTAAAAGAAAATGCATTCTGTTTGCAACAAGGCACTAATGTAATACTGAAAAACAAACTGAAGTTAAGCGCAGGCAAAATCATAGAGGGAAACCTGGTTCAGTCTGTTTTCCACCAGACACTGGGAGATGAATGTACCTTTCAGCAGGACAATAAACTAAAACACAAGCCCAAATTTACACTGGAGTTGCTTATCAAGAAGACAGTGAATGTTCCTGAGTGGCCGAGTTACAGTTTTGACGTAAATCTACTTGAAAATCTATGGCAAGACCTGAAAATGGTTGTCTAGCAATGATAGACGACCAATTTGACAGAGCTTGAAGAATTTCGAAAATAATAATCGACAAATGTTGCACAATCCAGGTGTGTATAGCTCTTAAAAGACTTATCCAGAAAGTCTCAAAGCTGTAATCGCTGCCAAAGGTGCTTCTACAAAGTACTGACTCAGGGTTGTGAAAACTTATGTAAATGAGATATTTCTGTATTTCCTTATCAATAAATTTGAAACAATTTCTAAAAACATGTTTTTACTTTGTTATTATGGGGTATTGTGTGTAGATGTAATTGAATAAATTCTGAATTCAGGCTGTAACACAACAAAATGTGGAATAAGTCAAGGGGTGTGAATACTTTCTGAAGGCACTGTAGGTACAATGTAAGGAAATTAATTCCTTCTGTCCTGGGTACTATACCTCCGCAGTTCATGATTTTCCGGACGTTTGTAGTTGACATGATTTTACGACTGCGTAGGAAGTCGGCCAGCTGGCCACCGATTGGAACTACGATGGTCATCACCATGTGAGGAACAGCAGACAGGAGCCCCACCTTTGAGGAGGAACAAGTCAACACCCAGAAATGATGGTAAGAGCATGATGCTAGATGATGAGTGGATTATTTTAATCTGCTAGGGCAAAAAACTAAATGTGAACCCCTTGGAGTTCACAGGACAGAGTTTGGGAAAAGTTGCTCTAGGCCAGTGTTTCCCAAACCTGTCCTCGAGTACCCCCCAGAGTACCCTCCTATTTAATGTATTCCAGAACTAGCACAGCTGATTTAACAGCTTGATGATTAGGTGACCTTTTGAATCAGCTGTGCTAATTCTGGAACACATCAAATACGTGGACAGGCTAGAGGTTTGGGAAACAGTGCTCTAGATTGTACTGTAGATACATGTGTCATGCAGTTCATTTTGACATTTTCTTTTCAGTATTATGTCAAACATTTCTCTAACATACTGTACTTTCTCTGATGAAAGACATAATCTCGAAGTTGAAAATAAATGATGATCCACTTGAGTCTTATGATAATAAGAGTGTTGTTCCATTTACTATGGATAACAAATTGCAAAGAGATGTGTTAGATCTACACCACACAGAGAAGACCCACCTTGCCGATAGAGAAGCCGAACACCTCCTCGAAATAGGCCGGCTGGCTGATCAGGAGCAGATAGAAGGTCCAGCTTCGGCAGAAGTTAGCCACGATGATGGCATAGACAGGCATGGAGGTGAAGAAACGGCGCCATGGAGTCTTGAATTTCTGTGGTGGGCCAGAAATAGGGGATCTGATCTCACTGACAATCTCAGGGCTCAATTTCAGGGGTCAACCTGGGTTATGTATTGGGTTATGTTTTCATTTTCAAGCGTGTCATCGATTTCAGGGGTCAACAGCACTCAAATAGGAAGCCTACAGTTGTTAACCTTGCTTAAGTATCTTGTCAATCTTGATTATATCTTATATGTGTGTCACAAAACTTCTATAAGTACTTACAAGAGCATGATATTTGAAATAAAATAAATATTTATTATACTACGCTAATGTATCTGACAGCAGCCAGAGTGAGTAGTAGCATACCTCAGTGGCGCTCAATATTTTGACCCCCTCGCCAATGGTGGTCTCTATGTAGATCCTCTCCTCATCGCTTATAGTGGGGTGGGCGGCTGGGCTCCCATAGGCAAGCAGGAGCCAGAAGATGTACCATATGATCCCAAATACACCTGGATGTACAGAAATAAACAACACAGGTCATCACCAATGCTCTTATTGTTATATGGGTATTACAAAAGAGTCTGTTTTTACGAGACTTCCAGATGACGGTTCATATTGTAACTATGAAGCAATTAGGGACAGATTCCTGGTCAATGATTAAGCATAGTTCTGCACTAAAAAACAAGCTCCATTGGGAATCTGCTTTGAAAATGTTTTTTAGTCAAGGACTAGGCTTAATCTGTGTCCGACAAACCCCCCCTAAGGGCTTTGTTATAGATCATAGAGATGGAAAGACGGCACATCTCATTCATTGGATCATCTCTCCCGCTGACTAGGAAGGAATTCCATGATCCCTCCTGAACTCATAGGAAGTCTCCACCAGTTGTCTACTTTAAAATTATGAAAGCCTTCAATAGTGCTGCCCATGCTAAACAGGCTTTGTGGCAAGTGCACCCTCTATCCATCTCAATGTACATGTAAGTGATATGGCAGCCTAATTATAACTGGGCATTGACCAATTCTAGATCACAAACAAAAAAAGATGCTTCATTAGTCAAACAAAATGAAAGATTACAGTCCTTCGGAAAGTATTCAGAACCCTTGACTTTTTCCACATTTTGTTACATTACAGGCTTATTCTAAAATTGATAAAATATGTTTGTTTTTTTAAATCTCAGCAATCTACACACAATACCGCATAATGACAAAACAAAAACAGGTTTAGAAATTTTTGCAAATGTATAAAAAATAAAAACGGAAATATTTTATTTACATAAGTATTATGACCCTTTGCTATGAGACTCGAAATTGAGGTCAGGTGCATCCTGTTTCCATTGATCATCCTTGAGATGTTTCTACAACTGAATTGGAGTCCACCTGTTGTAAATTCAATTGATTGGGAATGATTTGTAAAGGCACACACCTGTCTATTTAAGGTCCCACAGTTGACAGTGCATGTCAGAGCAAAAACCAATCCATGAGGTCGAAGGAATTGTCCGTAGAGCTTTGAGACAGAATTGTGTCGAGGCACAGATCTGGGGAAGTGTACCAACACATTTCTGCAGCATTGAAGGTCCCCAAGAACACAGTGACCTCCATCATTCTTAAATGGAAGAAATTTGGAACCACCAAGACTCTTCCTAGTGCTTTCCGCCCGGCCAAACTGAGCAATTGGGGGAGAAAGGCCTTGGTCAGGGAGGTGACCAAGAACCCGACAGTCACTCCTACACAGCTCTAGAGTTCCTCTGTGGAGATGGGAGAACCTTCCAGAAGGACAACCATCTCTGCAGCACTCCACCAAATCAGGCCTTCATGGTTGAGTGGCCAGACGGAAGCCTCCTCAGTAAAACGAGCATTACAGCCCACTGGAGTTTGCCAAAAGACACCTAAAGACTCTCAGACCATGAGAAACAAGATTCTCTGGTCTGATGAAACCAAGATTGAACTCTTTGGCCTGAATGCCAAGCGTCACGTCTGGAGGAAACCTGGCACCATCCCCACGGTGAAGCATGGTGGTGGCAGCATCATGCTGTAGATATGTTTTTCAGCGGCAGGGACTGGGAGACTAGTCAGGATCGAGGCAAAGATGAATGGAGCAAAGTACAGAGATCCTTGATGAAAACCTGCTCTAGAGAGCTCAGGACCTTAGACTGGGGGCGAAGGTTCACCTTCCAACAGGACAACGACCTTAAACACACAGCCAAGACAACGCAGGAGAGGCTTCGGGACAGGTCTCTGAATGTCCTTGAGTGGCCCAGCCAGAGCCCGAACTTAAACCCGATCGAACATCTCTGGAGAGACCTGAAAATAGCTGTGCAGCAACACTCCCCATCCAACCTGACAGAGCTTGAGAGGATCTGCAGAGAAGAATGGGAGACACTCCCCATATACAGTTGTGCCAAATTTGTAGCGTCATACCCAAGAAGACTCGATGCTGTAATCGCTGCAAGTTGCATCAACAAAGTGCTGAGCAAAGGACCTGAATACTTATGGAAATGTGATATTTCCATTTTTGGGGGGGAATAAATGAGCAAAAATGTCTAAAAACCTGGTTTTGCTTTGTCATTATGGTGTGATGTGTGTAGATGAGGATTTTTTTTTAAGTCAATTTTAGAATAAGGCTGTAACGTAACAAAATGTGGAAAAGTCAAGGGGTCTGAATACTTTCCGAAGGCACTGTAATTATGTAGGAATCCCAGACAGGAAAACGTTACTTTCAGTCAATTAATCATGTGATTAGATCACAAGAGAGCTACAGAAATGATACTGAAACGCAGCAGGCACAAAGTATCTTATGAGATTGTGTGAATATCTTAATCAAACAACAATTAAGATGAATTTGACAAAACAGACGAAGCAAAGAAATTCGAGAACAATCTAAGACTGGTGTAATACTAATGACATAATGACCGTGGTGCTTTGCATGTCACACTAGTGACAACTAGTGTACTGCATGGAATGTTGCTCAAATGGGAATCACCCACCTACTGTACTTTATCATAGTTGGGCCAGGTCTTGTGAAAGCTGTTCTGAAGTCATATAAGTAATTAAGTTGAGAATGAATATACTGTACATTTAGAAACTCAAGACACTTTTCCCCCCTATCTCTAGTTAGATCATAGACATCTCCCTGTTTTACAAAGATCACTATCTTTGGTCATTTCCGCCATCTAGAGTATCTGAACATCAGTGCCTGCATTTCAATGATTTTCCCAACCAAAACTCAATATGCAAACCTTAGTATATATTCCTGTATGAAAGATTTGTAAACCACACCTATACAATCCACATGGGTTCAATTTAGCAATTTAATATTGATTTAAAAAAAATCTTACCATAGATATAGAAGACTGAGGGCCATCCAACGAACTGAACCAGTACTCCTGCTAAAGGCATGGCAATCACAGCACCTGCATATGAACCTGGAAATAAAGAAAATGGAAAACATGAACATGCCACTGTCATAGTTCTCTTTGGTCAGCATCTAAATGAAACCCCAATAAAAAGACTAAGTAGTGATGCCCAGGTATCAAAACTAGCTTTGACTGAAAAAAGCTTTCACTATTACATGATCATTACTCCGCAGCCCCTCAGCAACTCTTCTTCATCACTAGAAAAGTACTACTAGAAAAAAGTATGACTTGCCACAAAAACATGAATAATCTCAGTTAGTGTAAATGTCATGCAACAGCAACCCTATTGGATTCATCAAATTAGGACTCATTGGCACCATCCTTGGGAGAGGATGTTTTAATGTATATTTTATTATCTGATGGCCTTATAAACACTCTCCATTTTAATAGGACGGGGAGCAAGCTCCTTCAGAGTGAGCAGGTGCAGTGTGAGGGCAATCTTTCATTCAGAAGTGATGTCAAAAGTGTTTGGAAGCACTGGTTGTCATGGCACCAGTTTATTATGAAAGATGGCTGTTTTAATGCATTTTCGGGGGAGAACAACAGCCGACTTCTGCAAAACAAAACCACCTCTGTAACACATCATTTTAAGGGGTCCTTATTACAGTGTAATTACATATGTAAGTATTGTAATTAATTGTAATAATTCTAAGTTACACTGTACTAACAACATGTAACTGGTGGTACCTGCAGTCTGTAATTACAGAGATGTAAACTATGGCTTGTTACCATGCTTGTTACAAATATTCAGGTTTCTGATAAGATCTGAACACACCATTTTTCACCTGAACAAACCACATTATAAATATTTGCCAATTTAAAACCAACCACCTCATTTGCAACATAAGCTATAAAGGGCTCTGGAGTATGATGCCCAGGCCCAGGTCCTGCTTTCGTTTGAAATGCATGGAAGCTTATGAGCGCTATGGCAAAAACAGGGTTTTACATAAATAAATAGTTTAAATTGTTAAATCGTTTAACAGTGAATTTGACATGTAAAGCAATGGTAGCTAAGGAGGGCGGGGCTTGACAAAGGATGAATTACTTTATTAAGCATCAATCAAACATTTTTACCACATTAATAAACAGTTATGGCAAAACTTTGGGGATAGTCATTCAGTGCTTGCCAAATTGTAAGCCTATTAAGCTTGGTTAAATAATGGTTTATAAATGCACTTAAAATGGTCATAAGACAACCCCTTATTTCATCATGTAACCTGGCAAGGGTTTCACAGTTGAAGAACATTCTCACTTCGGATGCATTGGCGCACTTATTTATTTATCCCAGGAATTAAGGCATCTTCATTAAGGCACTACAGAGGGTAGTGCGTACGGCCCAGTACATCACTAGGGCCAAGCTTCCTATCATCCAGGACCTATATACTAGGCGGTGTCAGAGGAAAGCACCAAAAATTGTCAAAGACTCCAGACACCCAAGTCATAGACTATTCTCTCTGCTTCCGCACGGCAAACGGTACCGGAGTGCCAAGGATAGGACCAAAAGGCTCCTTAAAAGCTTCTACCCACAAGCCATAAGACTGCTGAACAATTAACCAAATGGCCACCGGATTATTTACAATGACCCAGGTCTTATCTTCCCTGAACCTTGTTCTCAAGGTATCCATTACCAAGGGTATGAAATGAGACACACCCAGCATGTTAACGTTAGCTTGTGCACCAGCTAGCTTGTTAGTTTTAGCAAACACCATAAGTATTATGATAGTTGGATAACACAACAACTAGCTAGGTAGCTAGGCCTAGCTATAGGCTTAAACCCTAAAAAACATTTAATAATGTTAGCAGAGATATTGGAGGAAGTTTTCTGTACTGTCTCTGATGATAGTTAGCTAGTAGGCTAATTGTCTTTGCTATATTGTCATATACAGTAGCTAACTTACATTCTGTTTCTCTATGACACCTTTCCCATTGGGTCTCAGACTCCAGGATTGGAAACACAGAAACAGATGAAAAAACAGACGTTGTCGATTTCCATTGTTACTTGTAATTTTAAAAAGGGGAGAAAAAGACAATCACATTTTCTCTGAATTAGCTAGCTAGCTAGGTTGCTCAACATACTATATGCTGCAGATTTCAGTCACCACAAAAAAAAAAAATATGTTATTGAGTAGGCCTATATCTTTGTTTATTCTAATTAATCAAATTATGAATCCAACAATAAAAAGCTGTACTATTTTGTAGTCTTTTTACATGTTACAATAAAGTTGACTAAATTAGAAGCTCATCTTTTTGTTGTTTTGACTTGGTAATGAGTAGTAAGTACATATATGGTATATGGTTGACCTATATCTGATCTGTTTTTGTAAACTCAACCAAATTAACGCAGATTATACACTTTTGGGGGGGGGGGGGGAACTGCTAGCAATAACATTGTGTTGACACGTAAGTTATTAGAGCCTATTGAGCCTTCAACCTTTCTCATCTTGGACACCCAGTGCATCTGTCCATGAGAGATTGCCACCTTGTGACAGTTGTTACTGAATCGGATGCAGCTGAGAAGAAATGAAACACAATATTTGTGAATTTAGTGGAAACTTGCCCATTTGTAACAAGCAAGGCAACAAGCATTTGTTGTTACAGATCTATCATTACTGACTGCAAATGCCACCAGTTACATGTTGTTATTACAATGTAACTATGAGTTATCACAATTAACTACAATACTTGTTACAGTGTAATTACACATATAATTACATTGTAATAAGGACCCCATAAAATGAAGCGTTACTACAACCTATCCCATCCCCATTTTCAGCCATTTTACCACAATGCTAAACATCTCTGGACAGAGAACAATGAGATATATATTCAATGGCTCGATTGGGGTTGATTGTGGTTATGGGTATAACAGAAAGGCAGGCAGGATATTTTTGAATATCCATTCGATTTACTAAATTAATTAGATTTTTGCACTTTCACCTGTGAAGTTCATCATAATTTATTTAATCTGTAGCCTAACAAACTGCATGGTTATGATCTGTCGGTGTTTATAAAATTGTGCCTTAAAATCTTGTTTCCATTACAGCGCACGTGTTTGTTTTTTTATACGGTATGACTTTCCTCACATAAAAACTGGATGGAAACGTGGTTAGTGTTAATTTCACTTACCACAGAATGAGGTGGTGGCCAGACGACTTCTCTCTAGGGGAGGAGCCCATTTGGCCCACATCCCATGGCATGCTGGGTAGGTAACACCCTGTATAGGAAACATTACAGGGCATCCTTATTCTGAATGGTCAAATAATCAACCTGAGTAAAGAGATACAGATAAATACAGTACCAGTCAAAAGTTCTGAATGGTGTGTCCAAACTTTTGACTGGTACTGTATACGTGTCCCTGTACTGTATATGAGCTTTGTCAAATGTATCAGTCATTATGATGACTAACGTTGCCACCTTCAATTGGGCTACATTTAGTAGATTTGGTTTAAATTTGGCAATGAAAGTGTCAAAATCCAGCAACAGTGAAGACGACGCACCTCCACCAAGCCTTGTAGGATGCGGACTAACATGACACAGCCGTAGTGCCTCCTGGCTGCTGACGGGATGAACATATTCAGTATGGACGTGAGGAAAATGGCCGCCCCAAACACTCTGGGGAAACATTACATTATAGTGTGACTAGGTTATAGACAAAAATGGTGAGCAAAAATTTCTACAAAGGGTAGCATTTTCCAATAATTGCATACGGGATCTTGTAGGATCTTAATTTGAGCCAGCTTGCTACAGCAGGAAAATAATCATTCAGCAACAGGAAATGTGAATTTTTGTAGGGGTTGATAACTTTTTCAAAAGGGAAAATCAAGTCTGACAAAGTGGAAACTTCAGAAACCAAAGTACAAACTACAAGTTTTAGATTTCCTGCATTGCAGAAAAGTTATCCTGCATCAGGGTGATAAAATTAAGATCCTCCTTTACCCTCCCCTACGCATTTATTTGGACAGTGAAGCTAAAACTTTGAATTTGACTCTATACTCCAGCATTTTGGATTTGAGATCAAATGTTTTATAGGAGGCCACAGTTATAAAGGCATAACGCAGTACCTACGCCAACAGTCAACACCAGCCATATGCAGGACCTGCAGAAGGAGCTACATGAGCTAATGCAGAAATTTCTCAGCCACCACCATCCACTCTACAGATTTCCACAAAAACCCAGGACCAAGCCAACAGCTGAATTAGAACGCACCCACCAACCAACCCAGCTGAGCCCTCTTGACTGTGGCCTAGCTTGGCTCCCCCAGCACTATCATCATTAACACAGGGACTAATGACCTGCCTGCCCAACAGGAGAGGGTGGCCACATCACATCACTAAGGGGAGTGATAGAGAGTGCCTCCACCATCTTCCCCCTTGCGAAGATTGTAATATCTACAGTACACTGCTACAGAGAGATTTCCACCCTGCCACCATTCAGAGGGTAAATGCCAGCATCTCTCGGGACTGTATGCTATGGCCCAACGTACACCATCCCACCCTCAGCCTGGACTGTCTTTACAACAATGTACACATTTACATTACATTACATTTAAGTCATTTAGCAGACGCTCTTATCCAGAGCGACTTACAAATTGGAAAGTTCATACATATTCATCCTGGTCCCCCCGTGGGGAATGAACCCACAACCCTGGCGTTGCAAGCGCCATGCTCTACCAACTGAGCCACACGGGACCACGTGTACACCTGTACAAAGAGACAGTCCCCACCTTCGCCAGGATGTTAAAGGATGTTGCTTTGGGTGGCCAGTTCACCTCACCCCACAGGAGCAGCAGACCAGCCACCAACTCCCTGAGACAAATCAGTTGCTCCTTTAGACCTGCATCCGTTGGCGCCTCACAGAGGCTGGAGAACAGCCAGCAACACTGCCCCCCACACCACCCTCCATCGCTTTTCTGCTCAGGAACTGCATGCAGATACACTGAGCTATGCACAAGCCGTATGCAGTCAAAGAGGCCCCACGCAGAGTTTGGAGGATCACAGGCCACACTGCCCTCCACACACCCCTCTTTAATTCCCCCTACAACCTCCCTCCCATGCTACCAGACCTGTCCCATCACAGCACAGCTCTACCAGACCCGGCCCATTACAGCACAGCACAGCTCTACCAGACCAGGACCACCTTAACTCAGCCCAGCTCTACACAGCACAGATCACTACCCTAGTGTCTGGCAAAACACTGTTGAGTGTAGTGCACCACATGATGCAGTCCACACCATGTATCATTCACATCATCAGCCCTCTCTTCTGAGAGTTTGGAGCTGTGCACACGCAGAATGGACCACTCCGGTCCCTGCAGCAGTTCCACTCCTTGAGCGGGAGCTTCACCCGGATGGACTGCTCTCCCAGTTTCAGCCCCAGCCCCTGCATCCAGCGACTTGAGGGAGTCTGTCAAATACTCAGTCTGCTGTGCTCTTACCTGGATGGCCAGGGACCTGGGCAAAGTCTCTGCTCACTCAACAAATAGCTGCAGATGACCCTATGCTTGTTTACTCTTATGGGAATGAGCTGAATACCCCCTCAGTGTGGGATGTATGATAAAACAAATGTTTACACAATTGACATTTGTGTACAGGACTCGTGTCCTGACATTCTAGTTCTCGGAAACATGATTAAATGGTTCTGTCTCTGATAAAGACATTTAAAATAAATTATTATAATGTATTTAGATGTGACAGATTACAGAAAGGGGGAGGAGTGGCCATATATCTAAAATCTAATTACATGGTGTCCTAACCTTTAAATATTTCTGTTGCTAGAAATTTGAGCTCCTAGTTGTACAATGGTTCTCCCTTTAAACGTTGCGTTTGGTGGGTTATGGGAGACGTGACATGCCTCGCAAACATCCATTAATACTGTACATGTCACACTCTGACCATAGAGAGCCTTTTTATTCTCTATGTTGGTTAGGTCGGGGTGTGACTAGGGTGGGTAATCTAGTTTTCTTTTTCTATGTTGGCCTGGTATGGTTCCCAATCAGAGGTAGCTGTTTATCGTTGTCTCTGATTGGGGATCATATTTAGGCAGCCATTTCTCCACTGTGTTTTGTGGGATCTTGTTTTTGTGTTGATGCCTGTGAGCTTTACAGAACGTCACGTTTCGTGTATTCTTTATTGTTTTTTTGTTCGGTTCACTTAAATAAAAGGATGTCGAAACGATTTCACGCTGCGCTTTGGTCTGAGTATGATTACAACGGCGATCGTGACAGTACATTTAAAGTCCCTAAACTCGGCAAGAGTCTTTTGGTCTGCTGATAGCCCATCAAGGGTGGATGGCTTCTAGCCCATCAAGGACACGTTGTTTGCAGAGTTCACAAACAGGAGGTGGAGTTCCAGAGCTCACAGATGTGCGTGGCATGGATTGTGACTCCATCTCGTTCCTCGCCCTCTTCAATGCTTCATTCTCCGCCTGACTCTCCGCCAATGACGAGTGACTCTCCGCCAATGACGAGTGACTCTCCAACAATATCACCTGGCTCTGGACCAATGCATCAGCTGATTAATTTAACAATCACGGCTAAAGTGATTTAATTAAGGGTTTCAGTTAGGAAAATATGACGCTGTACAACGGGACTGGTCGGGAGTAGTGTAGGCCTAAGCTATTAAGGGACTGCAGGTGAAGAGCATAAAAATCCTAACATTTCCAAATAAAAATCTGATTGATTTATCAAGACCAGTCCCCATGCGCTGTAATTCAGTGATATTTATTCCTTATTGTCCTGCTGATAGTTGAAATAAATATCAGCATTTTGAAATTGTATTTTTATCATTATTTTATTAATGAAAGCATAAATACTGTACAGTAACGAAAGCCTAAATACTTTACAGTACATGCTTGATCTGACATTTTGCAGTTGCATGAGGTTTGGAGTTAGAAATGTAAAACTTAAAGAGTATTTGTTTTCTAACGCCTACAGTAGTTGAGCTATTAGACGACCCTTTTGTAAAGGTTGAAGACTCTATTGTCCTGCTTATAGCCCATCCTGCAAATGTGTTTTGCCTAATTCACAGCCTGATACGCTTGTGAAAAACAAAATGTCTCCAGCTGTCCATCGCTACTGTAAATAAAATCACAGAACATCTAAGGGGCTTTTATATAATTATCATGTAGGGTTAATAATAATAATAATAATCGTTGGATAACAGATCGGCTCTCGTAACTCATTAAGAGGAGGCTTCTATCTTCAATATAATCATTAATTCAGAAGGTTTTGTTTGTTTGGTCCTTAAATTAAACTGTTATATATATTTATTTATCACAATTTTCTTTAACCAATTTTAGTCTTTAATGCAGGGCCGACAGCCAAGTTCCTTACTTTTCCCTGCTTCCACTTGATAAAGGTTCCAATTGATAATTAAAAACAAAAATCAATTATTATATTGAGTTTTATTTGTTCTGTCTTTTCTGGTGGATTAAACTGAAATTACAACCAACTTTCTATGGCTTGTTTAAAAAATAACGATATTTTGGAGATGATTTTGTTTTCAAATAACCGAAAGTGTGTTACGACTTCCACCGAAGGTGGCTCCTCTCCCTGTTCGGGCGGTGCTCGGCGGTCGTCGTCGCCGACCTACTAGCTGCCACCGATCCATTTTTCCTTTTCGTTTGTGTCTGTCTGTTTTTTTTACACCTGTGTCCTATTAGTGATTTCGGTGGGTTTATTAACAGGGGGTGCTATTTTCCCATTAGCATAATTTGCTCTACAGATTAAACTGCCTCTTATTCAATTATTGCTCTTACTATATGCATATAAATAATACCATTGGAAAGAAAACAATCTCTAGTTTCTAAAACCGTTTCAATTTTGTCTCTGAGTGATACACAAGTCATTTGACAGCACTTTCCCTGACCAAGAAGTAGAATGCAAGAAGTCTATGCTCGCTTCAACGCTCTGCCTATATATGGTCATGACCCCTATGACCAGAAACACACTTCATTCGCCTTCCTCTGGGTGTCAAGAGGACGTCAGAGGAGAAATTCTTTGTTTATCTGGTACTGACGTGAAATAAGACCTATTTCTTTGGCGTGACCGACAACTTCCGGTTTTCTGATTCGCACGAGTTGGAGCTGCGATTGTGTACTGTTTTGCTGGCGTTATGGATGAAAACTATCTCCGTGTCGAATTTTGTTTGATACATGTGACCATATCATCGTAATGTATGTTTTTTCAATATAGTTTAATCAGATTATTTGAATTTTTTCGGGAGTTTTGTGGTGTTCCGTTGTCTGATTTTATTTACGTTTGAGAGATCCGTGCCACTCGACCAGTACCTGTGCTAAATGGAGTGGGAAAGGAACAATTCTGAACGGAACCAACGACTCATCTTGACAAAGGACACTTTGATCAACATTCTGATGAAAGATCAGCCATAGTAAGACACAATTTACGATGTTATATCATATCTGTTGTGCATGTGAACTGGCCGTGGGCGCCTAGCCGAATCTGCCTGGTATAGCTATGCTAATTTAGCGCTACATTTTGTTTTCGTTATAAAACATTTAATAAATCTGAAATATTGTTTGGATTCACCAGATGTTGGGCTTTCAATATCTGTACGCTGTGTATTTTTCTGAAATGTTTTAAGATGAGTAATTCGTTATATGACGTTGGTCTCTGTAATTGTTCTGGCTGGGTCAGCACTATTTCAGATTGCAGCTGCAATGTAGAACTGTGATTTATACCTGAAAAATGCACATTTTTCAAAAAAAAAACTATGCTATACCATAAATATGTTATCAGACTGTCATCTTATGAAGTTGTTTCTTGGTTAGTGGCTATATATATTTTTATTTAGTCGAATTAGTGATAGCTACTGACGCAGGAAAAAACAATTGGGAGTAAAAAAATCGTGTCCTTTGCTAACGTGGTTAGCTAATAGATTTACATATTGTGTCTTCCCTGTAAAACATTTAAAAAATCTGAAATGGTGGCTTTATTCACAAGACCTGTATCTTTCATCTGGTGTCTTGGACTTGTGATTTAATGATATTTAGATGCTACAAGTTACTTGTGACGCTATGCTAGCTATGCTACTCAGTGGGGGGGGGGGGGGGGGGGGGGGGGGGGTGCTACCGGATCAGGGTTGGTGACTCGTGAGAAGTTAACCTACACTGCCTGCTAATTATTTGTGCGGGATTATTTGCTGTTGTTACTCTGTTAGGGGTGCGTGTTTGCGCCACAGTTGTTTTTTTTCTCACGGTCGTTGTACCGTTTGGATTGTAATTAGAAGTAGAGGTTTCTCCTCCGTGTGTTATGTTATTTCCCTGTGTGTGGCGACTTCGTTGGGTGTGTTTCCCCACCTGTTGTTGTTGTGATGGGACTTTCAATAAACGATTGTGCTACTGGGACTTCCTTGCTCTCCTGCACATACCTCTTCTTAGGAGGCACCTAACAAAGTGAGCGTCAAAAAGAAAGGAGGACCAAGGCACTCTTCATATAATTAATGAAAATGTCTTTATTTGTATGGCATGTTCAATGGAAACAAAGTTTATAAACTCTGATGTATTTCGTCTCCAAGTCCTTCGTCAGGGAGTACCGAAAGTGAGCGGTTGTAATCTGAATAAAGGGAAAAAGGCCATTCTTGAACATGGGGTGAGACATTCTTACAAATTTGTAAATAAAACCAGTTTGTTATTTAGAATAATTTATTTCTGTTTTTAGAGGGAGAGAAACCAAAAGCCCACCGTGCCTATTTTTCGAACATCGTCAGTCCACATGTCAAGCGTATTTCCCCCATTCTATTTACCCACGTTCTCTCTTAACTCCAGGACAACCGACAGTTTTTGTTGTTGTTGCCTGATGCAGGACTCTAGTGCCAGAGAAGAGAGACTCTCAGGCTAAAAATACTTCCATTAATTTACGAAAAGATTTAGCACAAAAGTAAATTTGAGCCACAGTTTAGACTACTGATAGATCAGCGTTTTAACTCCCCTTTGTGATAGTGTGGTGCAATGACAAAATGCCACCATCTACCACTAACGGTCACGGCATAAGCTTGTAACTTTTAAAGGAAGAACTACTGTAAATGTGTCCATAAACCAGATTACACATTTATTTCTTGCTGAGATGTACTGCCCCCCGCTGCTGCCATGGTGGATGCTAGTGGTGCTATAGCTGCGTGTTTAACACCCTTTCTGTCCTCGAAGTTGGTCATTTTAGGGGATTTGAATCTGGATTGCCTATCCCTGGCCTCTGATCAATTTAAGAGTATACAGTATGCATTCATTTGAATCTGACTGAATTTATTTCAAAACCCACACGGCTAAATGTGAAACACCCTGCTAACTCCTCATTGATTTCTAAAAGTTTTACTACTAACCACCATAAATATTTGTGTAGTGGAGTATTTGCACATGCTTTCAGTGGTCATTATCCCATAGTATGTATTAGAGATACGAAACAGCAAAATACTAATCCTTGTTAAATTAAGAAAATACATATATATTTTAAGTTTCCTCCTGAAGGGTTTTTACACATGTTCTACTCCTGTATTCCTGTCCCTGAGTTGACTCAAGAAAATGTATCCTCTATATCTATTCCTCTGGCAGATAAACACACTTATTTTAAACAATTCAGAGTCAAAGATAGATCTAACCCTTGGTTTTCTTCAGAGCTATCTGAGCTTATTCAGATGAGAAATCGGACCTGGGCGAAAGCAAGGAAAACTGACTCTGTAGTGGACTGGAAATCGTTCAGGCAATTGAGAAATAGATGTAGAATCTCGACTAAGAAAGCTAAATCAAGCTACTATCTCTGACTGTTGGTGATCCTTCAACATTCTGGAAAACAGTAAATGCACTGAAGCGTACAAATTCCGCTTCTTCCCTGCCTAAGCAAGTTCTGTCTGATTATGGCATAGTAACTGAGGAGAATGGGATAAGTGATGCTTTTAATCATCATTTTATCTCGACAGGCTTTTTAAAAGAGAGAAACTGTTGTTTAATTGATTGCTCTTCCATCTGGTTAAACCCTTCAACTTCTAGTGAATCTTTGTTTTCATTTCAACAATTTACTATCTGTGATGTGCTAGATGCCTTGCATAAAATTGATGTAAAAGAATCCACTGGGGCTGATATGCTTGATACATTTTTTGCTGCAGCTCTCTGCCCCCTAATTTCAGAATTATTAACCCATATTTTAACCTGATGAATATACCTGGTAATATTCCCAATGTTTGGAAGGTGGCCCATGTACTCCCCCTTCACAAAGGTGATGACGCCTGTGACCTAAATAATTATCTATTTCGAAACTTTCTTGCCTTGCTAAAATATTAGAATCGTTGATTAATTCTCAGCTAAGATCTTTCTTATCTTTGAAATGTATTATAAATGTATATCAGTTGGGTTTTAGACCAGGTCATAGTACTATCTTTACTGCATCCCTAGTTATAAATGATGAGGTTAACTGTATGGATAAAAGGCAACATTGTGCTGCCCTCTTCATTGACCTTTCAAAGGCTATCGATACTGTTGATCACTCACTGCTAATTAAGAAGCTTTCCTCAATTGGCCTAGACCTGGCTTACTTGACAGTTAGAAGTAAATGCGTATCTACGGATGGTGTTAAATCAGACTTCCTGTATATTACAAAAGGTGTTCCACAGGGGTCGATTTTGGATCCTGTACTTTTTACTGTTTACATTAGCCATGCTGGCTAAGTGTGCCTTGAATTCTAAATAAATCACAGACAGTGTCACCAGCAAATCACCCCCACACCATAACACCTCCTCCTCCATGTTTCTCGGTGGGAAATACACATGCGGAGTTCATTCGTTCACCCACACCGCATCTCACAAAGACACAGTGGTTGGAACCAAAAATCTCCAATTTGAACTCCAGACCAAATGACACATTTCCACTGATCTAATGTTCATTGCTCGTGTTTCTTTGCCCAAGCAAGTCTCTTATTTTTGGTGTCCTTTAGTAGTGGTTTCTTTGCAGAAATTCGACCATGAAGGCCTAATTCACAGTCTCCTCTGAACAGTTGATGTTGTGTCTGTTACTTGAACTCTGTGAAGCATTTATTTGGGCTGCAATTTCTGAGGCTGGTAACTCTAATGAACTTATCCTCTGCAGCAGAGGTAACTCTGGGTCTTCCATTCCAGTAATGATGGACTGTCATTTCTCTTTGCTTAATTGAGCTGTTATTGCCATAATATGGACTTGGTCTTTTACCAAATAAGGCTATCTTCTGTATACCACCCCTACCTTGTGACAACACAACTGATTGGCTCAAATGCATTAAGAAGGAAAGAAATTCCACAAATTAACTTTTAAGAAGGCACATCTGTTAATTGAAATGCATTCCAGGTGACTACCTCATGAAGCTGGATGAGAGAATGTGTGCAAAGCTGTCATCATGGCAAAATGTGGCTCATTGAAGAATCTCAAATATAAAATATTTTTAGATTTGTTTAAAACGTTTTTGGTTACTACATGATTCCATATGTGTTATTTCATAGTTTTGATGTCTTCACTATTATTCTACAATGTAGAAAATAGTAAAAATAAAGAAAAACACTTGAATGAGTAGGGGTTCTAAATCTTTTGATCGGTAGTGTATATGATTGAAATGACACCCACCCTGTATTCAAGAAAATGTTGTGCAAATATTTTAAAAAATCTCAAGTTTATGCATTTTTAGATAATTGATATTAAGGTAAGAAAAGGGTCATTTTAAAAAGGAACAAAAACGACATCCTGAAATTCTGAAATAGTTTGACAACCCTGTTTGTAAGCTTTACATTTATATCAAACTCAACAGTTTATCCTTTCCAGCGATGAAGACATGGATGTTTCATGGTAGGGTGGGGTATGCAAAATGGGTAAACATTGAGCGCATTTCTCCTGAATGTTTTGGCATTCAGGTTAAAAAGGTGACTTTCTGACCACTTCTACCATGGGAAAACATGTATGGAAAGTTTTGTTTAAAACAAAAGTGATGCTGTCAAAAAGTGAATGTAATGAAATGCATTTACCTTTGACACCTTCAAATGGGGGGACTAGACACATAAAGTGCATTAATTTCTAAACAGTAAAACAGATATGTATGAAAATACCCTAAAATAAAAGGTGACATTCTGCACTGTTGCTTCATATAACACATTTGATCTCAAATCCAAAATGCTGGACATATAGAGCCAAATAAAAAGTTTTTGCTTCACTGTCCAAATAAACACGCAGGAGAGTGTATGATACAGTAACAGCTACATATAGAATTATAAAATCTTAATGGACACTTGACATACAACAACCAGGTCAACAACAACCCACCAATTACTGTCATGGCCTGTACTGCTGTAGATCTAAAGGTTAAAACCAGTCGCAGGTAAAAGAAAGTGAGCACCCAAGACTATCTTCTATTGACTCAACACCAATCATCAATGTCCCTGAAATAGTCAGTCCCTCCCAGGTCTCCCCTAGCCTCGACTCCAGATGTTCTAGATTTAGGAGAATATGGTGTGATCTCTGGCATTGCAAGAATGGGTCTCCTTCTGACAACTCAAAATGACCAATCCAACATAACAATAATACATCTGCCGTTGAGGGACAGACAGAGATCCCATAAGATTCTGCTTCATCCCTATTGCTTTCTTCCTTCCTTCCACCCCTCCTTTTTCCCAAAACAAAGTGTAAGTGACACTTGTAATATTCCAGTGGCTGGCGTCTCAGGGAGAAATCAGATGCAGGATCTTTCATTATTTACTCCGTCAGTGGCGTGTTCTCTTTTCCTGTGAAGATTTTATTACAGGACTACTATCAGCCCCATCAGAGCTGCACGCTCACCACACGCTCACCCACATGCACACGCACACACCGGACGGCATTAACCCTTACCTAACACACACACAAACACTGCATGCCTTTTTCACTTAGGTACCTGAAACCTTTCAGTTATAGCTCTAACGCCACACACTGACCAATGCCAAATATCCCGTCTTTCAGTTCTAAACCTCACCACACATTGACTGACTGCATATTTCAGACACCCAATGTGTATGTTCCTGCACTTACATTTTTTTTTTTTTACAATCGTTAGGACCCATTTCTCAATACTTAGGTCACTTTTTCAAAACTCTTCACACAGTGAGCATAACAGCAGTCTATGTGGGCTAAAGTGTGGATCATTTTTCATTGCTTTGGTACAAAATGCATTCAATGACTACATCTTTCAATTTTCATGAACTCTTTTCTCACTCAGACACAACCACCACCAAAACTCTATGTACCTACAGGCCAATTTGCACATGTTTACATACTCTTTTCAAAACTGTTAAACTTAAGGTCAAAACCTAAAATAACACAAAATTGAATAAGACATACATTTGCTACATTTCTACAGTAATACCGTATTGAAATATATTCCAAATCTAAAAAATGAAATACTACCAAAACAATTAGACCAACCACAGCTGATTCCCATTGTAGCTGAACACCTTCACAGGTGTTAGTCTTTCAATTACATTACCATCTATACAAAAGGGGACATTTTAGGAATAATGCTGTACTGTAATGTAAACATGGACCCAGCCCGAGATAGAGAAGTGGCTGACAGAGGAAGAAGAGTGGCTGGGAGAGGGAAAGGGAGAGGAGTACGTACGCATGGTGAAAGAAGACTGAGAGGAAGAACAAGAGCTGTTGTCTCAGATGAGATTAGGGCTGCTATAATTGATAATGTAATAAATCATGGACGATCAATGAGAGAGGCTGGTCTGAGAGTGCAGCCAAATCTGCAACGCTCAACAGTGGCATCTATTCTGAGAAATTTCCGGCAAAACAACAGGTAAGATGTGCATTTTGCAAGGGCATCTGACTGAACTGCACATTACAGAAGTAAATTGAGCAAAGCCTCCAAACCTACTTGTGTGTAATTGTAATTGTTTTTGTATTTCTGCTTAAGACCCAACGGTTACCTCCTACAGGCGGGAGAGGTAGGATTTTCACTGCTGTGCAGGAAACTGCAATCGTTGATATGGTCATCAGAAACAATGGCATAAAATTCAGAGATTCGGGACGAGTGCTGGCAGACAATGTAAGCTTAACAAATATTTCTAGAGTCCTGAAACAACATCAAGTCAGGATGAAGCAGTTGTACACTGTCCCCTTTGAGAGGAACTCTGAACGAGTCAAGCAACTCAGGAACCAATAAGTCCAGGTAAGATGACTATAAAATACAGAACTGGTTTTGAACAAAACCAAACAGGGCAGAGACATACAATGGCATGTTTTTAGGTATAATGTAAACTACTGCAATAACCTAACTCTTATGTTGCCTTGTGGATTTATTTTAGAGAGTCATGGAGATTGAAGCCAGGCAAACACCCCACATATTCATCTTTGTGGATGAGGCTGGTTTCAACTTGGCCAAAACACAGCGGCGAGGAAGGAATGTGATTGGGAAAAGAGCCACAGTGGATGTTCTGGGCCAGAGGGGTGCCAACATCACAATGTGTGCAGCAATATCCTCTGATGGATTGCTGTTACACAAACCGCTAATTGGGCCATACAACACCGAGCATCTCATTTCATTCTTGGGTGACCTCTATGGAAGGGTTGTGCCAGGTGAGGCGAAATCGGCCAACGTTTGTAATTGTATGGGACAATGTGGCATTTCACCACTCCTGTGCAGTCACAGAGTGGTTTGCAGCCCATCCCAGGATAATGTCACTTTTCTTCCTTCCTTACTCTCTATTCCTCAACCCTAGAGAGGAATTATTTTCCTCATGGAGGTGGAAGGTTTATGACCACCATCCACATGATCAAATGTCCCTCCTGGACTAAATGAATGCTGGATGCCTGGACATATCTGCAGAAGATTGCCAGGGATGGACCAGGCATGCCAAAAGATTATTTCCTGGGTGTATTGCCCAAGATTACATAAGATGTGATGTGGATGAGAACCTGTGGCCAAATGCACAAGACAGAGTTGACTAGTATTGCCACTGTATCTGTATCGGTAGACGGTGTATATACAAATGATTGTATTTTGGAATCACTCAATGCCATAAAATGCCATAAAACATATTGTATCATGTCTGATACATTCCTGTAACATATACTACATTGAATTCTAAACAGTAGAGAGGTGTCATTCTTGTTTTGTAGAGAAAACATTGTGTAATGCTACCTGTTGTTCGTGTTGTTTAGGTCATTGTTTTATGAGTGACAATGTGTGCTTGTTGGGTGACAACCTTTGCTAGTGTTATGGAAGAACGAGCTGATTTGAGACATGTATGAAGTGTTTTGGTAGTTTCAGGGCATTTTGAACGTGAAATTAACTGCTGTGCCAAGCTGAAAGTTAGTTAGGAGAACTGTGTGAAGAGTTTTGAAAAAGTGACCTAAGTATTGAGAAATGGGTCCTAGCGATTGTAAAAAACTGTAACAGAGGTATGCATTCCAAACCTCCATTATCAATAGTCAATGATCTTGAGCCACCCCAGTCACCTATTTAACACTCTCTAGTCCACCCACAAACCAGTTCTATTCAAATACCTTCTATTTCTTGAATTTCCTGAGTTTTTCAGTATCGTAAACAGTGCCCATATTTGGACAGCCCCAGGGTCACAAGGAGTGAGAGCGTTAGCAGTGGGAAAGTCTCACCTGTTGGCGGCCAGCTTGTTGGAGATGAAGCCTCCAGGGATCTGTGTGACGATGTAACCCCAGAAGAAGGAGCCATGGATCAGTCCCACAGTCTCTGGGTCCCAGTTGAATTGAGCTGGCTGGTGAAGAGGGATAATATAGGGTATTTAACTTGTTATGAGTTATTTCACATAAGAAGCGTTTGTGTATGTGTCCGGGGCTATTGTGTTGTTAGAGTTTGAAAATAGAATCAGAGGACTGTTTGGGGGATGCTGCTGTCCTTCAGAACAACGCTTAAACTTTTCCATCCAAATATCAGCTGTTGAATAGCAATGGCGCTATAATACGACATAATACAACATTCAAGGGTGTGTTCACCTGATCCCCTCTATCAGGGATGGATGATTGATGTAGTTAATTAAGAAGATTAAACTCAAGATTTAGATATGCAATCTTTTTAGTATTTTGACTGAAGCCTATAGGCCTACATTGACGACTGCTGGCTAACAGGTGATGATAGATGAATCACTGATGATTCAAGTATTAGCCTATACCTGCCCATTTACTAGGCATACTATGGAATTATATTATATTTGAAAACTTTTTCAGAATTCAATCACTGCGAGCATTGATATCACTCTGTGGTGAAGTCATTAAACTCGTCTGTCCTCAGTACTGTTTTCGTGATGAAAATGTTTGATGTTGTTTTCTCAGGTTAAACTACATATTTGTTTAATCTATATTCCATATAATCTTACAACATTTGCTGTCGTTACATCATTTCATTCCCTTGCCGTTATTGCAACATTGTATACAATTCTGTTTCATACCATAGGCCCATTTATTCAGGTTTGACATGGATGCAGTGTTCGGGACTCACGAACAACGCTACACTCATGAGGAAACAGTTACTTTATTTCGCTCAATAAATGTTTCCTTAGTTTAGAGTCTGTGTTTCCCCGAAATGTGTGATGCACCCATATCATTCTGTTTTGTGTCCGGACTTTTCGGTGACAATGCTATCAGTGCGCACCTGAGCGTTCACAAGTTTATTTCTGGCCTTCCCTCATTTGGTCAAGCCACGCGCATTATTCTCAAATCAAATCAAGTTGTATTGGTCACATACACATATTTAACAGATGTTATTGTGGGTGTAGTGAAATGCTTGTGTTCCTAGCTCCAACAGTGCAGTAATATCTAACAATTCACAACAAGACACACAAATCTAAAAGTAAAATATTGGAGTTAAGAAATATATAAATATTAGGACGAGCAATGTCGGAGTGGCATTGACTAGAATCTAGTAGATTACAGTATATACATATGAAATAAATAAAATGTATGTAAACATTAAAGTGACTAGTGCTCCATTATTAAAGTGATCAGTGATTCCATGTCTATGTACATAGGGCAGCAGCCTCTATGGTGCAGGGTTGAGTAACCGTGTGGTAGCTGGCTAGTGACAGTGACTAAGTTCATGCCAGGGTACTGGGTGGAGGCCTGCTAGTGATATTATTTTTACTGTTGATCTACCGGTAATACGGTTCCTGCATGAACATGAAAGTGTATATTTTGACCAGATATCCATGTAGGATTTTGGTGAAACATTTTAAGACAGTTGTGTGCTGCAGAGGCTTCATGCCAACAGGGGGCATAGGGGCATATACCCCTTCAGATTTGCGCTGTAAAAAAATATAATAATATAAATAAAAATACAATATACTATTTGTATATATTTTTTCTCTGTAGTACTCCTAGCCACTTACAGTGGCGATTTTAGCATGTACATCTTGGTGGGGAAAACTCCCAAAACATTTTTTAAATGCATGCAAGCCACTACACAACAAAACACTAAGCAATACACAAATTGCACTGTAACGGTGACCAGGGGCACAACTTTCACTGGGGACCCCCCACATTTTTAAATTGCATTTTTGTTCCCCCCAATTTTATCATTGGAATGTGATACAAAATGAGGCATTGGTGTGCTTTAGGACCATGCAGATGCCTCCGAGCGTTCGGGTAGGCTGTTTGGAGTGTTTATCAAACTGGATAAAAAATACATATGTAATAATAAGTTATGCCCCCCCCCCCCCCCCCACTTCTAAAACCAAAGTTGACCCCTGACGGTGACAAACGGTGCCCACAAACTGTTGGGGCCTACATAAAGCTGTCCCAATAGCAGAGCTTTCTTTTCAGCAACATGGAGTGACTCCTTACCACTGCTACACCTGGTTATCAGCAGAGCCTTGTCTGGCTGTGAAACAGTTCATTCAGCCTCATTTACTAACTTTAAAAAAAATAGCTGATATGGCTGACTTGCATAAACAAATGTGGTTTCTACTGACAATTGAGATGTACAAACTATGGCATAAGGGGGGACGAACGGATAAGAGGCAATCTGTAATTTCGATTAAGACATTAATGACATTAGCGATAAAGTAGTCAATATGACTATATATATGAAGTAGTCAATATGACAATTTGTTCAGCACTTTTGAAATGTACAGCGACAGAATTCAGAACGTTCTTACAGTATTCTCCATGTACACCAAGACAGAACCGTAGGATAAATAAAGAGGGCATATAAGCAGAAAATGAAAGCTCTTACAATATTCTTTGATTACATTTCTCTAAAACAAGCTATAGGTTACATGTGCACCACCAAGTCAGAACAGTAAGTAAATTATGAGGAGGAAAGGGACCAAATTATTAGGGTGAGGCACATAGGCTATTAACAGTGTACATCACAACATACACTTAGCAGAGAAGTCAGTGTAGCGTATATTTTAATAAGGGCAAGTCCAAAAACACGGTACAGTACAATACCCCAAAACAACGCCCAAGACAATGGGAACTAACAGTACTCCCATAAGGCGCAAAAACACAACGCACCTTACTATAATAACCACACGCGAAATACACTGAGGAAAGGATCCACAAGCAACAAGAAAATAATCCCGCACAAACCTAAGCGGGGAAACAGAGGTAAATATACACACAGAAATTAAAGCAAATGAAAACCAGGTGCGAATGAACCAAAGACAAAACAAACGGAAAAGGAAACATGGATCGGTGATGGCTAGTAGGCTGGCGACGCCGACCGCCGAGCACCGCCCGAACAGGTAGAGGAACCACATTCGGTGGAAGTCGTGACAGAGCTAGGCTGAAACACCTGCATTTTGGAGCTGCCTTTCTCAAGAAAACAAAAAAGAGACCATGAATGCAGATTTATTAACACAATATTTCTTATTTTTTTTTATATTGTTTGCAAACTGATATGTGACACGTATTAATGCCAAAATAACATGCAAAACAGGCAACAAAACAAGTGGGGCTCAAACATGTGCTGTCTGAATGACGGTCACCACAGTCTACTTAGCAATTTAATGAAGTTGGGTTTAGGTTCCCAATCTCCCAACCTCCTAATTAGCTACCAGTAAGCCATTTCAGGCTATCAATCAAGTTAGATTAGCTAGAGTAGACGCCTGTATCTTTGTAGTGACTGGGTTGATACACCATCCAAAGTGTAATTAATACTCAAAGGAATTTTTCCATTTTTATTTTTACCCATCTACCCTTAGGTGCCCTTCTTTGCTAAACATTGGAAAACCTCCCTGGTCTTTGTGGTGGAATCTGTGTTTGAAAAAAAACAACCGACATGAGCAAAACATCTGACATGTACATGCTTGTGAGAATCTCACCTTTGCACATAGGGGTCGTTAATGTGTAGCACAAACGGTTCATAAGCTATAGACCAGTGGAGGCTACTCAGAGGACGAAGGAGCTCCTCAGAGGAGGGAGAGGACCATCCTCAGTGAATTTCATAAAAATAAAAATGTTCAAACATTTAAAACGTCTCACGTCACCAAATAATTTATTAAAACTGTTTTACAATGAAGGTCTACAGTAGCCTCAACAGCACTCTGTAGGCTAGCACCATGGTGTAGCCGGAGTACAGATAGCTTCCGTCCTCCTCAATTAAACGCTTGTAATTGACTTCCATACAAAACCTAGGAGGCTCATGGTTCTCACCCCTTTTCATAGACTTACACATTAATTATGACAACTTCCGGAGGATGTACTCCAACCTATCAGAGCTCTCGCAGCATGAACTGACATGTTGTTCAACAAATCAAAGGATCAGAGAATGAATTTTGTATTGAAAGCATAAGCTACAGCTAGCTAGAACTGCAGTACATAAAATGTGGTGAGTAGTTGACTCAAAGAGAGAGAAAGACAACAGCTGAACAGTTTTTCACTTCACTTACTTTGCTAGCGTATGCAGCCAGCTAGTTTAGCCTACTCAAACACCCAGCTCAAACAGAAAAGGATGCTATATTAGCTAGCTGGCTATGGCTATCCAACACTGGAACTCTTCCAAGTCAAGGTAAGCTTTTGGTTTGATTAATTTATTGTCACCAAGGCCCGCTAGTGTAACTGCTAAACTGCTTGTACACTGTACTGCATGATTGTAGTGGGTTTACTAATGCGTTAGTTCTGGTAGCTATGTTATTTATAACATTAGCTAATATGGTGATGACGATGTAGGCTGTGTGTAGGGGTTAGTGGTTAAAATATGAAGGTTTGGCTTAGAAAGTTTTTTCCCGCATGTTCACAGACAGCTGATGTATTGTGTACTGAAGTCCACAAGCGAAGGGAAAAAGTGAGAGGAGGAGAGTGCGTAGATGCGAGAAGGAATTATACAACGCTCAAAGGGATCATACTGTTTGTATGTGGCTGCTATGAAAGTGAACTGTGTTTGCGTGTGATCAGGGGTGTATTCATTCTGCCGACTCTGTTGAAAAACATTTCTTAAACGGAAACAAACAGAACGAAACAGGGATAAACACATGATTTTCTTCCAATAGAAACGCTCGTAAATAAATACACCCTAGATCATCTAGATGCAGGCAAGAGTGTACAAAGGCGGTATTGAATGTGTCGATGTCTATCACCTCGATTACTCACATTTCTCTCAACCTGTGCACCTACGTTGTAAACTTTAATTCATAGGCAAGGTCATGATGGGTATAGGGAAATCATGTAGTAGCCGAAACATTTCGATGTTACACTGAGCTGGGTGAATGGAATATGAATGACAGTCATCCAATATACTGTAATAGAATAAGGCCATGCTCATAAAAAAAATATATATTCTCCCTCATCTTAGACAGCACCGACCGCCACTGCTGGGCATGCATATTTCTCTACCTGTACGGCACGTGCAATTTGAATGCACCTCGAGGTTAAAATTGTTTTCTCACATTGATGCGACAGGCTGAACAATTGAATAGTTAAACTATTCTACTACGGGGATGTCTGATTTGGCTGAAGCTTACTCGTGTTTTTGTCTGTGGAAAATGAAACATGGACAACAATTTTTCATAATTCAAATAACCAAAGCAGGTACCAGGTCTCAGCTCCGCATGGCTCTCATTTGGATCATAGGTGCCGTCCGACTCAATTTGAGCCCTGCCTCTACCTGCCTACCTCCTGCTGCTTCATTGCCCTAACGACTGCTACAAAGTTTCTATTTTACACACTCCATAATGCACACCTCAATCTATGGAGTCTTGTTTATGTCAGTGAGATATTTCTTTCTCTCTCACCTGGAGTACAGGTGTCCCATTGATGTAGACCGTGTTGTTGTTGACCATCTCCACGATGGCCACGCCCAGGTTGCAGCGGATGCCAAAGGAGATGCAGAAACCCAGTCCACTGAGCATGGCGATGATGTAGCGCTTGGGCAGGCCGCAGCACCCGCAATCAAACAGAGGGGCACTGTGACGAGGGGTCACCTGTTCCGCGTCCTCTGTCAGCTCCATCTGGTCCTCCTCGTCCGCATTGGTGCCATCGATTTTCCTGTCACGCAAAACATGCAAGTTGAGACAGATACCCAGCAAACAGTCAATCTTCCTACAATGTTCAACAGGAGGACATTGGTAAGTGTTTAATTGGTGACGTTGTCATACTACACTACATAGTCCAACACTCTTAGAAAAAAAGGTTCCAAAAGGGTTCTTCGGCTGTCCCCATAGGAGAACCCTTTTGTGTTCCATGTAGAACCTTCTGTGGAAAAAGTTCTACATGGAACCCAAAAAGCTTCTACCTTGAACCAAAAATAGTTATTCAAAGGGTTCTCCTATGGGGACAGCTGAGGAAAACATTTATGTTCTAGATAGCACCTTTTTTCGAAGAGTGTACTACAAATAAGTATGGTGTATACAATAAGTATTTGTATACCTAATTCCCTTGAATGACACTTCATGTTAAATCTACTATGATATTTAAAAGAGTCTTTAAAAGACACAAAGACCATTCCTGATCTTACCATTTCTGTCTTCAATAGTATTATAAAAAAAAATTTAAACTGAGGAAGGGGAGGAGACTCCCAACCGCCTACTCCCCATGAGAGGTCACAAGGTGAAACCAGGATGCAGTTCTGAAAAGGTAACTGTGCATCTGATATTTGGCTCCCCCTCCCCCCCACGACTATACACCTGTTCCATTACCCAACATCCCTCTCGACCCTCATCCCGCAGTTAACAGGAGCTGCTTTCATCTGGCCACCTCAGATCTTCACCTGAGTTCCTCTCTCTGGGCAGATGTGATAATGGTGTTCAAGGTGTCTGTATTTTATCATGCATTTGGTCTCCCTTGCACATACTGTGGATCCATTGTTAATGAATGGCATGTCCTAACTATATATACTGTATGTTTTCAATCCATCGAATATGGACAGCTGTAGTGATTCACAGGGGAATAAGGTCAGTATTTGAAGCGTCATCCCATTCATCACAAACGGACTGAATGTTAACAACAATAAGTATTTTTGTGTTACATTGGTGTGTGGAGTTTGTAGAGCACCATCCTCAGCGGGGTCGGAAAACAACCTGATGCATCTCGTTTTCAGGGCAAATGGAAAGAGAGCCTGTGACACGACTTCCACTTTTGGACGTTAACAAGGCAACACTCCACCTTAACTCCTCCTCCACATTTACTTGATTGGTTGAACAGTTTCTTTTCTCGCCAGGACCAGAAAGAAAGAAACAGGGCTCAGGTGTCTGCTGCATTAGGTTACTACAGCACAAATTCAATGGTTGACAGTGTAATAGATATCCTCAGCACTCCTCCAGGCAGCTTTGATAGACAGATGGGCAAACAGTAGAGATTCTTGCAAACTCCTATCCAATCTCATAAAACAACCTGAAAAAACATTTTTGGTGTAATTATATTTAAAATAATGGTTCTTTGCAGAACCTTAGGAAAGGGTTATAGCAGCATGTGTTCCATTTAGACCTTGTCAAAAAGGGTTCTGCATAGCACCAAAAGGGGATCCGCTACTGTTACAAGCCAAAGAACCCTAATTTGGCACTATGTAGACTGAGTCAGCCATTTTTGAATTTTCTAAATACTCAGGTTCCTTAACTAATACACATGTTATTTGCTGCAGAACAGGCAAAGTGCACCTAAAGAGAACTGAAGTGTCAAAGCATTAGCTGAAGCAAAACAAAACAGCCACACATACAATACAAAAATATCCCTTCATTAGTCCCTTGATGTCAAGGATGCTGGGCTCCATTCCTTTTACCTCACACTCTTCAGAGGTCTATATTATGTACACTTCATTCACTCCTTCATTCATTCACAAGTATTTAATGTGCAAGAAAACCTTTATGATGTCTTGCTTGAAAGGCCCACATTCGTAAAAAAACAAAAGGGTATTTTATCCC